>NW_024070208.1:5399547-5762419 GCF_014754425.2 Oryx dammah | reverse complement strand
TATCTATCTATCTATCTATCTATCTATCTATCTATCTATCTATCTATTTATCTATCTATCTATCTATCTATATACATATGTATGTATATGATAACTGCAATTGTAAATACTTTCTAACATAAAGTAATAGACTGAAGGATTAATGCGGCCACAATAGGGAAAGTGGAGATGTGCTGCTTGCAAACAGGATGTTCTGCCAAGGAGATGGACACAGCCTTGAGATTAATGGTCCCTTGCTAATAAGGGAACATTCCCTTCTTGTGATAAGTGCTCTGGACAGACTCTGCAGTAGTCTGGGATTTCACTCCCTTTTGCTGTACGATAACATTTATGCACATGCGCTGTACTGAACAAGTTTGGTCATACAGTCTGGAATTCTGCCCAGAAGGGATGTATATAAATAAACCGCGAGCTCACTGGCTCGCACAGTTCTTGTCCCTCTGGCCAGAGTGTATGTCTCTTGTGTGCGTCTCGTATGTCTCGTATGTTCTGTGTCATTTCACTCATAATCTCCAGAAATCTCCTACATCTGGCGCCCAACGTGGGGCTCGAGTGAAACTGAAAGAGGTAAGAAACCCCGGGGGGATTTTAGATCCATAGCAGGGGAGCTTTTGGGAACATGGGGAACTCCTCACCCTAGCGGAAGAAAAATTGCTAGGTGAATTCTTGTACATAATCATGGGGAATTCCCCACCCTAGCAGAAGGGAACTTTTAAAAAGTCATGGTTCAAAAAACCATGGGGAAATCCTGCTAGGAAGAGATAAATGTTTAATGTTCATTACGAATTGCTAGGTGAATTTATGTATAATATCATGGGAAATTCATCATCATCATTACGGACACAGTACATGGAGTTAGTCAAAGGACTTCTCCGCTCCATAGGCGTTAAGGCCTCAACTCGTCGATTGAGTGGGCTCTTTCGCTTAGTGGAGCAATATTGTCATTGGTTTCAATATCAAACTAAGTTACAGTTAAACTTGAAGGAATAGAAAATAATTCAAAAGGAATTGAGAAAGCAACATCAGAAGGGTAATGTGATCTCTTTGAAGTTATGGAATTTACGTAATGCTATAACACAGGCTTTGACTTTGCTATCTACTGATAATGAGACTAAATCTAATGCTTCAATGAAGGAAGAGGCAATTTACGAGGATGTGCCAAATGTTGGTGGAATTTCTGCATTGCCTGAAGGCAAGGATACAAATAAGCCTCCTTCTGGAAATGGTGAAACATCTGATAGTTCAGAATCAGATTCATAGGTTTCTTCGGTTTCGTCAGAGGAGGGTAAAAGAGATTAAAGAAATGAACCATCTATTTCAGGAATGGTAGAAATCCCATGGGGAGGAGAAGAAATCTGCGCCTTCTGCTCCTCCTTATGCTTCTCCTTTCCCCACTGCGGTTAGTCGGCCCGCTGTGGGCAAGGAACATTGCCGGTTCTCCTTTCCTTTGTCTATGCTTCATGATGATGACTTGCCTGCTCCCCCTAGTGGTTTTACCAATCCTCCACAATTATTTCCCATCCAGAAACAGCAAGATGACAACATGGTAAATATTCAATACACTCCTTTGGAATATAAATTTTTTAAAGATCTTAAAGTTGCAATAGCGCAATACGGTCCTCAATCTCCCTTTATTTTGGCTATGCTAGATTCATTGGGGAAAGGCAACTTAGAGGAAAGATAAAATTTCAGAGATATTATTACAAACTTTAGCATTTGAGAATGCAAATACTAAATGCAAACGTATATCAGGGACTTTTCCTCCCTGTCCTCCTGCCATCTCGCATACCCCAACCCTGTTCCCTCCCATCAACATTTGCCAGTCAATGTCTCATTCAAAGGACCTCAAATGATGATTTCAGACTTACGGTCTGCTACTTCAGGGAGTACTACTGCTGATTTGCCACTAGCTGAGAATGTTCTTTTATCACCAGGAGGAAACATTTACAAATTAAAAACAACTTACTCGGACCACTGCCTAAAGGCGCTTTTGGCTTAATATTAGGCCATAGCATTGCAGCTTTGAGAGGTCTAACCATAATTCCTCAGGTAATAGACCCCGACTATTTTGGGGAAATTTTAATTATAGTTTCTACTTCTACCACGCTTTCATTATTAGCTGGGGAACATATTGCTCAAATTCTTCGAGCGAGGCCCATTTACTTTATTCTTCTCAGGGCTTTTTTAGCCTGAGTTATACATACAACAAGATGAAAAATGCAAAATCAACTCAACATTCCATCAGTAATAACTTTCATTGATATCAGTTTCCTTCCTATAAAAGTTTTATTTTCTGTACATCATCTTTGATTCTGGAGGCCTACTGATATTCCATGACCTCCTTTTGATAGAGGTTGGTCAGCCAGAACACCAGAACAATGATTTTTCCTTAAAATGTTTCTTCTTAAATTTTTAGCCTGCATCACCCTTAAAGTACAGAGTTACATTCTTATGGAGCAAAGATTCAGCAGGTTACAACAAAGAAAGATCTTATCAACTCAAAGTCTAATGTTGTGAATGCCAAGGCTATTACTTGCTTCTTCTACATCCTGACTATATGCACTCCCAGGAACATAATGGATAAGGGATATGAGAACTTGCCAACAAGCATTGCATAGGCTCAACAATGTTGCAAGAGTCTGGATAAAGCTGCCATGTAAGCTAGAATGCTAACAGAGGGCTTAAAACACACCTTTCATGCCCAGGAGATTTATCAACTGGAACCCTAGGTTAAATCTTTTGGTCAGAGACAGCCCCTTGCTAATGTCAGAAGAGCTTCATCTCTTTTTGGCTCTTCCTAATGAACAAATAGGAGGATTTAGAAACACTGGACGACATATATTTTGGAAAATGTTTATCAAAGATTCTCACCCTGTTCTCTCCTTGACTATACAAGGAAAAAACTTTGAGGAATTATTAGACACAGGGGCAAATGTTTCAGTTATTTCTTCTCAACAATGACCCCAAGATTAAGGACTGTTTTTTTTTTTTTTTTGACATTCCCCTACAATTACAAGATAGAGATAAATTTGCTTTTACAATTCCTGTTCTTAATCATGCTCAGCCTGTTAAATGTTATCAATAGACAGTCTTACCACAGGGAATGACAAATAGTCCTACTTTATGTCAAGAATTCATAGCTCACTCTTTACAATCCCTCCGTCAAGAATACCCCAATTATATTCTATATCATTATATGAATAATCTATTAGCAGCTCCTAGTATTGTTGAATGTAATGAATTTTTTTCTAAAAGTACGGGAGGCTTTAAAACTATACAATTTGCAAATAGCCCCAGAAAAAATTCAAAAAGACTTTCCTATTTCATATTTAGGAACAATATTGGAACATAGAATAAGGCCACAAAAATTGCAAATCAGAAGAGACCACCTCAAAACTTTAAATGATTTTCAAAAGTTATTGGAAGATATCAATTGGCTACGCCCAGTACTTGGGATTCCTACTTATCAATTACGACATTTGTTTTCTACTTTAGAGGGAGATACAGCTCTTGATAGCCCCCAAACTTTAACCCCATTGGCTTTACAGGAACTTCAATTTGTTGAGCAACGACTAAATGACGGTTTTTGACTTACTTATATGCGTCTCAACCTATTTTGTTTATAAACTTATACTTTTGGTATTCCTTATAATAGTCAAAGGCAAACAATCATTGAAAGAACTAATAATACTTTGCATGAATATTTAAATAAAATAAAAAAGGGGGAACAGGAGAGATTTATGAAATCTAAAGACATTTTGAATAAAACCTTGCTTACCCTAAATTTTTTGAATATTTGGAGCAAAGGAAATTTATCAGCAGCAGAATTTCATTTTCAAAAGAAAAAAGAAGACAAGAAGATCTGGAATACGTCTATCTGTTATAAAAATAAAGAGAAACGTTGGATCCCAGCATTGTTAATATATCTGGGACAAGGGTATGCTTTCATTTCTATTAATAATTACAGGTTTTGGACCCCAGTGAGACTGATCAAAATCAACACTGGCTGATCCCTTTGTTCAAAAATTCGAAGAGCTTACTATGCAGAGAAGCTTTACTTTTCGTACAAGGGAAATAACACCTCCTACGTGGGGTCAAATGAAGAAGTTGACCCAGGAAGCAGAAAAACCGTTAATGAAAGCAGGACAACCTCTGAATCCTACCAATCTTTTGCTCACCATGATGGTGGTAATGACATGTCAGTAACCACCATACAGACTTTGCTACATTGATCTCGATGAATGCTTGGTGTGGTCATTGCTTCGATTCTAGCAGTTGCATCAGTAACTGCAACAGCGGCAGTAGCAGGCCTCACATTACACCAAGGAATTCAAACAGCTGATTTTGTTCGGGACTGGCATAAAGACTCTCATTTGTTATGGCAACAACAACGAGATTTGGATGCACAACTTGCTACAGACGTGCTCAATCTTCAACACACCATTTCCTGGCTTGGAGATCAATTAGCTGTTTTATCTACACAAAGTATGTTAAAATGTGATTGGAATTCTTCTCAGTTTTGCATAACACCTGTACAATTTAACATGCGTGAGGATTGGGAAAGAGTAAAACGATCTTTGACTGGACATCAAAATCTCACTACGGAGATTATGGACCTGGAACGGCAAATTTTGTCTACTTTTAGCAAGACTTTACCTGACATTGCGGGGTCTAATTTATTGAAAAATCTTCAAGAGGGATTGAATAACTCAAATCCATTAGGACATGTATCCACACTAATTGGGACTACCTTTGGGAACACTATGCTTATATTACTTTTATGTTGTGTTGCTTTTCTAGTCTTCCAATGATGGCGGAAAAAGAAACAACTAAAGCGCGAAGCAGAGAGGATCCAGACCATGCTACAATTTATTAAAACAAATAAAAAAGGGGAAATGGAAGGTTAATGCAGCCATAATAAGGAAAGTGGGAATGTGCCACAAGCGGGACTCTCTGCTCGGTCTCAGTTTTGTATAACATGAACCCTTCAAGAGATTAACTGAGACATATACATAAAAAGAGTTGAGTTCTAGGTAGCCATCATCTAGAAAAATTCCACCTAGCCCCTGAGAGGTGGCTGGATAGCCAATGACAGGTAAGACCCTCAGAGGAGGGCAACCTAAGACAGGCACAGCCACGAGAGGGGCTGGCGAGCCTGGAGGTTGGCCGCCTACAGCTTTACGCCTTGCTCTACAGAACATCAATACAAATGTCTCAAGGACTTAAATAAAAAAAAAAGGGGGAGATGAAGGGTTAATGTGGCCACAATAGGGAAAGTGGAGATGTGCTGCTTGCATACAGGATGTTCTGCCAAGGAGATGGACACAGCCTTGAGATTAATGGTCCCTGGCAAACGAGAGAACATTCCCTTCTTGTGATAAGAGCTCTGGACAGACTCTGCAGTAGGCTGGAATTTCACTCCCTTTTGCTGTACGATAACATTTATGCACATGTGCTGTACTGAACAAGTTTGGTCATACAGTCTGGAACTCTGCCCAGAAGGGATGTATATAAATAAACCACGAGCTTGCTGGCTCGTGCAGTTCTTGTCCCTCTGGCCAGAGTGTATGTCTCTTGTGTGTGTCTCGTATGTCTCGTATATTCTGTGTCATTTCACTCGTAATCTCCAGAAATCTCCTAAATAGACAATTTTAAGAAATTGTATTAATTCTGTTCAACTTTCTATTATCCAAAATATAATTGAAATATGTAAGCATCATTAATACTTGTAACATCTGGCTTCCACATTTCTGATTTTATCTTTGGACATTAATAAAATTACTGTCAAATTTCTTCTAACTTCTTGAACATAACAAAATTGATCAGAACCAGGATCATACTAGGGAGTTCTAATATTTCAATATTTCAGATGGTGACTGCATCCATGAAATTAAACGATGCTTGCTCATTGGAAAAAAAGCTATGGCCAACCTGAAAGTGAAAGTGAAGTTGATCAGTCGTGTCTGACTCTTTGCGACCCCATGGACTCTAGCCTACGAGACTCCTCCATCCATGGAATTTTCCAGGCAAGAGAAGTGGAGTGGGTTGCCATTGCCTTCTCCACGGGATCTTTCTCACCCAGGGATCAAACCCGTGTCTCCAGCATTGCAAGCAGACGCTTTTATCACCTGAGCCACCAGGGAAGTTATGACCAACCTAGACAGCATATTAAAAAGCAAAGACATTACTTTGCCAACAAAGGTCCATCTAGTCAAAGCTATGGTTTTTCCAATAGTCATGTATGGTTGTGAGAGTTGGACCATAAGAAAAGCTGAACACTGAAGAATAGAGGTTTTTAAACTGTGGTGTTGGAGAAAAGTCTTGAGAGTCCCTTGGACTGCAAGGAGATCAAATCATTCATTTCTAAAGGAAATCAGTCCTGAATATCCATTGGAAGGACTGATGCTGAAGCTGAAGCTCCAATACTTTGGCCACATGTTGCGAAGAACTGACTCTTGGAAAAGACCCTGATGCTGGGAAAGATTGAAGGCAAGAGGAGAAGGGAATGACAGAGGATGAGATGATTGGATGGCATCACTGACTCGATGGACATGAGTTTGAGTAAACTCTGGGAGTTGGTGATGGACAGGGAGGCCTGGCGTGCTGCAGTCCATGGAATCCCAAAGAGTCAGACAAGACTGAGCAACTGAACTGAACTGAACAAGCAGTTTAAAAACTGAAATTATTTTAGACTTAATTCACTTTTTTCCCAACACTCCTGTATTAATTAATTTCATTTGTAGAATGATTCAATATGTGTTCCCTTATCAACGGCCTGATGAACTCCCTGATAATGCTTGAAAGAGGAACTAGAAGAGCAACAAAGTTTGTGTTTGGCAAATTTCAGTGACTCTAGAGAAGTCTTATGAGACAATAGGCAAGTTTTTCAGTGAAAGCCTCCTTCTGGAATCACTGTCTTCCAATCCAGTTTTGTTTCTGCAGTCTGTATGCCATCACCAGGATTTCTTGTTCACACTTCACCCTGAACCACTTCTTAAGGTTCAATAGATATTCATTTTGAATATAATTCAATGTGCTTATTTTGTTGCTGGAATGAGAGGAAGATAGACTAGATTGAAGAAGGTGTAAAAGACTTTTTTACTTGCTATTGTTCTTGAAGGGTAGCTGTAGAGAGGATTTCCAAATGAACTGTACATTTCTGTCCTCATTTTTATGTATCAAAGTGAAAATGAACAATAATAACTCATGGTCTTTGTTGGTGGAACAATTTAATTAATTTTCAATTGATGTGACACAGAGACAAAGATTTTCTATGTTAGAAATTTAGAAATTAGTTAATTGAAATATACATATCTAGAGAGATTTTCCCTCAAAGAAAACTATATAAGTATTCTTTTTCACATATTCTGCTCTTTTTCTTTTTTCAAGAAAGAATGGGAAATATACAGTTCTTACTCAAATTTGAGGGCCTAAACTTTAACAACTTTAGCTCAAACATTTCTGTTTCTCTTTCTCATTTTGTTTGTGTGTGTCTCTCTCTCCCTTGCACATGCAGACATGCTGTACTCGGCACAATATTTTGTTGCTGCTTCTATTGAGCAATTGAAAGAGCTTAAGCAGATGTGTCTGGGATAAAAGTATATCTTCAAAATTTTAAATACTTTCTGCAGTAGTTCTTGTAGAGTAATCTACTACATTACAATGTACTTCCCCGTGAGAAGTAAGATTCATTAGAGCAGTTGTTGGCCAGTTCTCTAGAGGCTTCTGGTTCCTGAGAAACTTACCTGTGAGATACTACAAAATAAGATAGAAGAACGACTTTCAAATATTATACTTTCAGATTAATCATATAGAATAAAAAGAAAAAAATGCTTAACAGCTGCTTTAATTTAGGGTTAAAGAATATCCAATGTAGCATTCATGATTTACTAGATATTTAATTTTTACTTTGAGTGACATGTGCTTCATTATGAATGAAAAAATAAGTTACTTATAACCTCTGCCACCAAGCAGTTTAAAATCTAGTTGAGTGTATTTTAAGGTGAAATGCAAGGTGTTAAAAATAAACTAGTAATATTATGATATTTTAAACTTTTAATGGGCATCAGTGCCTTTCACAGGACCCCTCATTCCAAAATGTGGTGATTTTTAGTACTTTCCACCTTCCTAATGCCTCTTTTGCATAGGTCTAGCTCCTCCAACTCCTCATTGTCACCCTTAATTTTATTGGATTTACTAATGTACAATTCAGATTTTCATGGCTATGTAAAGAATTTAGAACAAAGACAAATTAAACAGAAAAAAAAGGACAGTTTTCACCTCTCTTGAATGAGAGAATTAATTTCAACAAATTACAATTGTTTTAAGAATAATCCACATAGGACTGCCTAAAAAAGCCTTTAATGGAAATGTTTTCCTTAGCAAATTTGTACTACTTTTTATTTAGATGTTTTTAAAAAATCATTAAAATGATTTCCATGATTTATATATACTTCCAAACTCACTAGAGTAATTTGGAAGAAATGTTAATGTTCTTGCTTACAGATCAAGAAATAGAATCCATAAACTAAAAATATCTAAGTATCTATTCCACTCTTTCTTCCACAGGATATAATAATTCTGACAAACATGGATGTGAAAGTCCAATTTATTCATGCCAGTTCTGCCCTGTTGAAGCACCCTGTTTTTGCCACCTCCTGAAATGGCATGCATCCTTTTTAATTTTCTCAGGCTTTTATTCATGATGCATTTTGGAACATATATGTTGGTAACTCTAAACTAGCACTAAAAATACTACAGATTGCATTGTTCCTTTTGCTTTATCTTCAAATACATATCCTATAAATTAATCCATTTTGGATTTTAATAAAATGTTTGATTAATAGGAAATCAAAATAACTATGAAGAAACTACATATTCTAAACAGTTTAAAAAATTCTGTCCCCAGAAATACTCAAAAATGCAGGAATAAGTAAAGAGAACAGCATAATAATTTAGGTTTTAGAAGAATAACTTACTTGTAAAGACTTAAGAGATTAAATATCAGTAAACAACAAGATACAAGTAACTAAATATGAGAAATATGTATAGTAAAGAAGTAATGATTATATAATCTATTGTGAATTTGGAAAAAAAAGTAAAATATTAATGAAAATTCCCATTGTTCATTAATAAAATCATATATCTTGAGCACTAACAGACTCGACATTGTAAATCATTAAATAAAACATTAATTCTACAAAAAACATTAATATTACACAGATTTTACAAAAATTGATAAATGAGTAAATAAACATCTCCCTGAACTATTTCCCTTAAACCTAGATTTTAAAATAAGATAATATAGCTACTATCACAAAGGAGCTTATGGTCTCTTTAATTGGGGGAAAAAAGAAAATCTATATAGAAGTAAGCAACTTTTTTAAAGTTTATAACACAAAAGATCAACCAATAATATAGAACAATAGAACAAGGGAAATGAAATAATACAATACTTAAGATCAATTTTTTTTATTCAATATTCAATTCAATATTCAGTGTGCCAGGCACTGTTATGGACACTAGAAATATAGTATTGCAAATAAAAGAAAATAACCCTTTCCTTCGTGGAACACTAAATAAGAACAATACATGCTAAGAAAATATATAAGAGAATATAGGAAATGTGCTAGAATAGGCTCCAATATTATGTGTCCAAGGACAGTCTTACAGATTGTGTCATGGGAATAAAGACCTGAAGGAGGAAAAACAGCAAGTCATGAATGTGCCTAGAGGAAGAGCTGAGGAAATAGTAAATGCAAAAAGCCCCAACAACAAGGTCCTAATGTACAGCCTCAGAACTATATTCAATATCCTGTGATAAACCACAATGAAAAAGAATATGAAGAAGAATATAAATATATATGTACATATATAATATGTGTATGTATATATTTGTATACATATATATATATGAATCACTTTGCTGTGAATAATAAACACAATATTGTAAATCAACTATCAACTATATTTCAATAAGATAATGTTTCTCTCTTTTTTTTTTAAACCCTAAGAGGAAGGGCTTGTTGGTCTGTTTTAGGAACAGAGAAGGTCAATGTAACTTGAAATTAGAGTATGAGCACAGTGCAATATGATAAAAGGAGTAATATGAGAAATTTTTTGACCTAAGCACCTGAAGATGTGAGGTTCCATTTACCGAGATGTGGATTACAGTGAGGGAACAGGTTTGATGACAAGATTAGGAAAGAGTGAAAAGAAAGACAGAATTTTGTTCCAAGATGGTGAAATAGGACACTCCTGATGTACAGCCACACATGGTGCAATTCCCACCAAACAAATTCCAGAAACTCTGTGAGTAACTCATACACATCAGCTGAAGGAGAGATTGTTGTTCTGTCACCCAGTCATGTCCAACTCTTTGCAACCCCATGGACAGCAGCCCACCAGGCCTCTCTGTCCCTCACCATCTCCAGAAGTTTGGCCAAGTTCATGTCCATTGCATAAGTGATTACCTTGAAATGGGTACAAAAGGCTCAAACACACTGTCACCTAAACCACATCCCCAGCACAACATCGTACAATCAGAAGAGAACTCACACTCTCAGCTTCAACTTGAGGAGTAAAGGGATTGGGCCCAATATCTAGCACCTCAACTTATAAAACTTCCACCTGATGATCTGAAACCCAATAAGGCTGATGTCCAGACCCACAATACAACTGCAAAAGAAGAAATATTTTTAAATTAATGCCCGAGGACTCTTTCTGACTCCTTAGCACAGAGTTTCAGGTCGATCACAGAGGAAATAGGTAGAAACACCCCATTTCCAACCTTTCCCTGACTGAGGCTCATTAGCATACTTCAGAAGGAGGCCCATTTGCATGCTTCAGAAGATGCTGCAGTGCGGTCAGACTTCTAAGTTTACATCCAGGAGCTGACTGTGTGTGTCATCTCCATGTTCTTCCTTGGATCCGCTCCAGGTTGCCAGTGTCACCATAGAAGGAGTCTGTGCACTTTTAAGTTGCCCAACAATTTATGTTTCAACAAGCCTACCACGTTAGTTTTCTGTATGATAAATTTTAAAATCACCATTCTAAAGAATTGCTTCAAAAGGAAGCCACTTTACACAGAAGAACTGAAATACAAGAAAATATGCAATATATGGATGGATTTTATGAAACATAAACTATATAAAATAATGATAAGTTAATGTCTAATTTGTAGGATTATCAAAAGAAAAAGAAAAAGAAAGAAAGAACAAAAATACTAGAACAAAGAAAGCATATCTCTCACAGGATGAGTGAATGAGTAAAAGAATATATCCTTCTGAATGCAGTGTTGAGAGTACACATATAATCCTGTGTATGTTAAAATGGTATAAGTAATAGTTAAAATAGAATGCATGTACTCTAAACCAATAGAGAAGAACTAAGGTGATTAAAAACCAATTTATTGGCAAACTCCCAAGAGGAAAAGGATATTCACAATACAAATATTTGACAAATGCAAAACATATAAAGTTCTCCAATAAATAAATTAGAAAAAAGTTCAATGAAAAAAGAGGAAAAAAGATATAAAGATTTAAAAAGATACTTCACCAAAAAAGATATCAAAATACCTAATTAATATAGGCAAAAGTTTCATTCAACTTAATCAGCTATCAATAAAATCACAACACCATAATGCTCTAAACCGCAGAATGTACCAAATGAAGCAAATGAAAATATTAATTGTTGGTAAGAATGAGGAGCAACCAGAATTCTGTATACCATTTGTCAGAGTATACATTTGTACAACCAATTTGGAAAATTATTTGATGATTTTACTTAAAGGTGTATCCTCAGATTTAATGTGGACATGGGTTTAACAAAAGATTTGTTCTAGTGTGTATAGCAGTACTATTAATAATCATCTGAAATTGTTAACAATTTAAATGTTTATAAGACATAGAATGAGTAAATTAATTCTGGTAAATTCACATAATGTGATAGAGCCACAAGAACATAAAATCTACAACTACATGGAAAATAAGAATGACTCTTTATCACAATATTGAATGAAGAATCAGAAAAAAATAACATATACTCTATAAATCTATTCAACTAACATATCAAAAAACAAAAACAACAACAACAACACACCTTTCTCTATGTTGTTAAAAAGTCTGAATAGTGGTTTCTTGTGATTAGCTAGAGACTGGTAGGGAGCATGACAACATGGGGTAATGGTGATAATCCCATTTCTTAATCTAAATGCTGGACATAGAGGTATGTTAAACTTGTGAAACTCACTGATTTTCACACTTATGTGAAAAGTTTTTAAAAACCCTAAAAACATTCCTTTATCAATATAAAACAATTCAGGAAAGAACAGAATAAGGAAGAGAAATAATCAGCATATATAAAGGTGTTCCAAATATACCAAGCATCATGGTGAATTTAAAAAGATTAACTATTTAATTCACATATAAAAATATAAACATAGGCAATTCATTTAATGAATTGCATATATAAATCATAAACTCACAATAGGATTGAAAGTAAAATAAAGTAAAATGATACAAGAACATGCTAATCAAAGTGAAAATGGAGTGACTACATCAAGGTTTCAAAACAGTGACATTATTGATATTTCATACATAATTCTTTGTTATAAAGCTATGTCCTTGCAGATTGTTTAGCAACATCCAAGACCTATACACACTAGATGCCAGTAGCACTACCCTCCTCCTGTTGTAACAACCAAAAATATCTCCAGATATTATAAAATCACCCTTAGATTACACTCTCCCCCCCAGGTTAGAAGCACTGGGTTACATTGCATACTGTCACTTCAGTTGTGTCCAACTTTTTGTGACCCTATGCACTATATAGTCAGATACGACTGAGCGACTTCACTTTCACTTTTCACTTTCATGCATTGGAGAAGGAAATGGCAACCCACTCCAGTGTTCTTGCCTGGATAATCCCAGGGATGGGGGAGCCTGGTGGGCTGCCATCTATGGGGTCGCACAGAATTGGACACGACTGAAGCAACTTAGCAGCAGCAGCAGCACTGTATCCCACCAGGCTCCTCTGTCCATGGGATTTCCCAGGCAAGAATACTGGAGTGGGTTGCCATTTCCTTCATCACCCCCAGTTAGAAACAACTGTGCTACATTAATGTAATACAAATTAGATTTCAAACTAAAGCTATTAATAGACTTAAAGAAAGCTATTGTGTAGTGTTAAAACATTTAATTCATATTTGTTCTTCAGTAAATATTTATTAAATTCCTACACCAGGGATACAATAAAGCAGAAGCAGATAAAATTCTAGTTGTTACAGAGTTCATACTCCAGTGAGGATCAACAATGGTAAACAAATAAATAATTCATTGACAAGAGCTAGAAATAAAAACTACAGCATAGTAAGTGAATGTATTTTGATATAGTGAAATGTTATTTTATATTAAGTTCCCGAAGAAAAGTTATGACCAACCTAGATAGCATTTTGAAAACCAGAGACATTACTTTGCCAACAAAGATTCGTCTAGTCAAGGCTATGGTTTTTGCAGTGGCCATGTATGGATGTGAGAGTTGGACTGTGATGAAGGCTGAGTGCTGAAGAATTGATGCTTTTGAACTGTGGTGTTGGAGAAGACTCTTGAGAGTACCTTGGACTGCAACGAGATCCAACCAGACCATTCTGAAGGAGATCAGCCCTGGGATTTCTTTGGAAGGAATGATGCTAATGCTACAGTACTATAGGCACCTCATGCAAAGAGTTGACTCATTGGAAAAGACTCTGATGCTGGGAGGGATTGGGGGCAGGAGGAGAAGAGGACGACAGAGGATGAGATGGCTGGATGGTATCATGGACTCAATGGATGTGAGTCTGAGTGTACTCTGGGAGTTGGTGATGGACAGGGAGGCCTGGCGTGCTGCGATTCATGGGGTCGCAAAGAGTCGGACACGACTGAGCGACTGAACTGAACTGAAGGAAGATTTATTAAATAAGTTGGCATTTCAAAAGACAGTTTAAGAAAGTCATGTTTAGTCAATATTGTTCAGGAAGAAGGCAAAGCAAGTACTTGCATAAGGTCTAAGAAAGGAGGCATATTCCAAATAGCAAGGGAGAGGAGAATATGAATCAAGCAGAGTAATAGAGAAGAACTGAAATAGGAGGTGAAGTAAGGGTTGGCTTGTCAAAAAAATTAAAGTAACTGGATACAATTATTCTCTTAATATTAGCTAAAACAAACAAACAATACATATAACTATTATACTATTATTATAATTTCAAACAAATTTATGAAAATCCATAACTGCAGTCCACAGGGTCACAAAGAGTCCGACACGATTGAGCAGAAGAATTGAACCAAACTGAGTGTATATATGCTAATGCTGCTCTCTCAATTTATCCCATCCATTTCTTCTCCCACTGTGTCTACAAGTTTGTTCTCTATGATTGTGTCTCTATTCCTGCCCTACAAATAGTTTCATCAAGACCATTTTTCTAGATTCCATATATATGTATTAGTATACAGTACATGTTTCTCTCTTTTTGTGTTACTTCATTCTGTACGACAGACTCTAGGTTAAAACAGAACAAAGATCATGCAACTTTCATACTTAAATCTTTCAACCAAGCCAAGGATAAGGCCCAAATTTACAGCAAACTCTTTTTCTAATTCTGGCCAAAATCATTTTTGTCTTTTGGTTCTTAGCTTAAATGTCACTTCCTCAGAAAAGATTTTCTTACCACATCTTAATTTAAAAGTTTATTAATTCTTCATTCTAGCTCTCTGAATTTCCAATTATTTTTCTTTGAGGAATTTTTAATTATATAATTATTAGTAAAATTAATTCTTTAGTATCAATCTTTCAACTAGACTGCATATGCTATCTCTTTATAGACAAATTCTATTTTGTTTACTCTATAAATTTAGCACAACAATTGAGTGAATGATTGATACTCTAGGATATCCAGTATTGCATCACCCTAGCCCCATTGTAATCACATTAATCTTTCCTATCTACTTATTAAAATATTATCACAGTCTCTAAATTTACTGTTTCACAGTTGTGTGTGTGTGTGTGTGTGTGTGTGTGTGTGTGTTTGGGTTTCCCCCCGCTCAGGAGCCTCATTATCTTTTCCTCAAATAACCTTAATGAGGGCTTCCCAGGCTGTGCTACTGGTAACCAAAC
Source organism: Oryx dammah (assembly GCF_014754425.2). Taxonomy (NCBI): domain Eukaryota; kingdom Metazoa; phylum Chordata; class Mammalia; order Artiodactyla; family Bovidae; genus Oryx; species Oryx dammah. Next base: position 5,747,272 of record NW_024070208.1, on the reverse strand, counting down.
TACCTGCCAATGCAAGAGATGCAAGAGAAACAAGAGATGCGGGCTTAAACCCTGGGTTTGGAAGATCCCCTGGAGAAGCACACAACAACCCAGTATTCCTGTCTGGAGAATCCCATGGACAGAGGACTTTGGCAGGTTATAGTTTGTGGCGTCACAAAGAGTCAGACATGACAAGTGATTTAGCATACATGCATGCACCCTTAAAAATGTTTACATGGTTAGTCTGTCAAACACCTATAAGTTTTCTAGGAATCAATTAAAAATCATCTCTTCAAGTCATTTGGCCTTCCTATCTCCATTTTACTGACCATAGAATGAATGGTGTCCATGTTTTTTATTCCCTTAGTTTGTATCATCCAGAATTCAGTTTGGGCATAGAAATCACAGCAATTACTTTAGCAAAGATAATTTAATATACAGACTTGTTAACTATATATTGAAAAACTGAAAGGCAAAAAATGTAGATGAAGGTGTTTTCTTAGGTAGACAGCAACAATAAATAGCTATACTTCTAATGCTGGAGGAGAAAAGGGGTCCAGTCAGTTCAGTTCAGTTGCTCAGTCATGTCTGACTCTTTGCGACCCCATTGACTGCAGCACACAGGCTTCCCTGTCCACCAAAAACTCCCAGAGCTTGCTCAAACTCATGTCCATCGAGTCAGTGAGGCCATCCAACCATCTTATCCTCTGTCATTCCCTTCATCTCCTGCCTTAGAAGGCAACAACAAGAAATAGCTATATCTCTAACACTATATCTCTAACAGGAGCAAAAGGGATTAGAATTTTTAAATCTTAAGAAATTTACAGTAGGAGTCCTTCAAGCTTTAACTCAGATGTTTGAGGAGAAAGTCCCTCTGCATTGGGTTCTATGATTCAGATTTCATAAATTTTGTGGAGGTTGTTAATAATGGAACAAAGTGCTATGGTTTGGAAAACCATCACTGCGTTCTGCTAAGGTGTTGGCAACAGAACCAAGAAAGAGACCACAACAAAATGCTGCATATTCCTTCTTTCTCTTTCAACCTTCTAGCTTCCACCATGCCCTATTGCAAAGACTTAGCAGAGAATTCATGCTTCACAGAGTCTGAGAGTATAGAAAATGTGTTTAAGGAAAATAAGATAGTAACTTAAAACTTGGCAAATAGTTCTACATTGTTCATTGTAGTTATTTTTGCAAACTTTTATTCATTTGCTTTTTGGATAAATGTTTACTGATAGTTCCCTCTATCAGGTTCTGCAGCTAGTGATAAATAATAATTACAGAGTTCATGTCCTCACAGTGCTTATCATTTGAGTTTTCTGTTCCACCAAACTCCATGCACTTTTATTTAGAGAACATATCTTTAAAACATATCTATTTTAAAAGGTAGAATATTTTAAGTATACAGAATGTAACAGGCATCCATGACTGCATTGACCCTGGTCTCTCTAGAACAGTGGTTCTTAGCTGGAGATGATTTTGCACACAGATATTGTTTGACAGTGTATGCTAATGATCAGCAAACTATATGCTAGTGGCCAAGTCCTGCCCATTACATTATTATAAATAAAATTTTATCAGAACACAGACAGACTCAATTGCTATTAACTGTTTATGTCTGCTTTTGTGTTCCACCAGCAGAGGTATGATTGTGACAGAGACTGAATGACACACAAAGTCTGAAATATTTAGTATTTGACCAACTAGAGAAAAAAAAATTGTCATTCTTTAGAACACACAACTAAAATTTAGTATAAACAATTAATACCACTAGTACTAGTCATAGCAAATACCCTTTTTAAACAACACAAGATGACTTTACACATGGACTTCACCAAATGGTCAATACCGAAATCAAATTGATTACTTTCTTTGTAGCTGAAGATGGAGATGCTGTATACAGTCAGCTGGATCTGACTGTGGCTCAGATCATCAGTTTCTCATAGCAAAATTCAGGCTTAAACTAAAGAAAACCAGGAAAAACAATAGGACAGCCAGGTATGACTTAAATCACATCCCATATGAATTCACAGTAGAGGTAACAAAGAGGTTCAAGGGGCTAGATCGAGTTAACAGTGTGCTTGAAGAACTATGGAGAGAGGTCCATAGTGTTATACAGGAGGCAATGAACAAAACCATCCCAAAGAAAATGAAAAGAAGGCAAACTGGTTATCTGAGGAGGTTTTACAAATAGTGGAAGAACAAAGAGAGGAAAAAAGTAAGGGAGAGAGGGAAAGGTACATCCAATTAAACTCAGAGTTCCAACAAATACCTGGAAGAGACAAGAAGGCCTTTTCCAATGAACAATGCTTAATAATAGAAGAAAAGAACAAAGGGTAAAGACTAGAGATCTCTTCAGAAAAATTGGAAGCATCAAGGGAGCATTCTGCCCAAAAATGGGCACAATAAAGGATAAAATGGTAGAGAACTAGTAAACGCTGAAGAGATCAAGAAAAGTTAGAGAGAATAGGTGGAAAAAAACTGTATATATATATAAAAAAAGTTTGATGAACCAGATTACTACAATGGTGGAGTTAGTCACCAAGAATCAGATGTTATGGAGTGCAAAGCCAAGTGGGCCTTAAAAAGCACTTCTCTTAATTAAGCTAATGGATGTGATGAAATTCTAGTAGAACTATTTAAATCACTAAAGTAAGATGCCATCAAGGTGTTGCATTCACTATGTCAGCAAATCTGGAAGACCCAGCAGTGGCCACAAGGCTGGAAAATGTCAATCCTCATCCCGATCCCCAAGAAGGTTAATAACAAAGAATGTACTAATCATCAAATAATTGCACTCGTCTCCCATGCTGTAAGGTCTAATTAATGAATATAGTAAAGTTGCAGGATATAAAATCAACACACAGAAATCCCTTGCATTCCTATACACTAATAATGAGAAAGTAGAAAAAGAAATTAAGGAAACAATTCCACTCACCATTGCAACAAAAAGAATAAAATACTTAGGAATATATCTACCTAAAGAAACTAAAGACCTATATATAGAAAACTATACAACACTAATGAAAGAAATCAAAGAGGACACTAATAGATGGAGAAATATACCATGTTCATGGATCAGAAGAATCAATATAGTGAAAATGAGTATACTACCCAAAGCAATTTACAAATTCAATGCAATCCCTATCAAGCTACCAGTGATATTTTTCACAGAACTAGAACAAATAATTTCAAGATTTGTCTGGAAATACAAAAAACCTCGAATAGCCAAAGCAATCTTGAGAAAGAAGAATGGAACTGGAGGAATCAACTTGCCTGACTTCAGGCTCTACTACAAAGCCACTGTCATTAAGACAGTATGGTATTGGCACAAAGACAGAAATATAGATCAATGGAACAAAATAGAAAGCCCAGAGATAAATCCACACACCTATGGACACCTTATCTTTGACAAAGGAGGCAAGAATATACAATGGAGTAAAGACAAGTGGTGCTGGGAAAACTGGTCAACCACTTGTAAAAGAATGAAACTAGAACACTTTCTAACACCACACACAAAGATAAACTCAAAATGGATTAAAGATCTAAATGTAAGACCAGAAACTATAAAACTCCTAGAGGAGAACATAGGCAAAACACTCTCCGACATAAACCACAGCAGGATCCTCTATGATCCACCTCCCAGAATTCTGGAAATAAAAGCAAAAATAAACAAATGGGACCTAATTAAAATTAAAAGCTTCTGCACAACAAAGGAAAATATAAGCAAAGTGAAAAGACAGCCTTCCGAATGGGAGAAAATAATAGCAAATGAAGCAACTGACAAACAACTAATCTCAAACATATACAAGCAACTCCTGCAGCTCAGTTTCAGAAAAAATAACTGACCCAATCAAAAAATGGGCCGAAGAACTAGACATTCCTCCAAAGAAGACATACGGATGGCTAACAAACACATGAAAAGATGCTCAACATCACTCATTATTAGAGAAATGCAAATCAAAACCATAATGAGGTACCACTTCACACCAGTCAGAATGTCTGTGATCCAAAAATCTGCAAGCAATAAATGCTGGAGAGGGTGTGGAAAGAAGGGAACCCTCCTACACTGTTGGTGGGAATGCAAACTAGTACATCCACTATGGAGAAAAGTGTGGAGATTCCTTAAAAAATTGCAAGTAGAACTGCCTTATGACCCAGGAATCCCACTGCTGGGCATACACACTGAGGAAACCAGAATTGAAAGAGACACATGTACCCCAATGTTCATCGCAGCACTGTTTATAATAGGAAGGACATGGAAACAACCTAGATGTCCATCAGTAGATGAATGGATAAGAAAGCTGTGGTATTATGACCCAGCAATCCCACTACTGGGCATACACACTGAGGAAACCACAATTGAAAGAGACACATGTACCCCAATGTTCATTGCAGCATTGTTTATAATAGCCAGGACATGGAAACAACCTAGATGTCCATCAGCAGATGAATGGATAAGAAAGCTGTGGTACATATACACAATGGAGTATTACTCAGCCGTTAAAAAGAATACATTTGAATCAGTTCTGATGAGATGGATGAAACTGGAGCCGATTATACAGAGTGAAGTAAGCCAGAAAGAAAAACACCAATACAGTATACTAACACATATATATGAAATTTAGAAAGATGGCAATGATGACCCTGTATACAGGACAGCAAAAAGGACACAGATGTGTATAGTGGACTTTTGAACTCAGAGGGAGAGGGAGAGGGTGAGATGATTTGGGAGAATGGCATTGAAACATGTATAATATCATGTAAGAATCGAATTGCCAGTCTATGTCTGATGCAGGATACGGCACGCTTAGGGCTGGTACACGGGGATGACCCAGAGAGATGTTGTGGGGAGGGGGGTGGAAGGGGGGTTAATGTTTGGGAACGCATGTACACCCGTGGTGGATTCATGTCAATGTATGGCAAAACCAATACAGAATTGTAAAGTAAAATAAAAAATAAATACATTAAAAAAAAAAAATCTTGTATGCTAGGCTTCAATATTATGGGAACCAAGAACTTGCTGATGTGTATCCAGGGTTTAGAAAAGGAATAGGAACAAGAGATCAAATTGCCAACATTTGCTGGGTTATAGAGAAAGCAAAAGAATTTCAGAAAAATATCTGTCTCTTGTTTAATCAACTATTCTAAAGCCTTTGACTGTGTGGATCATGGCAAACTGTAGAAAACCCCTAGAGAGATGGGAATACCAGACCATCTTACCTTTCTCCTGAGAAACCTGTGTTTGGATCAAAAAGCAACAGTTAGAACCTTGTATGGAATGACTAACTGGTTCAAGAGAAAGGAGTACAACAGTGCAGTCTGGTGTCACCCTGTTTGTTTAACCTATAGGCAGGGCACATCATGAGAAATGCCAGGCTGGCTGAGTTACAAGCTGGAATCAATATAGGCAGGAGAAACACCAACAACCTCAGACATATAGATGATACCACTCTAATGGCAGAAAGAGAAGAACTAAAGAGTCTCTTGATGAATGTGAAGGAGGAGAGTGAAAGAGGCGGCTTAAGACTAAATATTAAAAAAAACAAAAAAACAAACAAAAAACCTAGGGTCATAGCATCTGGCCCCATTACTACATGGCGAGTAGAAGGAGAAAAGGTGGAAGTAATGAAAGATTTCCTCTTCTTGGGCTCCAAAATCACTGCAGATAGTGACTGCAGCCATGAAATCAGAAGAGGGTTGCTTCTTATAAGGAAAGCAATGAGAAATCTAGACCATGTATTGAAAAGCAGAGACATTACTGTGACAACAAAGGTCTGTATGGTCAATGCTATGGTCTTTCCAGTGGTCACTTATGGTTGTGAGAGCTGGACTGGAGGAGGCAGAATATAAAGGAGGCAGAACACCAAAGAACTGATGCCTTCAAACTGTGGTGCTTTCAAAGACTCCTGAAGGTCCCTTGGACAGCAAGGAGATCAAACCAGTTAATCTTAAGGGTGATCAACCCTGAATGTTTATTAGAAGGACTAATGCTGAAGCTGAAGCTCCAATACTTTGGCCACCTGCTGTGAAGAACTGACTCATTGGAAAAGTCTCTGACGCTGGGAAAGATTGAGGGCAGAAGGAGAAGAGGGCATCAGAGGATGAGATGGCTGGACTGAATCACCAACACAATGAACATGAACTTGGGAAAACTCCAGGAGATGCTGAGAGAGACAGTGAGGTCTGGTGTGCTGTAGTCCTTGGTGTTGCAAAGAGTCCGACATGACTGGGCGACTGAAAAAGAACAACAACCAACACTTAGGGCTTCCCTAGTAGTTCAGTTGGTAAAGAATCTGCCTGAAATGCAGGAGACATCAGTTTGATTCCTTGGTCAGAGAGATCCCCTGGAGAAGGGATTGGCTACCCACTCCAGGATTCATGGGCTTTCCTGGTGTCTCAGACAGTAAAAAATGCCTGCAATTTGGGAGACCTGGGTTAAATCCCTGGGTTATGAAGAATCCCTGGAGGAGGGCATAGCAACCCATTCCAGGATTCTTGCCTGGAGGATCCCCAGGGACAGAGAAAATGGCAAGCATGTGAATCCATGGGCTCGCAAAGAGTAAGACATGACTGAGCAGCTAAGCACTGCACAGCACATACCAACATTTTAGAGATTATTATGTAGATTTTTTTTCTTAATATAGGTAAATATATGCCATCAAAATTAACTAGAGGGAATTTATTAATTTATTCTTGATATTGGAATAAATTTGGTGTAAATTACAAACTTTCTTAGAGCACTAAAACATTCAATTTTCAATTTTTGATCTAATTTAAAGCATTTTCAAGTATTTTTTTTTTCAAGGACACTTAAGGGTGGTATAACTGATACAGGTTTTGTTTGTTCATTTGCTTTTCAATTCCCTCTGCTACTCAAAAAGTGTATCTTCTTAAGCTCACTACATAAGACATATGTTTTCCCCAGAGGTAGTTGAACGTAGTAGTATTTGGCAGATCAATTTTCACTGGAGATTTAACGTATAAGATTGTAGTTTTAGTCGCCCATATGTGCTTTGTATTTCTGCAAGGGCAATATTTTTCTTGTTTATTAGCACATTGATAATTCATCAAAACATACTGCACTAAAATATATATTTAGAAAACATTAAATAGAGTCTCAATCCATCAGTTCAGTTCATTCACTCAGTTGTGTCCAACTCTTTGTGACACCATGAATCACAGCACGCCAGGCCTCCCTGTCCATCACCAAATTCCGGAGTTCACTGACTCACGTCCATCGAGTTGGTAATGCCATCCAACCATCTCATCCTCTGTCGTTCCCTTCTCCTCCTGCCCCCAATCCCTCCCAGCATCAGAGTCTTGTCCAATGAGTCAACTCTTCGCATGATATGGCCAATGTACTGGAGTTTCAGCTTTAGCATCAGTCCTTCCAATGAACACCCAGGACTGATCTCTTGACTGATTGGATCTCCTTGCAGTCCAAGGGACTCTCAAGAGTCTTCTCCAACACCACAGTGCAAAATCATCAATTCTTCAGCACTCAGCTTTCTTCACAGTCCAACTCTCACATCCATACATGACCACTGGAAAAACCATAACCTTGACTAGATGGACCTTTGTTGGTAAAGTAATATTTCTTCTTTTCAATATACTATCAAGGCTGGTAATAACTTTCCTTCCAAGGAGTAAGTGTCTTTTAATTTCATGGCTGCAGTCACCATCTGCAGTGATTTTGGAGCCCCCCAAAAAATAAAGTCTGACACTGTTACTACTATTTCCCCATCTGTTTCCCATGAAGTGATAGACAGATGCCATGATCTTCGTTTTCTGAATGTTGACCTTTAAGCCAACTTTTTCACTCTCCTCTTTCACTTTCATCAAGAGGCTTTTTAGTTCCTCTTCACTTTCTGCCATAAGGGTGGTGTCATCTGGGGGTCTGAAGTTATTGATATTTCTCCTGACAATCTTGATTCCAGCTTGTGCTTCTTCAAGCCCAGCGTTTCTCTTGATTTACTCTGCATATAAGTTAAATAAGCAGGGTGACAATATACAGCCTTGGCATACTCCTTTTCCTATTTAGAACCAGTCTGTTGTTCCATGTCCAGTTCTAACTGTTGCTTCCTGACCTGCATATAGGTTTCTCAAGAGGCAGGTCAAGTCGTCTAGTATTCCCATTTCTTTCAGAATTTTCCACAGTTTAGTGTGAGCCACACAATCAAAAGCCTTAGCATAGTCAATAAAGCAGAAATAGATGTTTTTATGGAACTCTCTTGCTTTTTTGATGAACCAGAAGATATTGGCAATTTGATCTCTGGTTCCTCCACCATTTCTAAAACCACCTTGAACATCTGGAGGTTCATGGTTTACCTACTGCTGAAGCCTGGCTTGGAGAATTTTGAGCATTACTGTACTAGCATATGAGATGAATGCAATTGTGCAGTAGTTTGAACATTCTTTGGCATTGCCTTTCTTTGAGATTGCAATGAAAACTGACCTTTTCCAGTCCTGTGGCCCCTGCTGAATTTTCCAAATTTGCTGGCATATTGAGTGCAGCACTTTGACAGTATCATCTTTCAGGATTTGAAATAGCTCAACTGGAATTCTATCACCTACACTAGCTTTGTTCATAGTGATGCTTTCTAAGGCCCACTTGACTTCACATTCCAGGATGTCTGGCTCTAAGTGATTGATCACACCATCGTGATTATCTGGGTCATGAAGCTCTTTTTTGTACAGTTTTTCTGTGAATTCTTGCCACCTCTTCTTAATATCTTCTGCTTTTGTTAGGTTCATAACATTTCCATCCTTTATTGAGCCCATCTTTGCATGAAATGTTTCCTTGTTATCTCTAATTTTCTTGAAGAGATCTCTAGTTTTTCCCATTCTGTTATTTTCCTCTATGTCTTTGCATTGATCATTGAAGAAGGCTTTCTTATTTCTCCTTGCTATTGTTTGAAACTTTGCATTCACATGCTTATATCTTTCCTTTTCTCCTTTCCTTTCACGTCTCTTCTTTTCACGGCTATTTGTAAGGCTTCCTCAGCAGCTATTTTGCTTTTTTTGCATTTCTTTTCCATGGGGATGGTCTTGATCCCTATGTCCTGTACAGTGTCATGAACCTCTGTCCATAGCTCATCAGGCACTTTATCAGATCTAGTCCCTTAAATCTATTTCTCACTTCCACTGTATAATCATAAGGGATTTGATTTAGGTCATATCGGAATAGTCTAGTGGTTTTCCCTACTTTCTTCAATTTAAGTCTGAATTTGTCAATAAGGAGTTCATGATCTGAGCCACAGTCAGCTCCTGGTCTTGTTTTTGCTGACTGTATAAAGCTTCTCTATTTTGGCTTCAAAGAATATAATCAATCTGATTTCAGTGTTGACCATTTGGTGATGTCCATGTGTACAGTCTTCTGTGTTGCTGGAAGAGAGTGTTATGACCAGTGCATTCTCTTGGCAAAACTTTTTAGCCTTTGCCCTGCTTCATTCTGTACTCCAAGGCCCAATTTGCCTATTACTCCAAGTGTTTCTTGACTTCCTACTTTGGCATTCCTTCAATAATGGTACTCTTCTGCTTCTTAGAAGGTCTGCAAAAAGGCAGCTGCCAAGGGTCTACTTTGGGAGGACATAGTAATAAAGGTGGGGTGACAGACTGCACAGAAGCATGGTTGAGAGGAGTTACCCCTCTCCCAAGGTAAGGGGAGATGACCGAGAGTGCCAAGCTGCATCGGCACAGTAGCGGCCGAGAGGAGCTACCCCACTTCTGAGGTCAGGGGTGGCGGCCAAGAAAAGCTATTCCATGCCCAACGTCAGGGATGATGGCCGAGAGGAGCTACCACATGCCAAAAGTCAGGGGAAGCTGCTGAGAGAAGCAACCCCATGTCCATGGAGTGGAAGCTATGTGGGCTCAGTAGGGCTGAGAAGAGCTACTCCACGTCCATGGTCAGGAGGGGTGGCAGTGATGAGATACCCCTCGTCCAAGGTAAGGAGCAACAGCTTCAGTTTGCTGGAGCAGCCATGAAGAGATATCCCACATCCAAGGTAAGAGAAACCCAAGTAAGATGGTAGGTGTTGCAAGAGGGCGTCAGAGGGCAGACACATTGAAGCCATAATCACAGAAAACTAGCCAATCTGATCACACGGACCACAGCCTTGTCTAATTCAGTGAAACTAAGCCATGCCGTGTGGGGCCACCCAAGACAGGAGGGTCATGGTGGAGAGGTCTGACAGAATGTGGTTCACTGGAGAAGGCAATGGCAAACCACTTCAGTATTCTCGCCTTGAGAACCCTATGAACAGTATGAAAAGGCAAAATTATAGGATATTGAAAGGGGAACTCCCCAGATCAGTAGGTGCCCAATGTGCTACTGGAGATCAGTGGATAAATAACTCTAGAAAGAATGAAGGGATGGAGCCAAAGCAAAAACAATACCCGGTCGTGGATATGACTGGTGATAGAAGCAAGGCCTGATGCTGTAAAAAGCAATATTGAATAGGAACCTGGAATGTCAGGTCCATGAATCACGGCAAATTGGAAGTGGTCAAATAAGAGATGGCAAGAGTGAATGTCAGCATTCTAGGAATCAGCGAACTAAAATGGACTGGAATGGGTGAATGTAACTCAGATGACCATTATATCTACTACTGCGGGCAGGAATCCTTTAGAAGAAATGGAGTAGCCATCATGGTCAACAAAAGAGTCTGGAACGCAGTACTTGTATGCAATCTCAGAAACGACAGAATGATCTCTGTTCATTTCCAAGGCAAACCATTCAATATCACAGTAATCCAAGCCTATGCCTCAACCAGTAACGCTGAAGAAGCTGAAGTTGAACAGTTCTATGAAGACCTACAAGACCTTTTAGAACTAATACCCCCCAAAAAGATGTTTCAATCCATAGATGATAAAAATTTCTGTGAGCCTACTAATTTAAAATGTTTTCATTTGACTTGATATACTTCTAGCCTATGCAAAAGAATTTAAATCAATTGCAAATTGAGTGCAAAAACAAACAAATTCAACTAAACAGAAAAAAAATCCCACTCTGTGTTGCTTTTTGATATTTATTATTTCCATATGTTCAGAGAAAAAGTATTACCAAAAAATATCTCTCATTTCAACTATCATTGAAATTATAAAATTGTTTTGGGGTGTTGTATTAAATATTTAATTAATTTGAATTAAAATTTTTTCTCAGACTTCTTTTTTACACAAGTCATTTCACAACACAACATATATAGATTTGTTTCTACAATTTTTTTTTTTAGAAACCAGTCACATTTTTCTCTGTCCAAAAGGAATATTTTCTCTTTCACAAGTTGTATGAAGTAGAAGTATATATCATCTTTGCCCTTTCAAATGTGAAAGGTCAAAATTCTTCAAAGTATTCCTTTCTAATTGCACATGTCTTTCTTCATTGTTTTTTACAAGAGAAGATTATAATAAGCTTACCTTCCCTAAAGCTGAAAATCAATTCATTCAAAAGCCTCAGTCATTGTATAATTTACTATTACTAAATCAACAAATAATTCGTGAACATTTACTACCTGCCATGGCATCTGGTCCCATCACTTCATGGGAAATAGATGGGGAAACAGTGGAAAAATTGTCAGACTTTATTTTGGGGGGCTCCAAAATCACTGCAGATGGTGATTGCAGCCATGAAATTAAAAGACACTTACTCCTTGGAAGAAAAGTTATGACCAACCTAGAAAGCATATTCAAAAGCAGAGACATTACTTGGCCAACAAAGGTCCATCTAGTCAAAGCTATGGTTTTCCCAGTGGTCATGTATGGATGTGAGAGTTGGACTGTGAAGGAAGCTGAGTGCCAAAGAATTGATGCTTTTGAACTGTGATGTTGGAGAAGACTCTTGAGAGTCCCTTGGTTGCAAAGAGATCCAACCAGTCCATACTGAAGGAGATCAGCCCTGGGCTTTCATTGGAAGGACTAATGAAGCTGAAACTCCAATAGTTTGGCCACCTGATGCGAAGTGTTGACTCACTGGAAAAGACTCTGATGCTGGGAGGGATTGGGTGCAGGAGAAGAAGGAGATGACAGAGGATGAGATGGCTGCATGGCATCACTGACTCAATGGACATGAGTCTGAGTGAACTCTTCGAGTTGGTGATGTACAGGGAGGCCTGGCGTGCTTCAGTTCATGGGGTCGCAAAGTGTCGGACATGACTGAGCGACTGAACTGAACTGAAGCACTGTTTAAGGCTCTGTTTAGGTTATTTGGGATCTACTTGATGGAAAAGAGGAGATCTTTGTTTTCAAGGTGTTTTTAGCATAACAAAGAGTCAGGAAAACTTACAAAACATGGTTAACTCCAGCACAAGAGTCCTAGATTAGAAAAACTATAGTATAAATGAAAGATATCAAATGAGAGTCACAATAGACTTGAAGAAGCAACACTTGTATAAATTGTTATAGAAATATTTTTTTTTCAATAAATATAAGTACAGGGGAGGAATAGTCATTTCTGGCTGTGAGAAGAGCATGTGGAAAACTTTATTTAGAGATTCCATTTAAAGAGTTAAATATTCATTTGTGTTTTTGGAATAATACATACAATGCTAGAAATGAGGACTATGAAAAATATATCAAATATGACTGCATAAAACATGCTGAAGTGTGATTTTACTTTGAAGACAATGAGGAACCATAAAGTAATTTTAAGCAAAATATAAGCATTTAAATATGTATTAGGGTAATATAAGTAATAATAAAGAAACATACACACAAGACAGATAATTAAGAGCTTGTATCTACACATCTTATTTAGTGATTAGATAAGGGACATCAGGCAGGGGAGGAATAAAAACTATTTCCAAGTAGCAAGTGTGCTTCTGAGCAGGTGGCTCAGTCAGTAAAGAATCCATCTGTATTGCAGGAGACCATCTACAATGCAGGAGACATAGGTTCGATCCCTGGGTCAGGAAGATCCCTGGGAAAGAAATGGCAACCTACTCTAGTATTCTTGCCTGGAGAATTCTATGGACAGAGGGGGCTAGTGGGGAACTGTCCCTGGGGCCAAAAAGAGTAGGACACGATTGAGCAACTAACACGTGCAAACAAGGCAACTCAGAAGAAATTTATTAGTCTCTTAGCATTAGGTGAACTCAGTTATGTATGTATCATTTCCCAGGAACAGTGTATGAGGAGTATAGAAGAATATTTGGAGAACATATATAAGGGAAATATAATTGAGGGAATATAGTTGAGGGAAAAGTATTCCATAAAAAAGGAAACAGTTTGTGAGTTTCTTACAAAACTAGACTATAATCCACAGCAATTCCACTTATATTTGGACAACTAAGTTAAAAACATATCCATAGAAGAACCCACACAAAATTTTATAGCACTTCCATTCATAATTTTTAAAACTTAAAGGTAGCCAATATGTCTTTTAATCGGTGGATGGGTGTTCATATATTGGAGTATTTTTCATCAATAAAAAGAAAAAGTCTATAGAAATAGAAAAAATAAAAATATAAGATTTAAAATCACTTTAAGTGAAAGAAGCCCATCTCAAAAGGCTACATACTGTATGAATTCAATTATGCAACAATTTGGAAAAGGCAACCTATGGAGAATGTGAAGAGATCAGTGGTTGCCGGGGATTTAAGGGGAAGAAGGATGAATAGGTGGAACAAAGGAGATTTTTAGGGTAATGAAATTATTCTATATGATACAGAAGTGATGGATGTGTGCTTTATATTTGTGAAAACCTATAGAAGCTACAATGTAAAGCATAAGCTCTAATGTTAAGTATTGACATTAGTTAATGCATCAATTCTACTTCATTAATTATAACCAAAGTTCACACTAATGCAAAATTTAAATAATAAGAGAAATTTTGGTGTCAGAGAGGAAGTACATGGGGACTCAGTACTTTCATATCAATTTTCTGTCTGATAAAAATTTAAGATAAAAATAAGTAAATACATATAATAAAAATACTGAAAGACATATTGAAGGAAACAAAAGTGACCTGAAATTTCTTAGAAGAAATGAAAAAGGGTCTATTGGCCTTTATATTTGAAAAGCCATTAATGAATAAGTATAATATCAAAAAACAATGATGATTACCCATTGCAAGATAAGGAAATAATGTATACAGGTAGACTTCACCATCTGGTGGCTTGTTTTACAGCACATAGTGAACAAGATTATAAAGGCATTAAGAGGAGCCATGACATTATTTATTTTGCTACAGTATTTAAAACAATTAAAACAAACAAACAAACAAAAAAAAACATTTCTAAGTCATTCAAATATTTTCTTTCCTTAAGTGAACAACTATGTAATACTTTGAACAACTAATATTACTGAGTAATTATGCATTACCTGCCAATGTTAAATTTATTTTTTGTAAAATAATTTACTTATATTAATTGGCTTCCCTGGTGGCTCAGACGGTAAAGTGTCTGCCTGCAATGCAAGAAACCCAGGTTTGATCTCTCGGTTGGGAAGATCTGCTGGAGAAGGAATGGCAATCCACTCCAGTATTCTTGCCTGGAAAATCCCATGGATGGAGTAGCCTGGTAGGCTACAGTCCATGTGGTCACAAAGAGTCTGACATGACTGAGTGACTTCACTTTCACTTTTCATATTAATTGGAGGCTAATTACTTTACAATATTGTGGTGGCTTTTGCCATACATTGACACGAATCAGCCATGGGTGTACATGTGTCCTCCATCACAAAACCTCTTCCACAACCCTCCCCATCCCATCCCCCTGGGTTGTCCCAGTGCAATGACTTTGAGTGCTCTGTTCCATGCATCGAACTTGGACTGGTCATCTATTTCACATATGATAATATACATGTTTCATTGCTATTCTCTCAAATTATCCCACCCTCAACTTCTCCCACAGAGTCCAAAAGTCTGTTTTTTATATCTTTGTCTCTTGCTGGCTTGCATATAGTTTCATGGTTATCATCCATCTTTCTAAATCCCACATATATGCATTAACATATTATATTGGTGGTTTTCTTTCTGACTTAATTCATTCTGTATAATAGGCCCCAGTTTCATACACCTCATTATAACTGATTCAAATGTGTTCATTTTAATAGATGAGTAATATTCCATTGTGTATATGTACCACAGTTTTTTATCCATTTGTCTGCTGATGGACGATGTCCTAGCTATTGTAAACAGTGCTACAATGAACATCGGGGTGCACATGTCTCTTTCAATTCTGGTTTCCTCAGTGTGTATGCCCAGCAATAGGATTGCTGGGTCATATGGCAGTTCCATTTCCAGGTTTTTAAAGGAATCTCCTCATTGTTCTGCAGGATGCCTGTACTGTTTGCATTCCAACCAACAATGTAAGAGGAGAGCTCCTTTTTCTCCACACCCTCTCCAGCAATTTATTTTTTGTAGACATTTTGATGGCAGCAATTTAGACTTCCATGAGATGGTACCTCATTGTGGTTTTGATTTGCATTTCTCTGATAATGAGTGATGTTGAACATTTCTTCATGTGTTTGTTAGCCATTGTATGCCTTCTTTGGAGAAATGTCTGTTTAGTACTTTGGACCATTTTTTGATTGGGTCATTTATTTTTCTAGCATTGAGCTACATGAGCTGTTTGTATATTTTTGAGATTAATTATTTGTCAGTTTCTTCGTTTGCTATTATTTTCTCACTCTGAAGGCTCTCTTTTCACCTTGCTTATAGTTTTCTTTATTATGCAAAAACTTTTAAGTTTAATTAGGTCCCGTTTGTTTATTTTTACATTTATTTCCATTACTCCAAAAAGTGAGTGATAGAGGATCTTGCTGTGATTTATGTCAGAGAGTGTTTTGCCTATGTTTTCCTCTAGGAGTTTGAATGTTTCTGGTCTTACATTAAGATCTTTGATCCATTTTGAGTTTATTTTTGTGTATGGTGTTAGAAAGTGTTCTAGTTTCATTCTTTTACAGGTGCTTAACCAGTTTTCCCAGCACCACTTCTTAAAGAGATTGTCTTTTATCCACTGTATATTTTTCCTCCTTTGTCAAAGATTTGGTAGCCATAGGTATGTAGATTTATCTCTGGCCTTTCTATTTTATTCTACTGATCTATACTTCTGTCTTTGTACCAGTATTATATTCTCTTGATGACTGGAGCTTTGTAGTATAGCCTGAAGTCGCAGTTTGATTCCTCCAGTTCCATTCTTCTTTCTCAAGATTGCTTTGGCTATTCGAGGTATTTTGTATTTTCACACAAATTGTGAAATTATTTGCTTTAGATCTCTGAAAAATACAGTTGGTAGCTTGATAGGGATTGCATTGAATCTATAGATTGCTTCTGGTAGTATACTCATTTTCACTATATTGATTTTTCTGATCCATGAACACAGTATACTTCTCCATCTGTTTGTGTCATTTTTGATTTCTTTAATCAGTGTTTTGTAATTTTCTTTATATAGATCTTTTGTTTCTTTAGGTAGATATATACCTAAGTATTTTATTTATTTTTTTTTTCAAAGTGGTGAATGGAATTGTTTCCTTAATTTCTCTTTCCATTTTCTCATTGTTAGTGTATAGGAATTCAATTTATTTCTGTGTATTATTTTTATATCCTTCAACTTTACTACATTTGTTGATTAGCTATAGCAATTTTCTGGTGGTCTCTTTAGGGTTTTCTATGTATCCTGTCATCTGCAGTGAGAATTTTACTTCTTCTTTTCCAATCTGGATTGCTGTTAATTCTTTTTTCTTCTCTGATTGCTGTGGTTAAAACTTCCAAAACTATGTTGAATAGTAGTGTTGAGTGGCTACCCTTGCCTTGTTCCTGACTTTAGGGGAAATGCTTTCAATGTTTTGCCATTTAGGATAGTGTTTGCTATGGGTCAATCATATATGGTTTTTATTATGTTGAGGTATGTTCCTTCTCTGCCTGCTTTCTGGAGAATTTTTATCATAAATGAGTGTTGTATTTTGTCAAAGGCTTTCTCTGCACCTATTGAGATAATCATATGGTTTTATCCTTCAGTTTGTTAATATGGTGTATCACATTGATTGATTTGTGAATATTGAATAATCCTTGAATCCCTGGGATAAAGCCCACTTGGTCATGATGTACGATCTTTTCAATATGCTGTTGGATTCTATTTGCTAGAATTTTGTTCAGGATGTTTGCATCTATGTTCATCAGTGATATTGGCCTGTAGTTTTCTTTTATGTGACATCTTTGTCTGGTTTTTATGTTAGGGTGATGTTGACCTCATAGAAAGAGTTTGGGAGTTTACCTTCCTCTGCAATTTTCTGGAAGACTATGACTAAGATAAGCATTTGCTCTTCTTTAAATTTTTGGTAAAATTCACCTGTGAAAATATCTTTTGCTTGTTGGGAGATTTTTGATAGATGGTTTTAGTTTCCGTGCTTGTGGTATGTCTGCTAAAATTTTCTATTTCTTCCTGATTCAATTTTGGAGGGTTATACTTTTCTAAGAATTTGTCCATTTCTACCAAGTTGTCAATTTTATTGGCATATGGTTGCTTATAGTAGTTTCACAATCCTTTCTATTTCTGTGTTGTCATGATTTCTCTATTTTCATTTCTAATTTTGTTGATTTGATTCTTCTCCCTTTTTTTCTTGAGGTGTCTGGCTAATACTTTGTCTATTTTATTTATCTTCTGAAATAATCAGCTTTTAGTTGTTTTTTTCTTTTAATTTTTGCTATAGTCTCATTTGTTTATTTTTCATTTATCTGCTCTAATTTTTATGATTTCTCTCCTTTTACTAACCCTAGAGTTCTTCATTTGTTCTTTGTCTAGTTTCTTTAGGCATGAAGTTAGGCTATTTATTTGATGTTTCTCTTGTTTCTTGAGGTAAGTTTGTAATGCTATGAACTTTCCCCTGGCACTGCTTTTACTGAATTCCATAGATTTAGGGTTGTTGTGTTATTTTCAAAAGTCTCTGTGCAGATTTTGACTTCTTTTATGATTTCTTCCATGATTTTTTGGTAATTCAGAAGCATGTTATATAGCCTCCATACATTTGTATTTTTAATATTTCTTTTTCCTGTAGTTGACATCTAATTTTATTGCATTGTGATCAGAAAAGATGCTTGAAATAACTTCTTCTTTTTTTTCTTTTTTTAATTTACCAAAGCTAAATTTATGACCCAGGATCAGCTCTATCCTGGAGACTGTTCTGTGTGCACTTGAGGAAAAGGTGAAATTCATTGTTTGGGGTGAAATGTCTTATAGATGTCAGTTAGGTCTAACTGGTACATTGTATCATTTAAAGTTTGTGTTTCCTTCCTAATTTTCTGTTTGGTTAATCTATCCATAGGTGTGAGTGGGGTATTAAATTATCCCACTATTATTGTGTTACTCTTAATTTCCCTTTTCATACTTGTTAGCATTTGCCTTACATATTGAGCTGACTCTATGTTGGGTGCATATACATTTATAATTGTTATATCTTCTTCTTGGA
The DNA here is from genome assembly GCF_014754425.2 of Oryx dammah. Lineage (NCBI taxonomy): Eukaryota > Metazoa > Chordata > Mammalia > Artiodactyla > Bovidae > Oryx > Oryx dammah. The sequence goes on along the minus strand of NW_024070208.1, from coordinate 5,728,888 downwards.
TTGACCCTTTGATCATTATGTAGTGTCCTTCTTTATCTCTTTAATTCAAAGACTATTTTATCTGATATGAATATTGCTACTCCTGCTATCTTTTGGTCTCCATTTGCATGAAATATCTTTTCCAGCCCTTCATTTTCAGTCTGTATGTGTCCCTTGGTTTCAGGTATATCTCTTGTAGACAACATATGTAGGTTTATAGGGGTCCTGTTTTTGTATCCTGTTGTAGTCCTTTAATGAACCAGAACCTGGTGGTCTAGAGTAAGTGATAAGAAAGTGAAAGAGAGACAGAGAGAGAGAGAAAGAGAGAGAGAGAAAGAAAGACATGGGGACCCAAGCTCTGATGGAACTATGGTGCTTAATTAGCAGAAATTCAGGCTTATATATCTTTAGTAAGATGATTACTCAGCTATTGCACAGGATGAAATTTTATCAATAGCCACAATATTGATGCTTTTGAACAGTGGTGTTGGAGAAGACTCTTGAGAGTCCCTTGGACTGCAAGGAAATCCAAACAGTCCATGCTAAAGAAGATCAGCCCTGGGTGTTCTTTGGAAAGAATGATGCTAAAGTTAAAACTCCGGCACTTTGGCCACCTCATGTGATGAGTTGACTCTTTGGAAAAGTTGACTCTGATGCTGGGAGAGATTGGGGGCAGGAGGAGAAGGGGACAACAGAATGGCTGGATGGCATCACTGACTCAATGGACGTGAGTTTGAGTGAACTCCGGGAGATGGTGATGGACAGGGAGGCCTGGCATTCTGTGATTCATGGGGTAGCAAAGAATCGGACATGACTGAGCGACTGAAATGAACTGAACTGAACTGAATACATACAAAGTCGCTGACGCTGAAAAGAGTCACTGCATGTCTCATCCTATGACCTCAGTCCTGAGGATTGCATGCAGCTCTACTTGTTCTCAGAATAGGATCTGATAAGGAACAGAGAATCCTTGAGAAATAGAAAACAGAATGCAAGAATCCTCCTGTTAAATGTTCCCTGACAGTATCCATTCAGCCAGTTTTTGTCTTTTGGTTGGGGCAATCAACTCATTTGCATTTGAGGTGATTATTGATATCTTTAATCCTGTTGTCATTCACTTTACTATTTTTTGTTTGATTTTATACATCATTTCTGTGTTTCCTGTCTAGAGAAGATTCTTTAGCATTTGTTGAAGAGTTGGTTTGGTGGTGGTGAATTCTCTCAGCTTTTGCTTGTCTGTAAAGCTTTTGATTTCTCCTTCATATCTGAATGAAATCCTTGCTAGATAGAGTAATCTGGGTTGTAGGTTTGGCTCTTTCATCACTCTATGTCCTGCCATTCCCTTCTGGCCTGAAGACTTTCTATCAAAAAAATCAGCTGTTTTCCTTATGGGGGTCCCCTTGTGTATTATTTGTGTTATTGTTTCTGCTTTTAATATTTGCTCTTTGTGTTTGATCTTGTTAGTTTAATATGTTTATTGGGATGGTTCATCTTGGGTTTATCCTGTTTGGGACTCTCTGAGTTTCTTGGACTTGGATGGCCATTTTGGGGAAGTTTTCAGATATTACCTCCTCAAGAACTTTCTCATGGCCTTTCTTTTTGTCTTCTTCTGGGACTCCTATGATTTGAATGTTGGGGCATTTAACATTGTTCCAGAGGTCTCTCATTTCTTTTAAGAAGTGACTTTTAAGGTCTTCTTTTAAGAAAGACTTCTTTTAAGAAGTCCTCATTTCTTTAAATTCTTTCTTTCTTTTTTCCTCTCTGCTTCATTTATTTCCACCACTCTAACTTCCACCTCACTTATCCTCTCTTCTGCTTCAGTTATTTTATTGCTGGTTCCCTCCAGAGTTCTTTTGATCTCGGTTATTACATTATTCATTATTGATTGACTCTTCTTTATTTCTTCTAGGTCCTTGTTAAACATTTCTTATATCTTCTCAATCCTTACCTCTAATCTGCTTATCTGTAACTCTGTTTTGTTTTCAAGATTTTGGGTCATCTTCACTATCATTTTTTTGAATTATTTTTCAGGTGGATTCCCTAACTCCTCCTCTTTTGTTTGGTTTCATGGTTATTTATCATATTCCTTTACCAGCTGAATATTTCTATACCTTTCACTTTGATTAGATTGCTGTGTTTGGGGTGCCCATTCTGTAGGCTGGATGTTCATGGTTCTTCTATATTGTGGAGTCTGCTCCCTGTAGTTGGGGTTTGACTAGTGGCTTGTCAAGGTTTCCTGGTTAGAGGAGCTGGTGTCTGAGTTCTGGTGGATGGAGCTGGATCTCTTCTCTCTGGAGTGCAATGAAGTGTCCAGTAGTGAGTTTTGAGGTGTCTGTTGGTTTGGCATGGCTTTAGGCAGCCTGTCTTTTAATGCTCAGATATGTGTTCCTGCTTTGCTTGAGAATTAACATGGCATGTCTTGTCCTGGAAGTTTCTGGCTTTTGGATGGAGCTTGGTTTCAGTGTAGACATGGAGGCTTTTGGATGAGTTCTTGTCTACTAATGTTCCGTATAGTCAGGAGTTCTCTGATGTTCTCAAGTTTTGAAGTTAAACCTCCTGCATCTGGCTTTCAGTCTTATTCTTACAGTAGCTGCAAGACTGCTCCATCTGTCACTTCCAGAGCAGTTTTCTCTTCTTTGTTTATTTTTGCTTCCTCTGTTTGCAAGTCTTTTTTGTGTCTAACTTCCACCCTGACACAAGGGGGTGAAGGCAGTCGCTTATTTAGGCTCACTTGTTCAGTTGTGTTGTGGGGAAGGAGTAACACTGGAAATAAATATCACTGGCATGTTTGGGGAGTGCCTTCAGTGTATGGACCACACTGGGTTTGCCTCAGTTCACAGTGGTGTGTGTTTTCCAGGTTTACACTGCTCCAGCATTCTCTTCAGATCACTGTCCAAAGCAAGTCCTGAATTTTGTGTTCTTCCCAGGTCCAAGCACCTCAGGTGACCGGGTGCTTGTAAGCACACTGTCCCAGGCAGGCTGTGCATCTTAATCACCTCCTCTATACCAGCTGCTCAGTTTCCCAGTGTGCCACGAGAGCACCAACTCAGGTGTGCCGTGTGTCTCTTCTGGGAGCTGTTCTCAGACTGCGACCCTCCTGGTGGATGTCAAACATCTAGGATCCCAGGAAGATGTGGTTAGCAACTGGGAGCCTGCTCACAGTTTGGTGGAAAATGCTGTCTCTGAAGCCGGAATTGGAGCAGCCCATTGCCTTCAGGCTCTGGCTGTCGTGAGCCTGCCTCTCTGCCTCCAGGGCTGGGGAGGGTCCTGTGTGCATCTGGCTAGCTCTCCTTTGGTATTCACTCAATGCTTTGTTCTGTGAGTGGGCCAGGCTGTGGCATTAGAGCCTTGTGCAAGAAAGTTCTCTCTTAGGGCTGGTACGCGGGGATGACCCAGAGAGATGTTGTGGGGAGGGGGGTGGGAGGGGAGTTCATGTTTGGGAACGCATGTACACCCGTGGTGGATTCATGTCAATGTATGCCAAAACCAGTACAGAATTGTAAAGTAAAAATAAATAAATTTAAAAAAAAAAAAGAAAGTTCTCTCTCTCTCTTTTTTTTTTTCCTCTCAGCAATTCCAAAGTTTGTATTGCTATCTCAGGATAGCTCCCTCAGATTGGGCATTCAGAACATTCAGGCCCAGTCCCTACCTTAAGGATTGATGATGCCACCCTCACCTTCCTGCCCATCCCCTGCTCGCTGGTGGCAGACGTGAGCTTCTGGGTTACTTCTCGGCTGGCAGAGGCGGTTAGGCCCCTATTCTGTGTTTTTTGTTTGTTTATTTGTTTGTGTTTATTTTTCTCTGGGTTGTGGTGCTATCTGAGATTCCAAAACTCCCCAGAGACATGCCTGTGAGAGGGTTTCCTACAGTTTAGAAATTTCTCCTCCTTCACAAATCCCTCCCCAGGATCGGTCTCCCTCCTTGCCTCTTTTGTATCTCTGTTTGTTTTTTATATTCTATCCTACCTCCTTTCAAAGAGAATGGGCTGCCTTTGTGTATGCCAGGTGTCCTCTGCCAGGGTTCAGAAGTTGTTTTGTGAAAGTTGCTCAGTATCCAAATGACCTTTAGGTGAATTTGTTGGGGGTGAAACTGGGCTCCCTATCCTATTCCTCCACCATCTCGGGACCATGACCAATGTTAAATTTCTTGAGATTTAGTTTTCCTAATATTTCTATGAAAACTGAGGACTTTTGTGATCTACCAGTTTCCTTTTTCTTCTTTTACTCTTTTTTTTCTTTTAAGATTTATAATATATACTAATAATGACACAATAGCAGCAGGATAATAACATACCCCTCATTCACTGATTCAAAAATTTGTACTAAACTTCTGCCATGTGCCAGAATTTACTAGGAATGGGGGAAAATAAAAGCTACATGCTGTTTATAAATTTAAATATCACAATGTCCTATAAACTAATGTAAGTTAAATCTTATAATAACTGTAGAATTTATTGTTATTAGTTTAAGAGAGGAAAAGGAGTACACAGATAGAAAGGAGTAGCTGAAATTAAAACTAGTAGTATTTTATTTTAAATCTCACTTAAGTTTCATAATGACACAGAGATTTCTAAATTAAATACTGAGAGATTTAAATGCTTTTCTACTTGTCAATACATTTTACTACATTCTGTTGTTTTTCTGCAAACTCAAAATTTATACAACCTATAGCATATTTTGTAATTTTTGACATATATTTTAACGACATTCATGTGTCCACTTGGTATCAAAGGTTTCATGAAATACATATGCATCACTCTTTATACATGCTGTCATTCTTAAAAATTTTAGAAAGCAATATTAATATCTCTGTTTAGTAACAGCATGACTAAGAGGTGAGAAAGGAGTTATGACTGGTGAAGAATAGAATGTGATAGCATGATTATACTCTGGAGGCTTGTTTTTCCTCAAGATCTGAATCTGTTTCTTAAGTTTTTCCTTTAAGAAACACTAAGCTAGTCCAACTAAATAATTTCTTGAATAAGCTACCAAAAGCACAGTCAACTAGAACTAAATAAACAGATAGGACTATCTTACATAAGAAGATTATGCACAATAAAGAAAGTAGTCAATAAATTGAAAAGGCACCTACAGAATGAGAAAAACGTATGCACAAAACACACATCTGTTAAGGAATTAACTCCAAAATGTATAAAGAATACATACAACTCAAAATAAAAAGCAAATACTCCAAATTAAAATGAGGCAAAGGATCTGAACAGATTTATTTCTTTCAAAAGAAAACATACAAACAGCGTACACACACATACACACACACATATATGTGTATATATATATACACATATATATATGTTGAACATCTTATTCATTCAGTTCAGTTCAGCCGTTCAGTCGTGTCTGACTCTTTGTGACACCATGAATCACAGCACGCCAGGACTTCCTAATGACTTCCTGTCCATCACCAACTCCCAGAGTTCACCCAAACTCATGTGCATCGAGTCAGAGATGCCATCCAGCCATCTCATCCTCTGTCGTCCCCTTCTCCTCCTGTACCCAATCCCTCCCAGGATCAGTGTCTTTTCCTATGAGTCAGTTCTTTGCATAAGGTAGCCAAAGTATTGGAGTTTCAGCCTCAGCATCAGTCCTTCCAATGAACACCCAGAACTGATCTCCTTTAGGATGGACTGGTTGGATCTCCTTGCAGTCCAAGGGACTCTCAAGAGTCTTCTCCAACACCACAGTTCAAAAGCATCAATTCTTTGGTGCTCAGCTTTCTTCACAGTCCAACTCTCACATCCACACATGACCACAAGAAAAACCATAGCCTTGACTAGATGGACCTTTGTTAGGGAAATGCAAATTAAGGCCCCACCTTGTACCTTGTAGGAGATATCACCTTGTACCCATTAAGATGACTTTTACCAAATGACAAGAGCTAAGGATGTTAACTTATATACAGAGTACATCATGAGAAACACTGGACTGGAGGAAACACAAGCTGGAATCAAGATTGCCGGGAGAAATATCAGTAACCTCAGATATGCAGATGACACCACCCTTATGACAGAAAGTGAAGAGGAAATGAAAAGCCTCTTGATGAAAGTGAAAGAGGAGAGTGAAAAAGTTGGCTTAAAGCTCAACATTCAGAAAACGAAGATCATGGCATCTGGTCCCATCACTTCATGGGAAATAGATGGGGAAACAGTGGTAACATTGTCAGATTTTATTTTGGGGGGCTCCAAAATCACTGCAGATGATGACTGCAGCCATGAAATTAAAAGATGCTTACTCCTTGAAAGAAAAGTTATGACCAACCTAGATAGCATATTCAAAAGCAGAGACATTACTTTGCCGATTAAGGTCCATATAGTCAAGGCTATGGTTTTTCCTGTGGTCATGTATGGATGTGACAGTTGGACTGTGAAGAAAGCTGAGTGCCAAAGAATTGATGCTTTTGAACTGTGGTGTTGAAGAAGATTCTTGAGAGTCCCTTGGGCTGCAAGGAGATCCAACCAATCCATTTTGAAGGAGATCAGCCCTGGGATTTCTTTGGAAGGAATGATGCTAAAGCTGAAACTCCTTTACTTTGACTACCTCATGAGAAGAGTTGACTCATTGGACAAGACTCTAATGCTGGGAGGGATTGGGGGTAGGAGGAGAAGGGGACAACAGAGGATGAGATGGCTGGATGGCATCACCGACTCGATGGACATGAGTCTGAGTGAAATCCGAGAGTTGGTGATGGACAGGGAGGTCTGGCGTGCTGCAGTTCATGGTGTCACAAAGAGTCAGACACGACTGAGCGACTGAACTGAACTGAAATGAACTGAAGGATGTGGAGGAAACGGAACTCTTTTACCCACTGTTGGTATGTATACAAATTAGTACTGCCATTAGAGAAAAAAAAATGTATGGTGGTTCCATTAAAAAAAAAAAAAGACTATAAATTGAGCTACAATATGATCAAGCAATACTACTACTGGGTGCATATTCAAAGAAATCAAAATCAGTATCTCAAACAGTTAACAGCACATCTTTTTTTTATTGTAGCTTCATTCACAATACCCAAGATATGAAAATAGCCTGAGTGTCCAGAAATGGCTGAAATAAAAAAGATATGGCATATATGTACAATGAAATATTAGTCATGAGAAAGAAGGAAATCCTGTCATTTGCAAAAACACAAGTTGAATCTGAGGGCATAATGCTAAGTGAGATAAGCCAAGCAGAGAGTGATAAAGCTGCATGATATCACTTATATGTGAATATGAAAAATATGAGCTTGTTAATGTTGTAGAGAAGTGATTACCTAAGCATGGAGGAGAAGGAGAAATGAAGAGATGTTCTTTAAGTGTATTAACTTTCACCTGGTATATAAAGAATTTTTAAAGATCAAATGAAACATATTTATTATGGTCAACAATAGTATGTTATATACTTCAAAATTGCCAAATTGCTAAGAGATCAGATATCAGTAATCCTCAACACAAAAAGAGATGATAATTATGTGGCATGAAAAAGGGGTTACAGATGTATCATACCAAGACATAGTACATTTTAAATGTATACAATGTTGTATGTTAATTATATATTCATTAAAAAAAGAAAATTATATGGAAAATAGTTTTTAAGAAACTGAGCACATGCATATCTAGATGCCCTTAGCTAATGGTTGATGTGTTCCAGTAAAAGATACAGATTCTTTCAATATTAAAGTTTTAGTTGGGCTGCAAAATTATTGTAGTGACTGCAGCCATGAAATTAAAACAGTTGCTCCTTGGAATAAAAGCTATGACAAACCTAGACAGTATATTAAAAAGCAATGACATCACTTTGCCAACAAAGGTTTGTGTAGTCAAATCTATGACATTCCCAGTTGTCAAATATGGCTGTGAGATTTGAACCATATAGAAGGCTGAGCACCAAAGAATTGATGCTTCTGAACTGTGGTGTTGGAGAAGACTCTTAGGAGTCCCTTGGACAGTAGGTAGAGCAAACCAGTCACTCCTAAATAAAATCAACTCCGAATATTCATTGGAAGGGCTGATGCTGAAGTTAAACTCCAATACTTTGGCCTCCTGATGTAAAGAACCAACTCCGTGGAAAAGATACAGATTTGGGGGGTGGGGGTGGTCCCAAATGGTTGAGGAATAGGATGGAGAGAACAATTTCTCCCCCACATATTCACCAAAATAGCATTTGAATGTTGAGCAACTTCCACAGAACAATTTCTGAACACTGGTGGAGGGCACCAGGCACCCAGAAAGGAAGCTCATTCTCTTTGAAAGGAGGTAGGACAAAACACAAAAGACAAAGAGAGACAAAAGTGTCAGGGACAGAGACCTGTCCTGTGGAGGGTGTCTTGAAGGAGGAGAAGTTTCCACACAGTAGGAAACCATCTCACAGGCGTGTCTGTGGGGAGATTTGGAATCTCAGAGGGCAACATAACCAGGAGAAAAAAAAAAAAAAAAAGACCCACAGAATATGCCCTAACTGCCAACAGAGAAGTATCTCAGATGCTCATGTCTGCTACCAGCAAGTTGGGGCTGGGCAGGGACCAGTGGGCTGCATCATCAGTCCTTAGGGTAAGGACCAGGCCTGAATGCCCTGAGGACAATCTGAGGGAGCTAACATGAGATAACACCCCAAACCTTGGGATTGTCTGACACACACACACACACACACACACACACACACACACACACACATAAATACTTTGCCACACAAGGCTCTAATGCTGAAGCCTGAAGCACTCACAGAACAAACGATTGAGTAAATACCAAAGGAGAGCTAGCAGGCTGCAATATAGGCCCCTCTCCTAGGGAAGGCAGAGAGGCAGGTGTGTGATAGCCACAGTGAGAAGTTAAGGCGCTGCTGCAATCTTGGCCCCAGAGACGGCATCTTCCACCAAACTGTGACCAGACTCCAAGTTGCTAGCAATGTCTTTCTGGGATCCTGGATGTTGACATCTGCCAGAAGTATTGCAGCCTGAAATCAATTCCCAAGAGGAGACACATGGCACACCTGAGACGGTGCTCTCACAGCACACCCAGGAAACTGAGTGGCTGAGACCCAGGAGGTGAATAAAACACGTGGTCCACGTAGGACACTGCACTTACCAAGCACCTGGTCGTCTGAGCTGCTCGGACCTAGGAAGGGCACAAAACCATACCCAACCAGTCTGTACCCTTTTGGAGTACAGCAAAAACCTGAGCAGCTTGGACCTGGGAAGTGCACGAAACTCAGAGCCCACTTGGGACAGCACCATTGAAGAACACACTGGAGCCTAAGCAGTGTAGACCCAGGAAGCACACACAGCCTTGGGCTGTGGCAAACCCAGTTTGGTCCATAAAGTGCGGGCACCCCTGACACACACCAGCAATATTTATTTGCAGTGTCCCTCCCTCTCAACAACACAACTTGAATCAGTTCAGTTCAGTTCAGTCGCTCAGTCATGTCCGACTCTTTGCAACCCCATGAATCTCAGCACGCCAGGCCTCCCTGTCCATCACCAACTCCTGGAGTTTACCCAAACTCATGTCCATCGAGTCAGTGATGCCATCCAGCCATCTCATCATCTGTCGTCCCCTTCTCCTCCCGCCCCCAATCCCTCCCAGCATCAGAGTATTTTCCAATGAGTCAACTCTTCGCATGAGGTGGCCAAAGTACTGGAGTTTCAGTCTTAGCATCATTCCCTCCAAAGAAATCCCAGGGCTGATCTCCTTCAGAATGGACTGGTTGGATCTCCTTGCAGTCCAAGGGACTCTCAAGAGTCTTTTCCAACACCACAGTTCAAAAGCATCAGTTCTTCGATGCTCAGCTTTCTTCACAGTCCAACTCTCACATCCTTACATGACCACTGGAAAAGCCATAGAACAAGTGAACCTAAATAAGTGACCACCTTCACCCCCTTATGTCAGGGTGGAAATTAGACACTGAAGATATTTACAAACAGAGGAAGAGAAAATAAACAAAGAAGGAACCACTCTGAAAGTGACAGGTGCAACAGATTAAAACCCTACAGTCAATATTGACTGTGCATTAGAGGGGGGCTATAGACCTTGAGAACAAGTACAAGCTGGAACAAGGAACTGTCTGTAGCTGAACTGACCACACACTACCCACAACAACTCCAGAGAAATTCCTAGGTTTATTTTTTACTATTAATATTTCTCTTTATTACTTCTTTAATTTTCATTATTATAACTTACTATGAATTTGCAAAAAAATCATATTTTCAAAGTAAATTTCATATATATATTAATTTTTGTGATTGATATTTTGTATTTTTATATTGTACTTTTGAGAGTCCAACCTCTATTCTAGATGTTCAATCTTTGCTTTTTTGTTATTTGCTATCAATTTTGTACCTTTAAGAATCTAATCTTCAGCATCCATTTTCACTTAGGGATATGAATAAACTAGTTTGATTGCTCTCTACACTTTTGGCTCTCCCTTTTCTCCTTCAGGTCACCTCTCTTTCCTCCCCCTTTTATTCTCTACTTAACTCTGTGAATCTCTCTGGATGTTCCAGGCTGTGGAGAACACTTAGGGAATTCATTACTAGCGAGATTGGTCTCTCCCTCTTTGACTCTCCCTCTTCTCTTCCTGGTCAACTCTATCTCCTCCCACTTCTCTTCCCTATGTAATTCTGTGAATCTCTCTGGGTGTTCTCGTCTGTGGAGAGAACTTAGGAAATTGATTACTGCCTAAATTGCTATCACTCCTTTTAATTTCTCCTCTTCTCCTCCTGGTCACCTCTATCTCTTCCCTCCCTCTTCTCTTCTCCATGCCATTTTATGAATCTCTCTGGGTGTCCCTTGCTGTGGAGAACTGTTTCATCATTAACCTAGATGTTTGAGCATCTGTGCTGTTTGGATGGAGAAGTCTTGAGGTTACTGTAAGAGAAGAACTGAAAGCCAGGGGCAGGAGGCTTAAATCCAAAACTTGAGAACATCAGGGAACTCCTAATTCCCTGGAATTAGTAGACAAAAGTAGACAATTAGTAGACAAGAGTTCATCCAAAAATCTCCATACCAAAACTGAAACCAAGCTCCACCCAAGAGCCAACAGGATCCAGTGAAAGACATACAATGCTGATTCTCCAACAGAGCAGGAACACAACATTGAGCATTAAATGGCAGGCTGCCTAAAGCCATGCCAAACCAACAGACACCTCAAAACTCACTACTGGACACTTCATTGCACTCCAGAGAGAAGAGATCCAGCTCCATCCACCAGAACTCAGACACCAGCTCCTCTAACCAGGAAACCTTGACAAGCCACTAGTCAAACCCCACCTACAGGGAGCAGACTCCACAATATAGAAGAACCACGAACATCCAGCCTACAGAATGGGCACCCCAAACACAGCAATCTAATCAAAATGAAAGGCAGAGAAATATTCAGCTGGTAAAGGAATATGATAAATAACCATGAAACCAAACAAAAGAGGAGGAGTTAGGGAATCCACCTGAAAAAGAATAAAAAAAAAAAAAGATAATGAAGATGACCCAAAATCTTGAAAACAAAACAGAGTTACAGATAAGCAGATTAGAGGTAAGGATTGAGAAGATATAAGAAATGTTTAACAAGGACCTAGAAGAAATAAAGAAGAGTCAATCAATAATGAATAATGCAATAACTGAGATCAAAAACACTCTGGAAGGGATCAACAATAAAAATAACTGAAGCAGAAGAGAGGATAAGTGAAGTATTAGATAGAATGGTGTAAATAAATGAAGCAGAGTGGAAAAAAGATTTAAAAAATTAAAAGAAATAAGGACAACCTCAGAGACCTCTGGGACAAAGTTAAACACCCCAACATTCAAATCATAGGAGTCTCAGAAGAAGACAAAAAGAAAGGCCATGAGAAAACACTTGAGGAGATAATAGTTGAAAACTTCCCTAAAATGGGGAAGGAAATAGCCTCCCAAGTCCAAGAAACTCAGAGAGTCCCAAACAGGATAAACCCAAGATGAAACACCCCAATAAACATATTAATCAAACTAGTGAAGATCAAACACAAAGAACAAATATTAAAAGCAGCAAGGAAAAAGCAACAAATAACACACAAGGGGATCCCCATAAGGATAACAGCTGATTTTTCGATAGAAACTCTTCAAGCCAGAAGGGAATGGCAGGACATACTTAGAGTGATGAAAGAGAAAAACCTACAACCCAGATTACTCTATCCAGCAAGAAATCTCATTCAGATATGAAGGAGAAATCAAAAGCTTTACAGACAAGCAAAAGCAGAGAGAATTCAGCACCGCCAAACCAGCTCTTCAACAAATGTGAAAGGATCTTCTTTAGACATGAAACACAGAAAAGGTTTATAAAATCAAACACAAAATAATAAAGTAAATGGCAATAGGACCATACATATCAATAATTGCCTTAAATGTAAATGAGTTGAATGCTATCTGAATGGATATAAAAATATGATTCCATATGCTATCTTCAAGAGGCCCACCTCAAACCAAGGGACACATACAGACTGAAAGTGCAAAGCAAGAAAAAGATACTTCATGCAAATAGAGACCAAAAGTTAGCAGGAGTAGCAATACTCATAACAGATAAAATAGACTTTGGAAAAAAGACCGTGAAAAGAGACAAAGAAGGATGCTACATAATGATCAAAGGATCAATCAATGACGAACATATAACAACTGTAAATATATGTGCACCCAACATAGGATCAGCTCAATATGTAAGGCAAATGCTAACAAGTATGAAAGGGGAAATTAAGAGTAACACAATAATAGTGACCAGGTTAAAAGAAAGTATTAAAAATACAAACATGGAGGCTAAACTACACACTTGTGAATAACCAACAGATCATGAAAGAAATCAAAAAGAAAATTCAAATATGGATAGAGACAAATGAAAGGTTGTGTTCATTGGAAGGACTGATGTTGAAGCTGAAACTTCAATACTTTGATGCTGATGCGAAGAACTGACTCATTTGAAAAGACCGTGATGCCAGGAAAGACTGAGGGCAGGAAAAGGGGATGACAGAGGATGAGATGGTTGGATGGCATCACTGACTAAATGGACATGGGTTTGGGTAGACTATGGCAGGTGGTGATGGACAGGGAGGCCTGGCGTGCTGCAGTTCATGGGGTTGTAAGTTGGACATGACTGAGCAACTGAACTGAATATGGGATATATATGTGTGTGCACATGTGAGTTTCTGTGTAGTCCCGATTTTGAAAAAGAAAAAATATATACTTAAAAGTTTTGAAAAAAATCATCTCATTTAAATATTTTGACTTATTACTTGATGTTCAAATTGTCAATGATTTTTATTTTCTACTTAAAAAAAAAAAAAAAAAAAAACACAACAACCCCAAACCTATGTGATTCAGTAAAAGCAGTGCTAAGGAGAAAGTTCAGAGCATTACAAGCTTTTACAAGCTTATCTCAAGAAAAGAGAGAAACATCAAATAAATAGCCTAACTTTATGGCTAAAGCAACTAGAAAAAGAAGAAATGAAGAACTTCAGGGTTAGTAGAAGGAAAGAAATCATAAAAATTAGAGCAGATAAATGAAAAATAAAGGGGACTATAGCAAAAATTAACAAAACTAAACGCTGATTATTTCAAAAGATAAATAAAATAGACAAAGCATTAGCCAGATGCCTCAAGATAAAAAGGGAGAAGAATAAAAGCAACAAAATTGGAAATGAAAATAGAGAAATCACAACAGACAACATAGACATATAAAGGATCATAATAGACTAATATAAGCAACTATATGCCAATAAAATGGACAACCTGGTAGAAATGGACAAATTCTTAGAAACGTATAACTTTCCAAAACTGAACCAGGGAGAAATAGAAAATCTTAGCAGATACACCACAAGCATGGAAACTGAAACTGTAATAAAACATCTTTCAACAAACAAAAGTCCAAAAGTACATGGCTTCAGTGGTGAATTCTACCAAAAATTTAGAGAAGAGTTAACACTTATCTTAGTCAAAGTCTTCTAGAAAATTACAAAGGAAGGTAAACGCCCAAATTCTTTCTATGAGGCCTAGGTCACCCAAATACCAACACCAGACAAAGATGCCACATAAAAGAAAACTACAGGCCAATAGCACTGATGAACATAGATGCAAAAATACTGAACAAAATTCTAGCAAATAGAATCCAACAGCATATTGAAAAGATCATACATCATGACCAAAAGGGCTTTATCCCAGGGATGCAAGGATTCTTCAATATTCACAAATCAATCAATGTGATACACCATAGTAACAAATTGAAGGATAAAAACCATATGATTATCACATATATGCAGAGAAAGCCTTTGACAAAATTTAACACTCATTAGTGATATAAATTCTCCATAAAGCAGGCAGAGAAGGAACATACCTCAACATAAAAACCATATATGATAAACCCACAGCAAACATTATCCTCAGAATGGCAAAAAAAAATTGAAAGCATTTCCCCTAAAGTCAGGAACAAGACAAGGGTGCCCACTCTCACCCCTACTTTTCAATATAGCTTTGAAATTTTATCCACAACAGTCAGAGAAGAAAAATAATTAAAATAATACAGACTGAAAAGAAGAAGTAAAACTCTTACTGTTTGCAGATGGCATGATCCTCTACATAGAAAACCCTAAAGACACCACCAGAAAATTACTATAGCTAGTCAATGAATATAGTAAAAGTTGCAAGATATAAAATTAACAGCAAAAAATCTCTTGAATTCCTATACACTAACAATTAGAAAACATAAAGAGATATTAAGGAATCAATATCATTCACCATTACAATGAAAAGAATAAGATACATAGGAATAAATTTACCTAATGGAACAAAACACCTATGTATAGAAAACGATACAACACTGGTGAAGGAAATCAAAGATGAGACAAATGGAGAAATATACCATGTTCATGGATCAGAAGAATCAATATAGTGAAAATGAGTATACTACCCCCAAAGCAAACAATAGATTCAATACAATCCCTATCAAGCTACCAATGATATTTTTCACACAACTTGAACAAATAATTTCACAATTTGTATGGTAACACAAAAACCTCAAACAGCCAAAGCAATCTTGAGAAGAAGAATAGTACTGGATGAATCACCCTTCCTGATTTCAGACTATGCTACAAAGCTACAGTCATCAAGACAGTATGGTATTGGCACAAAGACAAAAATGTAGATCAGTGTAACAAAATAGAATGGCCAGAGATGAATCTGCACACATATGGACATCTTATCTTTGACAAAAGAGGCAATACAATGGAGAAAAGACAATCTCTTTAACAAATGGTGCTAGGAAAACTGATAACCACCTGTAAAAGAATTAAACTAGAACACTTTGTAACACCATACACAAAAATAAACTCAAAACGGATTAAAGATCTAGATGTAAGAAAATGTAAAATATATGGAAAATATAAAAGTTTTATATTCCAGAAAATATAACTCCTAGAAGAAAACATAGGCAAAACACTCTCTAACATAAATCACAAGACCCTCTATCACCCACCTCCCAGAGTAATGGAAATAAAAGCAAAAATTAAACAAAAAAATTTAACTAATTAAACTTAAAAGTTTTTCCACAATGAAGGAAATACAAGTAAGGTGAAAAAGCCTTAAGAATGGGAGAAAATAATAGCAAACGAAGCAACTGGCAAAGAATTAATCTCAAAAATGTACTAGTAGCTCATGAAGTTAAATTCCAGAAAAATAAATGACCCAATCAAAAAATGGGCCAAAGAACTAAACAGACATTTCTTCAAAGGCACACAGATGTATAACAAACACAAGAAAAGATGCTGAACATCACTCATTATCAGAGAAATGCAAATCAAAACCACAATGAGGTTCCATCTCATGCATATCCGTACAGCTGCCATCTAAATGTCTACAAACAAAAAAAGGTTGGAGATGGTGTGGAGAAAATTGAATACTCTTACCCTGTTAGTGGTAATGCAAACTAGTGCAGCCACTATGGAGAACAGCATGGAGATTCCTCACAAAACTGGAAATAGAACTGCCATATGACCCAGTAATCCCACTGCTGGGCATATATTTCAATGAAATCAGAATTGAAAGAGACGCATGTATCCCAATGTTCATTGCAGCATGATTTACAATAGCTAGAACATGGAAGCAACCTAGATGTCCATTGGCAGATAAATGTATAAAAAAAATGGTGGTACATATACAAAATGGAATACTACTCAGCTATTAATAAGAACACATTTGAATCAATTCTAATAAGGTGGATGAAACTGGAGCCTATTATACAGAGTGAAGTAGGTCAAAATGAAAAACACCAGTACAGTATATAAAGCATATATATGGATTTTCTAAAGATGGTAACAATTACCTTATATGCAAGATAGCAAAAGAGACACAGATTAAAAAAAAAAAAGTCTTTTGGACTCTGTGGGAAAAGGTGAGGGTGGGATGATTTGAGATAACAGTATGTATTACCATGTATATTACCATATGTGAAATAGATGACCAGTCCATATTCAATGCATGAAACAGGGAACTCAAAGCCAGTGCACTGGGACAACCCAGAAGGATAGGATGGGGAGGGAGGTGGGTGGAGGGTTTGGGACATGGGGCCACATGTACACCCATGGCTGATTCATGTCAATGTATGGCAAATGCCACCACAATATTGTAAAGTAATTACCCTCCAATTAAAATAAATACATTAATAAAAAATATATGTCATATTTGTAAGACTCAATTATAAATGCTTGAAAAATACAACTATAAGATTAAAGACTCCAATATCAAATTGAATTTATTATTTACCTTTTCTTTGTGGCATCAAAGCAGTAGCATTTCCTAATATAGCTTACACTGAGGTCATTATTAAAAAAAAAAAAAAAAAGGTCCAGATGCTAGGACAGATTGAGGGCAAGAAGGGAAGGGTACTTCAGAGGATGAGATGGTTGGATTAAATCACTGACTCAATGGAAATTAGTTTGAGAAAAATGTTGGAGATAGTGAAGGACAGGAAGCCTGGAAGGACAGGAAGCCTGGTATGCAGCAGTCCTATGAGGTCACAGAGTCAGAGCTGACTTGGTGACTGCACAACAACTCCTTCTTGATATAATAGGCATTATATTAACTATTTAGACCAGGTTGATATATATATAAATGTACAGAGACAGATTTCCTAAAGTAAATACTACTTTTTCATGTGAAAACACTTATACTCTGACTTCAGTTGTTACCTCTTAGGAAGTTCTACATCAACACATTTTTATACTCTATAGTGACCAACTACTTACAGATCGCAGAACAACTTGTTCTCTTTCATAATTGTAGACAAATTTCCCTCCCCCCACTTTTGTTTTAAGAAAAATGTTTTTTTTTTTTTTCCGACATGCCACATATTCATTCATCCTATAAAATCCAGACTAATCATTATGTCACCTATGAAGATATCTCTGACTTTCCTTAATACCTTAACTCAATCCTCTGTTAGATCTATACTTTTCTAAAGAATTTCTATTGGGTAGTGTGCGTGTGTGTGTTCACCAGTGTGTGTGTCTGTGAGTGAGTGTGTATATAAAATTGAATTACTAGAGAGCATAATCACTTCTTTATTCATCTTCTTGTTAATTGAAGTATAGTTGGTCTACAGTACTATATTAATTTCAGGTGTACAACATAGTGATTCAGTACTTTTATAGTCTATACTCCATTTAAAGTTTTTACAAAATAATGGATGAATTTTTCTGTGCTGTACAATATATTTTTCTTGCTTATTTATTTTATATAGTTGCTTGTATCTCTTAATTCCTTACCCCTATGAAGCCCCTCTCCCCATTTTTCTTCTCACTGGTAACCACCAGTTTGCTTTCTGTGAGACTATTTCCATTTTCTTATATATATTCATTTGCTTTATTGTTTAGACTCTACATATGTGACACTGTGAAGTTGTTGTCTTTGTCAGACTTATTTCACTGTGCATACTACCTTCCAAGTCCATCCATGTCATTGAAAATGATATAATTTCATTCTTTTCATGGCAGATTACTATTCTATTGTGTGTATATCACATCTCCTTTATTCATTCATATGTTGATAGACACTTAGGTTGCTTCCATATCTTGTCTGCTGCAAATATTGCTGCTGTGAACATAGGAGTGCATGTATCATCACAAATTATTGTCTTAGTTTTCTTCATTTATTAGTTCTTATAGCTTTTTGGTAGAGACTCAGAATTTTCTATATATCATGACATCTTCAAATAGAATCAGTTTTACTTCTCACTTCCAATTTGGATGTCTTTGTTTCTTCTTCTGATTGCTATAGCTCAGACATTCAAAGCCAATTATGCTAAATAAAACTGGTGAAAATGAGCAACTTTGTCTTGTTTCTGATTTCAGAGGTAAGGGTTTCAATTTTTAATCTTTCAGGATGATGTTAGCTGTGATTAGTTATGAAAGTGAAAGTGAAGTCACTCAGTCATGTCTGACTCTTTGCAACCCCATGTGCTGTAGCCTACCACACTCCTCCATCCATGGGAGTTTCCAGGTAAGAGTACTGGAATGGGTTGTGATTTCCTTTTCCAGAGGATCTTCCCAACCCAGGGATTGAACCCGGGTCTCCCTCATTGTAGGCAGACGTTTTACCATCGGAGCCACCAGGGAAGATTGTGATTAGTTCAGTTCAGTTTAGTCTCTCAGTCGTGTCCGACTCTTTCTGACCCCATGAATCGCAGCAAGCCAGGCCTCCCTGTCCATCACCAACCCCTGGAGTTCACTCAGACTCACGTCCATTGAGTCAGTGATGCCATCCAGCAATCTCATCCTCTGTCGTCCCCTTCTCCTCCTGCCCCCAATCCCTCCCAGCATCAGAGTTTTTCCAGTGAGTCAACTCTTCACATGAGGTGGCCAAAGTACTGGAGTTTCAGCTTCAACATCATTCCTTCCAAAGAAATCCCAGGGCTTATCTCCTTCAGAATGGACTGGTTGGATCTCCTTGCAACCAAGGGACTCTCATGAGTCTTCTCCAACACCACAGTTCAAAAGCATCAATTCTTCAGTGCTCAGCTTTCTTCCCAGTCCAACTCTCACATCCATACATGACCACTGGAAAAAACATAGCCTTGACTAGACGGACCTTTGATGACAAAGTAATGTCTCTGCTTTTCAATATGCTATCTAGGTTGGTCATAATTTTTCTTCCAAGGAATAAGTGTCTTTTAATTTCATGGCTACAGTCACCACCTGCAGTGATTTTGGAGCCCAAGAAAATAAAGTCTGACACTGTTTCCACTGTTTTCTCATCTATTTCCCATGAAGTGATGGGACCATGAAGATGCCATGATCTTCGTTTTCTGAATGTTGAGCTTTAAGCCAACTTTTTCGCTCTCCACTGTCACTTTCATCAAGAGGCTTTTTAGTTCCTCTTCACTGTCTGCCATAAGGGTGGTGTCATCTGCATATCTGAGGTTATTGATATTTCTCCCAGCAACCTTGATTCCAGCTTGTGCTTCTTCCAGTCCAGCGTTTCTCATGATGTACTCTGCACAGAAGTTAAAAAAGCAGGGGGACAATATACAGCCTTGACACACTCTTTTTCTTATTTGGAACCAGTCTGTTGTTCCATGTCCAGTTCTAACTGTTGCTTCCTGACATGCGTATAGGTTTCTCAAGAAGCAGATCAGGTGGTCTGGTATTCCTATCTCTTTCAGAATTTTCCAGTTTATTGTGATCCACACAGTCCAAGGCTTTGGCATAGTCAATAAAGTAGAAATAGATGTTTTTTTCTGGAACTCTCTTGCTTTTTCCATGATCCAGCAGGTGTTGGCAATTTGATCTCTGGTTCCTCTGCCTTTTCTAAAACCAGCTTGAACATCAGGAAGTTCACAGTTCACGTATTGCTGAAGCCTGGTTTGGAGAATTTTGAGCATTACTTTACTAGCATGTGAGATGAGTGCAATTGTGAGGTAGTTTGAGCATTCTTTGGCATTGCCTTTCTTTGGGAGATTGTCATAAATGGTCTTTATTATGTTGAGATATGCTCCCTCTATACCAACTTAGGGGCTTTCCTGATAGCTTAGCAGGTAAAGAATATGCTTGCTAATGCAGGAGCTGCAGGAGATGTAGATTTGATCCTTGGGTCAGGAAAATTTGGAGGAGGAAATGGCAACCGACTCCAGTATTTTTGTCTGAAAAATATGAACAGAGGAACCCTAAGGTTGTAAAGAATCAGAAAAACTGAGCACATATCAACTTTGATGAGAGATTTTAACATGAATGAATGTTGGATTTTGTCAAAAGATTTTCTTCCATCCATTAAGATGACTATGTGATTTTGTCCTTTCTTTTTTTAATGGAAGATATCACATTGATTGACTTGAAAATATTAAACCATTCTTGGATCTCTGCATAAATCCAGCATGATATGGTGTATGATTCTTATTACATATTGTTCAATTTGATTTGCTTGTATTGTGTTAATAATAATTTTTGCTTCTATATTCTGTATTCATCAGACATAGTGATGTGTAATTTTAATTTTGGAGTTTTTTTGTTTCTGTTTTTTTTTTTTTTTTTTTTTTCCCCGTTTGGGTAATAGGGAAACAACTGACTTGTAGAATGAATTTGAGAGGGTACTTTTCTCTTTAATGTCTTGGAAGAGTTTGAGAAGTATAGTCATTAGATCTTTATGTTTGATAGAATTCCCCTGTGAAGCCATTCAGTCCTAGACTTTCATTTAATGAGAGGATTTTTTTTTTTATTTTACTTTTTGTTTTTATTTCAAATACATTTTCAGAATTAGTGATTACTCTGTTTAGATTGTCTATTTCTTTCTGATTCAGCTTGCTGGTTGTATGTTTCTAGAAATGTGTCCATTTCTAAACTGACTAATCTATTGGCAAATAACTTTATAGTATCCTCATGAGTTTTTGTATCTCTGTATTATTGGTTGTTATTTCACCTCTGCCATTTCTTACTTTATTTGGATCCTTTCTCTTTACTTCTTGATGAGCCAGACCAAAGTTTCATTTATCTTGTTATTTAGGACCACTGTTTCCTTATTGATTTTCCATTTAGATGAGCTGCTCATTGATGGGCTTGAGGTGTTAAAATCTACTATTACTGTATTATTGTCACTTTCTTCCTTTATGTCTGTTAATATTTGCATTACATGTTTATGTGCTCCTGTATTAGGTGCATATATGATGAGTGTAATGTCCATGTCTTTTATTAATCCCTTTATAATTATAGGATGTCCTTTTTTGTTCTAGGCTTTTTTTAAAGTCTTTATTGTCTGATATGAGTATTTTTACCCTAGCTTTCTGCTACTTCTATTTGCATAAAGCATCTGTTTTCATCCTCTGATTTTCTGTCTGTGTATGTATCCTGTAAGTAGCATATAGGTGGGTCTTTATTTTTTTTTTTTAATCTGACCAGCCACCCTATGTCTTAGGGTGGAGCATTTAATCCATCAATATATAAAATAATTAGTGATAGGTATGTCCTATTGCCATTTTATTACTTGATATCCCACTGTTTTTGAAGTTCTTTGTTTTTTTCTTTTTTAAAATTTCTTCCCTTGTGGTTTGATGATTTTGTTCGTGGTATACCTCTATTCCTTTCTCTATGGTTTTTGTGTATCAGTTACAGTTTTTTTTTTTTTTATGGTTACCATGGTGTTTATATCTGATTGTATAATTTTTAATATTAGATCTTTCAAATAACCTGTGATATTCTGTATTATCTAGTCTGCTGCTCATTCATTTCAGCGTTTTTTTTTTGTTTGTTTTTGTTTTCAGTTAGTGTATTCTTCAGTTCTGAGTGGTTCTTCTTCTAATATTTTTAGTTTCTTGTTAAAATTCTCACTGTGTACATCTATTCTTGTCCCTAAATCAGTTAACATTCTTATTACAAATACTTTTAACTCTTTATCTGGAGAATTGTTCATTCTTGTTTCATTAGGTAATTTTTCAGGGATTTTCTCTTGCTTTTTAAATTGAAAGTAATACCTGTCTTCTCATTTTGGTTAACATTTCTTATCTCTATGAAATTAGGTAAAACAGTTACCTATTGTGGTTGTGAAAAAGCGTCTTTATGTAGGAGTGTCCCTGTACCATCTGCAAATGCCCACTGCCTTTGATGAGAGAGCTGCATCTGACATGAACAAGGAGTCAAGCCTTTCCTTGGGGTGTGACATCAGCTGTCTTCTTGATAGGAGATAGGGCTGGAGATGCAGGAACTAGAATTAGATTCAAGTGTGAGCTGGGATTCTCTTCTAAACTGGCTGTCACTGTCCTATTGGGGTCTGAGTTGGTTCCCACATGGCTGGAGCAGAAGCCCTTAGACTTGGTTCAAGCCAGGTCTGCTCTCTTAAATGTGTGCTTCCTCCCCTCTTATTATCAGCACTCTTACCCCAGAGGGGAGTAATACTGGAGAAAGATAGGCTTGTGTAATCACTTGGCATGGGTTAGGGCATGAAGTGAAAGTCGCTTAGTCCTGGCTGACCCCATGGACTGTAGCTTGTCAGGCTCCTATGTCCATGGAATTCTCCAGGCAGTTCTATTGGAGTGGTTAGCCTATCCCTTCTCCAGGGGATCTTCCCAACCTCAGGATCCAACCCAGTTCTCCTTCATTGCAGAGGGATTCTTTCACTGTCTGATCTGAACCACCAGGGAAGTGCAGGAATACTGGAGTGGGTAGCCTATCCCTTCTCCAGGGGATCTTCCTGACCCAGGAATCTAACCAGGGTCTCCCGCATTGCAGGCAGATTCTTTACCAGCTGAGTGAACAGGGAAGCCCCAGTTAGGGCGTGAACTATTGCTCTCAGCCACAGATGGACTGCTTCCTAAACATTGCGCTTGTAAGAGCCAGTAATGGCTGCTCCTGCTCTGTGCAGATGCTGCTTCAGGCTGAGCTGCTTGTCTCACAGTAGGGGTTCTTTTTGATTGTAGCAGCCTTTGATCCAGTGTGGAAATGCTTTGTGAAGCAAGTGCTGCAGGAATGGTCACTTGATTCAGGCTGGGCTCAGGCGGGGCAATCATGGGAAGCTGGCCAGTCACCTCTGTGAAGTTATGACCCACACTCTCTGCCCTGTTTTGAGAGTAATCAAGCATATTTGCAAATCTCCCCAGTAAAATCCTGGCTTCTCACAACCCTCTTGTTAGTCCCACAAGTCCTGCACACAATTAAGAGGATTTGTCTTCCTCATGTTGGATCCCAGAGTGAAAAGTGAATGTGAAAGTTGCTCAGTGTGTCTGACTCTTTGTGACCCCATGAACTATACAGTCCATGGAATTCTCTAGGCTAGAATGCTGGAGTGGGAAGCCTTTCCCTTCTCCAGGGGATCGTCCCAACCCTGGGACCGAACCAAGGATCTCAGAGTGTGAACACTTAATATAGGTGTGAAATGGCTCTTTCCCCATGGACAATCTTCACCTATGTAGTCTTCCCTCACTTCTGAGTCCCTTCTTGGAGTCAGAGGTCCCCACCTTACTGCTTCTCTTCCCATCCTACCTAATTTTGTATAGACTTTTTTCACAGCCTTAGTTGTATGGTAGTCTTTTTTCCAGGCTTTAGTTAATTTTCCATGAGTGTTGTTCTACATGTGTATGTATTTTTAATGTGTTTGTAGGGGAGACAAATTCCATTTCCTCCTACTCTGCCATCTTAATCCCTAGTTGGCCCCTATAAAAGGCTTCATAACCAGAGAGTCCATAATCAATATTTGTTTATTATTATTATTTTAAAGTCCCTCTGCTCTATCTGTACTAAATCATTGTCTAGGATAATGAAAGTGTTAAACCAATTCCCAAGTATCTAACCTAATATCTGAGTCCAAATTTTAGTTTTGGAGATGCTAGAGAAATTCAGCAATTAAAAACTACAGAAGATTTTGCAGATAAAAAAATGGTGTTTCAGAATTAGTAAGTTTAAGCAAAGTTTAACAATTTGTGAGATTAATATACAATATTTTGAATATTTTAGACCTTTTATCACACTCTGCTTTCTTTAACAAGACTTTATAAAGTAATGCCTTGTAATATTGCTGTAATAATTCATAGTGTTATCTCTGGCACCCAATATGCAAGAAACTACATAAGAAAATAGGTGAATAGAATAAGATGATCAATAATGTTTTTTTGAAGAATTTATATCTTCTGAAATTTATTAAAGATCTATTTTGTAGTAAATAAATAGAATAGATCAATTGGAATCTCATTATATTTTAATGATAGTTGTTTTAAATGTGTACTGCTATATTTCAATTCATTATATCTAAATATTAGCTCTGTAGTATATTTGGAAATCAGGACAAGTGAGGCCTCCAATGTTGTTTTCTTCTTCAAGATTTCTTTAGCTCACCAGGGTCCTTGTGATTCCATATGTATTTTAGGATGGTTCTTTTGTATTTCTCAAAAAATGACATCAAGCTTTTGATAGGGAGTTCAGTGAATCTATAGACTACTTTGGGAGTGTAAATATTTTAACAATATTGTCTTCCAATCTATCAGCCTGGGATGTCTTTCCATTCACTTGTGTCTTTTAAAAATTTCTTTCAGTAACATTTTGTAATTTTCAGTTTACAATTTATTCACTTTCTTAGTTAAGATTTTTCCAAAGTATTTTATTTTTTGTGTGTGTGTTATTGTAAAGGGGGCTATTTTATTAATCTGCTTTCAGATTGTTCATTGTAAGTGTATAGATGTATAACTGATATTAGAATGTGGTGACTTGGTGTTTTTCAACTTTGCTGCATTTGTTTATAAGTTATAGAAGCTTCTTCTAGAATTTTTTAAATTTCCTACATATGAAATTGTGTCATCTGTGAACTGAGATACTTTTTTTCTCCCTTTACAATCTGAAGTCTTTTTATTTTACCTGTCTAGTTGTTCTGGCTAAGAATTCCAGTACTATACTGAACAGAAGTGCTAAGAATGGCATCCTTGTCTTGTTCCCAATGTGAGATGAAAAACTTTCAGCTTTTTACTGTTAAAGTTACAGTTTTTAGTTGGGGACATTTCATTATGGCCTTCATAATGTTAAGGTAATTTTCACCTATCTCTAGTTTGTTGGATTTTTGTTTTCCTAATATATAATGAAGGTATAGAAAACTTTGTTAAATGCTTTTTGTGCATTACTTCAGATGATATTGTTTTGTCCTTCTTTCTGTCAATGTAATATATTATATTATATATTTCCACATGTCAATCATGGCTTTTTAAAGTCACTTAGAATTTAGATCCTTGCTTCACATAGGAGCTTATAGTTATGAATCTCGTGAAATGTCCTAATTATCTGAAATCTGTATTACACAGCTAGGTAATTAAAATAACTTGCATTTTATATTTTATACCCTTCTACTTATCTTTAATCTTATTTCTATCAGTTTTCTATAATATATTTAGAAAATTTGAATATACTCTCTACTTGTACAGAGATAAGGTTTACATGTTGGAGTATAATATATTTCTATAAGGCTCAATTACTATTAAAGAATAATCTCTAACACTACATAGAAAAATAAAATAAGAAAGTATTAAAGACATAAATATATTAAAGACCAGATACGATAAATTTCTTAGAAGAAAACAGGGGCATAACACTCTTTCACATATATTGGAGCAATATTTTTTTGAATTTGTCACCTAAAGCATGGGAAATTAAAGGGAAAAAATGAACACATAAACCTATTTAAACTTTAAAACTTTTGCACAGCAAAGGAAACTACAAACAAAAGACAACTTATTAAAGGGAATATATTTGCAAATAATATGACTGATAAGGGATTAATATTCAACACATATGAAGAGTCCATTCAACTAAACATCAAACAACAACCTGATTAAAAATGAGCAGAAGACCTGAATAGATATTTTTCCAAGAAGACATACAGTGGCCAACAGACATATAAAAAGATAGCCATCAGAGAAATGCAAATTAAAACACACTGAGATATCATCTCAAAACTCTCAGAACAGCTATCACCAGAAATAATACAGTAAATATTGGTGAGGATGTAGAGAAAAGAGTACACTTGGATACAGTATTGATGAGAATGTAAATTAGTGCAGACGCTGTGGAAAACAGTATGGAGTTTCCCGAAAAGCTAAAACTATAACTACCAAATGATTCAGAAATTTCACTGGGTATATATACAAAGAAAGAAAACACACTAATTTGCATGCACCTTAATGTTCATAGTAACATTATTTACAATTGCCAAGGTATGGAAGAAACCTATGTCCATCAACAGATGCATGGATAAAGATGTAATATATATAAATATATGTGTGTGTGTGTATATACATATACATATACATATACATATACATATATATATATATATATATATATATTTCAGGTTCCTGTGTCCACAGGATTTCCCAGGCAAGAATACTGAATGGTTTGCCATTTCCTTCTCCAGGAGACCTTCCTGATGCAGGGATTGAGCCATCATCTACATTGGCAGGTAGATTCTTAACCACTGAGCCATCAGGAAAGCCCTACCTCAGTGTTCATTCTTAATGCTACTTATAAGCTTAAAATGTGAAAAATTAATCCTTTAATATTTTTATCTTGATATTATTTTAATTATAAAAAGTTCACTAAATTTTATATTGTCTTAGAACGAAGACACCTCATGCGAAGAGCTGACTCATTGGGAAAGACTCTGATGCTGAGAGGGATTGGGGGCAGGAGGAGAAGGGAACGACAGAGGATGAGATGGCTGGATGGCATCACTGACTCGATGGCCATGAGTTTGAGTGAACTGCGGGAGTTGGTGATGGACAGGGAGGCCTGGCATGCTGCAATTCATGGGATCACAGAGTCAGACACTGCTGAGCGACTGAACTGAATAATGTATTAGAGCTAAAGTGACAGGGGCTTCCCAAGTGGCTCCAATAATAAAGAATCTGCCTTCCAATGCAGGTAGACAGATGTTGGTTCAATTTTTAGGTTGGGAAGATTCCCTAGAGAAAGGCATGGCAACCCATCCCAGTATCCTTGCCTGGAGAATCCTATGGACAGAGGAGCTTGGTGGACTATGGTCCATAGGGTCACAAAGATTCAGACAAGATTGAAGCAACTTAGCTTGCAAAGTGATATTATTATTTCTCCACTTATTTGTCCTTTTTAAATGAAATCAAGTTTAGGAAATGTCATAGTTCTTAGGCTTCTGGTAAATATAAAGAACAGTGGAAAACTTAAGAAAATCCAAACAGGTTTAGAGTTTTCATAGATTTTGGATTATTTTTTCAGTTGGAGTGACTGAAAGTTCATAAAAATTATATTTCTTTTGCCATGCACTATTTAAGGATAAAAAATTCTTGTTCAAGATTTTTGCTTTAGGATACTTGGGCCTTTATAATACAAATAGCTAAATTAATTTATCATGTAGAAAATCTAAGCTTCTTCTTTCTGTTTTTAATTGTTAAAGTAAGGAAAAATGCACCAAATTCTTCAAGATTTGTAGTCAAAGAAGCCATTAGACTTCCCCCGGGGGGTGGGGGGGGGGGAGAGTGTGTGTGGAAATATCTACATGCCACTTCTGTCACCAGTTCATGCCATCCAACTATTTCATCTTCTGTTGTCCCCTTCTCCTTCTGCCTTCAATTTTGCCCAGGATCAGGGTCTTTTCCAATGAGTCAGGTCTTTGCATCAGGTGGCCAAAGTATTGGAGCTTCAACTTCAACATCAGTCCTCCCAAAGAACATTCAGGACTGATTTCCTTTAGGATGGACTGGTTGAATCTCCTTGCTGTCCAAGGGACTCTCAAGAGTCTTCTCTAACATCACAGTTCAAAAGTATCAATTATTTGATGCTCAGCTTTCTTTATGGTCAAACTTTCACATCCATACATGACTACTGGAAAAACCAAAGCTGTGATTAGACTTCTGTCATAGGGCAGTTTGATTTTGCCACCTCAAACCCACTGCTTCTTCATTAAAGATAATAGTTCCTCATCTTACACACAGACCTAATAATCAAGTGAATAGCATCACCAAAACCACAATTCACCTTAAAAATGTGTTGTGTTATTTTGTAATTTCATTAAATTAGAGTAATATTTAAGGACTTTGAATAGGAAAAATTATTCATATTTGAATGCCTCTTCTCATACCCTTAGTGAGTCAAAAAATATAATACTCCCTGGGTTACATGAGCCAAGCCCATCCTCCACACTCATCATTGATAGCTCCTGCATTTCACAGTTTCCACAGGCAGTATGTCAGGCTATATCAGCTGCACAAAGATTGTCAAAAGGAAAGGCCCTTAGTATTTTATATCTATAAAATATTCTATGAATAGTTTCAAACTTATTTAATAATCTATACTGAGGAGTTTCTGCCTACCTTTAAGTGACTACACTGTATCATGTTAGACTTTACTATAAAAATATGTATTATTTACATAGCAGAGCTGAATAGCCAAGAGTCAGAGAAAGAAAAATTTTAACTCTGTCACATTCTAAAGTAGCCAGAATTCTGTACTATCTTCTTTTTTTTTTCTACCTAAAAATTTCAACTTTTTTGTGAATGCAACAACATCTCTTTAATTCATTCCTCTCTAAGCACAATCATATTACTTCATATACTATCAATTTCATGAATAATGATTTTAGTAGTTAACATATTCTTTCATGTCAAATCAAGTTCATATTCCTTTTTTTTAATCCCACAGTAGAGAAAAGTTAATTGCTACATTTGATTTTTGATAATATTTATGCAAACTGGGAGCCTCTCATTGAATTGTTTCAAATTTACCTTCCTGTAATTTCATATATTCCCATCTGTAACATTCTCTGACCTTTAGGTAATAAGTATTATTGGTGATGATGATGTTGAGGGTGGTACTATTGCTGACAGTCATAATACAATCATGATGCCGTAAGTGATTTAACTTGATTGACAAATAATCTGCTAAGATCAGGGTTATTATTTCTTACTCTACTTTATAAGACTAATCTGATTTCTAACTGATATTTTCAAAATTTCTCATTCAAAATTTTAATATTAATTACCTCTATTAATTTTACTCTGTATGATATAAGTCTCCAATCTAAAATACAGAAACAATCGGTAACCTAACAAACTTCATTTGATATTTTAATGACTACCCACATATTGTTTTGTCATAACCATATAAATGGACATCATATTTCATTTATTAACTATGTGACTTCTTGAAAGTTCAGTTATAACATGTACATGAAACTGTATAGAAAATTTTCAAGATATTATAAAAAAATAAAGCTAAAACAAAAATATAATAAAAGAGATTATATTAGTTAAATCAATTTCATCATCAAACCATGCTAATATATTCCTAATTTTCTTTGAATCAGAATAATATTTAAATGTCTCATGTAGAAAGCATATTTTAGATATACATTTTTAACTTCAAATACTTGAAAAAATTTTGAGCACATAGTGGGAGCTATAATTAAAAAAATTATAACCATCAAGGTCTTGACCAATAAAAAATAATCATTGTATTTTGTCAGTGTTTGATTTTGTCATAACATTTGGCTAGCAACAATATAGGGCTTCAATCCCATTATCTAAGGAAAAGCTCCACTTACATACTATTAAAGTGCTTTGCAAGTCGTTTCTCCACAGATAGTGTAAGTAGACTACTTTAAATAAATGTTCATTTTGCTCAAACAAAAAATAATGAGGTTTTATTGGTCCCTTTACAGCTGGATATAGTCTAAAGAAAAGACTGATCAGATTATTCTTGATAATGCAGTGAATTGTTACCTATTCTGACACCAGTCAGTTTACAACAGCATTTTTTCCCTCGCTCCTCTCCCTGGACTTGTATCCAAGACAATTGACAGATGTTCAGGGAAAGACTTAAACAGTTCATATTGGCATGAGGATTAACCTACAACAAAAAGAAAAGTCTCTACTCTAGAAACAATGTAACTGTATAATATTCCTAATTCTGTTGAGACCTTTTTTAAGCCCCATTTTGATGTCAGTTTATAGATGGCTTCATTTATAACTCCATTCTTATCCTTTTAACAACAGTAGTAGAAAACATAAGTGATTATTGGGTTAGAAGAATGAAATATAAATATGTAGAAATAAATGTATTAGTGTTATGTATTTAGAAAATCTGATAGCTGAAAAAATACAATGCCCAATTCTGATTTACAAATGTTGGAGAGTCCACAAACACAGAAGAAAAAATTAAATCATGTAAAAAGTTCAAAAATTAATAGTGTAGTTTAAAAGAAATGCACATATAAACAAGTTGAGTTCAAGAAAATTACTTGCAAATTATGTATTAATACATATTCAGAGATAGTCCAACTTTGAAAGCATCAGTAGAAACTACTTTAGCTGTACCTATGTGTGAACATTTATTAAGTAAAAGGCATAAGAATAAATGCGGAAAATTAAAGGATAAGTCAGAGATAGATTCTGAAGTCAAGTCCTTACAATATATCAATCTAATACAGCATTAGATTTGATTGGGAAAGGAATGTGTCAAGGCTCAACCTGCTTATTTAACTTATATGCAGAGTACATCATGAGAAATGCTGGGCTGCATGAGGCACAAGCTGGAATCAAGATTGTCAGGAGAAATATCAATAACCTCAGATATGCAGATGACACCACACTATGGCAGAAAGTGAAGAAGAACTAAAGAGCCTCTTGATGAAAGTGAAAAAGGAGAGTGAAAAAGTTGGCTTAAAACCAACATCCAGAAAAGTAAGATCATGGCATCTGGTCCCATCACTTCATGGCAAATAGATAAGGAAACAGTGACAGACTATTTTCTTGGGCTCCAAAATCACTGCAGATGGTGACTGCAGCCATGAAGTTAAAAGATGCTTGCTCCTTGGAAAAAAAAAACTATAGCAAACTAGACAGCATATTAAAAAGCAGAGACATTACTTTGCCAGCAAAGATCCATAGAGTCAAAGCTATGGTTTTTCCAGTAGTCAAGTATGGATGTGAGAGTTGAAACATAAAGAAAGCTGAGCATCAAAGAATTGATGCTTTTGAACTGTGCTGTTGGAAAAGACTATTGAGAGTCCCTTGGGCAGCAGGGACATCCAACCAGTCAATTCTAAAGGAAATTAATCCTTTGGTGAATTAAAGGAAATTCACTGGAAGGACCTATGCTGAAGCTGAAATTACAATATTTTGGCCACCTGATTAGAATTGACTCATTGGAAAAGACCCTGATCCTGGGCAAGACTGAAGGCGGAAGGAGAAGGGTACGACAGAGGATGAGATGGTTGGATGACATCACCAACTCAATGGACATGACTTTGAGCAAGCTCTAGGAGTTTGTGAAGGACTGGGAAGCCTGACATGCTGCAATCCATGGAGTCACAAAGAGTTGGACAGGACTGAGAGACTGAACTGAACTGAATCATTAGATTTATAAGGTAAGTACAAGTACAGTACAAATAACTATACTAAGTAAAATAATGTGGTACCCATAAAAATCACAATAAAGAAAGATGACACAGCAGAAAGACACTGACTCACCTCCCATGAGCACACCAAAATTATAACTATTTATAGAGCAACAATCTATGAGAACAACTTGAGGACTAGCAGAAAATATTTTCTAAAACTAATGGTTAAAGGTAAGAATCACAATGAGGTGGGTAAGAGGGGCAGAGGAACATAACATTTAAGACCCATACCCTTGGTAGGCCACTTAAAAATGGGAAGACAATCCCTTTTACAAACAATCTCTAAATTTCCAAGGAGCGATAGAAATAAACCCCACATTAGGCTGCTTAATGCAGGGATTCTATAACAGGAAAATGAGCCAACAGTTTTTATGTCTGGTTTTGAAAGTCAGTTGGGCTTGCATTCAGGAGAGTCAGAGGACTGTAAAAAAAAAAGAGAGAGAGAGAGACTCCATTTTTAAAGGGTGCAAACACAATCTTACATGCTTCAGGTCCCAACATAGAGGAAGGAATTTGAAAAGAGCCTCAGTCAGAACTGATCTACTTGTGTATCTTAGAGAGCCTCCTGAAGAGGCAGGAAGCAACTGCAATTATTCCTGGGGACAAAGGTGCTGGCAGCAGTCATTTTGGGAGCTTTTTCTACCACTAAGACACTGCTCATAGCAAGTGATATTTTTGAAATTCTCCCTCTAACATATTAAACTGGAAATTACCTACCCATCAACTGGCCAGCACAGTCCCAGGCCACCCTAGCCCCTGAACCCAGCCACCCTGGGATCAGATCCAACCTGACCCACTAGGCCAGTAGAGCACCAGATTTCCCAGGCCACACAGCAAACTGGACCGGGCCTAGTCACGCATACTTGTGTACCCACAGTGCTCAATTATCTTACAACAAAAGGTCCCCCACGTCCCCACATAGGAGCACTCATACAACACATAGCTCTGATGGTCAGAAGCAAACATACACTGGGCCCCATAAGACTTTTTCTGTGTAAGACTACTCCAAGTTGGGACACATAACTGACATTTCTAAAACAGGGGAAAAAAAAAAAAAAAAAACTATAAATAGGCAAAATGAGGATACCAAGGAATATGTTACACATTAAGGAAAAAGACAAACCTCAGAAAAAGAGCTAAACAAAACAGTGATAAGTAAACTACTTGATAAAGATTTAAAGCTGACAATCAAAGATGTTTACCAAATGTAGAGCAAGAATATATGAACACAGTGAGAATTACAACAATAAGAAAATACAAAGAAGAGTTGAAGTATGCAATCACTGAGATAAAAAATACCCTAGAAAGAATTAACAGTAGATTAGAGGGGAATGTATCAGTAACTATAAGAGTGAGTAGTGGAAGTCACTCAAGCTGAAAAAAGAATTTTGAAAAATGAGACACCTTAAGAGACCTCTAAGACAAACAAGTAGACTAACATTTGTACTATAGGAGCCCCAGAACAGAGAAAGGGCTAAGAAATTATTTGAGGACATAATAATGAAAATTTCCCTTACCTGGGAATAAACATAAATATACAGGTCTAGGAAACAGAGAGAATTGCAAACAACATGAAAACTCAAAGAGATCCACACCAAGTAACATTATAATTAAAGTGAGAAAAAATTAAGGATAAAGAGAATTTTAAAAGAAGAAAGAGAAAAAGCAACCAATTATACACAAGAGAATTTCTGTATGGCTGTTGGCCAACTTTTCAGCAGAAATTTTACAGACTAGAAGAGAGTTCAATTACATATTTAAAGTGATGAAAGGGGAAAAAAAAAAAAAAAAGAAAACTTACCATCCAGAATACCCTACCCAACAAGCTTATCATCCAGATTTGAAGATAAGGAGTTTTGTATATGTATTGTATGTATGTATATATATATATATATATATATATATATGCTAAGAGATTATCACCACTAAACTTGTTTTACAGGAAATATTAAATAGATTTCTTTAAGCAGAGGAGTCCACAAGTAGAAATATAAAAATCACAAAAGGAAAAGTATCATAAGTAAGGACAAACATACAGGCAAAAGTCTGATTGGTAAAGGTAGTAGATTAACCACTTAACATGTAGGAGAAATATATTTTTTAAATGTAATAAAATTCTCTATATACTCAATAGCTATTTAAGAAATATACAAAGTGCAAAAACAGATGTTAAATATTATGTTAAAAAATATTAAGAGTGGAGGCATGGGGAATTAAAACTCCAGAGCTACTGGTATGTCATTAAACTTAAGAAATCATCAACTTAAAATACTCACATACATATGTATATAGATAATTATATATGGACTTCATGGTAACCACAAATGAACAATCAATAACAAACACATACATAGAAAAAGGAAAGAAATTCAAACATAAACTTAAAGATAGTCATCAAATCAGTAGGGAATAGAGTAGAAGAGAAGAAAAGAACAATAAACAAACAGAAAAACAAGAAAGTGGTTAACAAAATGTCAATAAGTATGTAACTATCAATAATTAACTGTAAGTACACTAAATGCTTAAATCAAAAGACAAAAAAAAAAGAGAGAGAGAGAGACTTAACGGGCAAAAAGAACAAGATTCACATATGTGCTGCCTTTAAGAGACTGATTCATATCCAAAGACACATGCAGACTGAAAGTAAAGAAATAGAAAAAAAAATTATATATATATATATATATATATATATATAATCATACAGAGGGAAATAAAAAGAAAGATGGTATAGAAAAATCTATGTCAGAAAAAAATAGACTTTAAAATAAAGACTGCAACAAGGGACAAAGAAAATCATTACACAGTAATCAAGAGACCCATTGTAAATATATTTGCACACAACATAGGGGCACTTGAATGTATAATGCAAATATTGACAAAAATAAAAGGAGAACCCTATAGTGACACACTACTACTAGGGGATTTTAACATCCCCTTCACATCGTGGACAGATCATACAGAAGAAAATCAACATATAGTGAATATTCCACCAAAAGCAAAAGAACGACATTCTTTGTGAATTCACGCAAAATATTCCCCAGGAGAGATCACATGGTAGGTCATAAGACAAGTCGGAATGAATTTAAGAAGATTGCAATGTTATCAAGCATCTTTTCCAATCGCAAGAATATGAAACTAGAGACCAACTATAAGAAATAAACTGCAAAAAATGCAAAAATATGGGGACTATACAATATTCCACTGAAAAGCCAATGGATCACCAAAGAATAAATCCAGAGAGATGATATAGGGTGGGAGGTGGGAGAGGGATTCAGGATTGGGAACTCATGTACACCCGTGGTGGATTCACGTCATGTATGGCAAAACCAATACAGTATTG
The DNA here is from genome assembly GCF_014754425.2 of Oryx dammah. Classification (NCBI taxonomy): domain Eukaryota; kingdom Metazoa; phylum Chordata; class Mammalia; order Artiodactyla; family Bovidae; genus Oryx; species Oryx dammah. Next base: position 5,694,182 of record NW_024070208.1, on the reverse strand, counting down.
TAAAGTAAAATAAAGTAAAAATAAAAATAAAAAAATAAGGACATCTAAATGTACCTGAAAGCAGATTAAAATTGAAATCTATTGGAAATTAAAATTGAAAATTGAAATGAAATTTGAAATTGAAATTTAAAATTGAAATTTAAATTGAAAATCTATTGGATACCACAAAAGTAGTTCTGAAAGGGAAGTTTATATTTACACAAACCTACCTAAAGAAATAAGAAAAATCTTATACAATCTAATGTTACACCCCAATAAACTAGAAAAAGAAAAGACGAAGACAAAGTTTGTAGAAGGAAAGAAAAAATAAACATCAGAGCAAAAAAAAAAAAATGAAGTAGAGACTGAAAATCAATATTTAAAAAAAAATTAGTGGAACTACGAGCTGATTCTTTGAAAAGATAAGCAAAATTGATAAACCTTTAGCCAGACTCATCAAGAAAAAGGGAGAGAGAGAAGTTACAACCAACAAAAGATAATTCTAAAGTTAAGAGATTGTATTGTATATATGGAATGAGGTTCATGACATTGTACAGGAGACAGGGATCAAGACCATCTCCATGGAAAAGAAATGCAAAAAAGCAAAATGGCTGTCTGGGGAGGCCTTACAAATAGCTGTGAAAAGAAGAGAGGTGAAAAGCAAAGGAGAAAAGGAAAGATATAAGCATCTGAATGCAGAGTTTCAAAGAATAGCAAGAAGAGATGAAAAAGCCTACTTCAGCGATCAATGCAAAGAAATAGAGGAAAACAACAGAATGGGAAAGACTAGAGGTCTCTTCAAGAAAATGAGAGATACCAAGGGAACATTTCATGCAAAGATGGGCTCGATAAAGGACAGAAATGGTATGGACCTAACAGCAGCAGAAGATATGAAGAAGAGGTGGCAGGAATACATGGAAGAACTGTACAAAAAAGATCTTCACGACCCAGATAATCATGATGATGTTATCACTAATCTAGAGTGAGGCATCTTGGAATGTGAAGTCAAGTGGGCCTTAGAAAGCATTACTATGAACAAAGCCAGCGGAGGTAATGGAATTCCAGTAGAGCTGTTTCAAATCCTGAAAGATGATGCTGTGAAAGTGCTGCACTCAATATGCCAGCAAATTTGGAAAACTCAGCAGTGGCCACAGGACTGGAAAAGGTCAGTTTCCATTCCAATCCCAAAGAAAGGCAATGCCAAAGAATGCTCAAACTAGTGCACAACAGCACTCATCTCACATGATAGTAAAGTAATGCTCAAAATTCTCCAAGCCAGGCTTCAGCAATATGTGAACCATGAACTTCCTGATGTTCAAGCTGGTTTTAGAAAAGGCAGAGGAACCACATATCAAATTGCCATCATCTGCTGGATCATCGAAAAAGCAAGAGAGTTCCAGGAAAACATCTATTTCTGCTTTATTGACTATGCCAAAGCCTTTGACTGTGTGGATCACAATAAACTGTGGACAATTCTGAAAGAGATGGGAATACCAGACCACCTGAACTGCCTCTTGTGAAATCCATATGCAGATCAGGAAGCAACAGTTAGAACTGGACATGGAACAACAGACTGGTTCCAAATAGGAAAAGGAGTATGCCAAGGCTGTATATTGTCACCCTGCTTATTTAACCTATATGCAGAGTGCATCATGAGAAATGCTGGACTGGAAGAAACACGAAATATCAATAACCTCACATATGCAGATGACACCACCCTTATGGCAGAAAGTGAAGAGGATCTAAAAGCCTCCTGATGAAAGTGAAAGAGGAGAGCGAAAAAGTTGGCTTAAAGCTCAACATTCAGAAAATGAAGATCGTGGCATCCGGTCCCATCACTTCATGGAAAATAGATGGGGAAACAGTGGAAACAGTGTCAGACTTTATTTTTGGGGGGCTCCAAAATCAGTGCAGATGGTGACTGCAGCCATGAAATTAAAAGATGCTTACTCCTTGGAAGAACAGTTATGACCAACCTAGATAGTATATTCAAAAGCAGAGACGTTATTTTGCCGACTAAGGTCTGTCTAGTCAAGGCTACGGTTTTTCCTGTGGTCATGTATGGATGTGAGAGTTGGACTGTGAAGAAGGCTGAATGCCCAAGAATTGATGCTTTTGAACTGTGGTGTTGGAGACGACTCTTGAGAGTCCCTTGGACTGCAAGGAGATCCAACCAGACCATTCTGAAGGAGATCAACCCTGGGATTGCTTTGGAAGGAATGATGCTAAAGCTGAAGCTCCAGTACTTTGGCCACCTCATGCAAAGAGTTGACTCAGTGGAAAAGACTCTGATGCTGGGAGGGACTGGGGGCAGCAGGAGAAGGGGACAACAGAGGATGAGATGGCTGGATGGCATCACAGACTCGATGGACATGAGTCTGAGTGAACTCCAGGAGATGGTGATTAACAGGGAGACCTAGCGTGCTGCGATTAATGGGGTCGCAAAGAGTCGGACACGACTGAGCGACTGAACTGAACTGAACTGATAGTTCTTTGGACAGTAAGGAGATAAAACCAGTCATTCCTAAAGGAAATCAACCCTGAATATTCATTGTAAAGACTGATGCTGAAAGTGAATCTCCACTACTCTGGACATGTAATATGAAGAGCTGACTCACTGGAAATGTGCCAGATGCTGGGAAAGATTGAAGGTAGAAGGAGAAGAGGGAGACAGAGGGTGAGATAGTTGGATGTCATCATTGATGCAATGGACATGAACTTGGGCAAACTCCATGAGATGATGGGGGACAGGGAGACTGGATATGCTGCGTTCCATGGGGTCATGAAGAGCCTGACACAATTTGGAGACTAAGAAACATGAATATATATGTGCTAATAAAATAGACAACCCAGAAGAAAAAATGGGTAAATTTCTAGAAAAGTACAGTTTCTCAAAATTGAATCAGTAAGAAAAACAAAATATGACAGATAAGTCACCAATAATAAAATTGAGTCAGTAATTGAAAAAGACTATATATGACAAAGCTACAGGCAATGTCATAGCCAATGATGAAATGCTGAAACCATTTCCTCTAAAATTAAGAACAAGACAAGGATGCTCATTCATTATCACCATTTTATTCAGCAAAGTTTAGAAGTCTTTGCCACAGCAATCAGACAAGAACAAATGAAGAGATAAATAAATGGAAGCCAAATCAAAAGGAAGTAAAACTTCAAATATTTATAGAAGACATTATCCTATAAACAGAAAATATTAACAGCACTACCAAAGCATCAATATATTTGACAAAATTTCAAGATACAGAATCAATACATTTAAATCTGTTGTGTTTTTATACATTAACAAGTAATCAGAAAGAGAAATTTGCAAATGTCAAATCATTAGGCAGTGCACCAAAAACTTAACATAATATTGTAGATCAACTGTATTTTAATAAAATTAGCACTATAAAAATATAAACCATTAAAACAGTTTTAATGAATTCTATGGCATTTGCCATTTACTATAACCTTGTATTAGTTCTGAAAGATTAAACTACGATAACAGAGACTCTCAACATTTCAAGACTTATAGTAGAAGAAATTAATTTGTTTTTGCATGTAACGTTTCAAGTCAATCAAGGCCTTACTTCATAGGGTTATTCAGGGACTTGGGCTGACGAAAACTTTATCATCCTCAACTGATAATTTGCAATAATGCTACTGTCACTTTCATTCCATTCATCCAGAAGACAGAATTGGAATAAAGAAACATTAGAAAAGGTTATTATCTAGGTCTAGAAGTGGCACATATTACTTCCAATTACATTCCAATATGTAAATAACTTAGCTAGAAAATGAAAGATTGAGTAACAGGAGAGCAGACTCATGGTGTGCATTAAAGTAGTGAGCAGTTCAAGAAGCTGTAGAGTGAGATGAGGAATATATTTCTAGAAAAATTATTAGATAACTTAAAGGATCTTACAAATCATATTAATGGACTTTTGATCTAAAACATAGCACAAGTAATAATTTCAACAAAAAAATGATAAAGATGTTTTGTTCTGAAATATTTTTCTGAATTTCTTCAAAATAAATGTTTTAGAATAGATTTATATTTGCAAAAAAATTTGAATATAATATAGAAATTTCTTATATAACTCATATCTATTCCCCCTATCTTCAGCATGTTATATTAGGATGGTATATTTGTCAAAATTAAGTCCAATTTGCATTTTTTTCCAAAGATTGTGCTTTTGGTGTTTATCCAAATGCTCATTTAAAAAGCCATGGTTCCTAGATTTTCTCCTATATTATCTTCTAGATTTGGGACTGCAACGTAAAATTGGATGTTTCCATTAGAAGAAATATGATAATGGGTTGGAATAGGCTTGTGATATTGAAAAAGAGAAAATGGACGTATTCCACCTGCACTAATTTGCTGACAAACTGTTATTGTATGTTTATTCATTACTCAAGATATTTAAGTGCCAATAGAAGCAGGCATTTAATTATTTACATACATATAATATAAGTGACTGAAAGGGAATATTTGAAATTTATCAAAGCTTCCCAAATTACACTTTTAGTATTGTCTTTCATTCAATAAAATCCAGGCTCCTTGAGAGGTAAGAGAAAAACAACCATTTCTTGGAGAGTAGGGAATTTATGCTCCCAGTACAGATGGAAGAATCCAGCTGATCATTCTTAATTACCTGTAGAGAACTTTTTTAGTTGATGAATTATTAGAACTGTGGTTATTTTATTATTCATGTAAAGAAATGCTTCCCTGTTAATATCCTTACTGCTAACAAATATGTAGCTTTTCACATTGTAAAAGTAGTAAGGAAGGAAAAGAAACATAGCACAAGAAAAATGAGGAATAATAGGAAGAGTGTAGAAATTTCATATTACGGGACATAGATCTCTGGTTCATATTGCAGTTTATTTCACAATAAAAGCAATCAACGCAGTCAAATTTGTTCTATTGAACAAATATTTATCTTTTCTTCAATTGATATTCATTAGGTATATGGTGCTGATTATCTTAATAAATACATACCCTGAAATAATATTCAGTTCAGTTCAGTAGCTCAGTCGTGTCTGACTCTTTGCAACCCCATGAATTGCAGCACGCCAGGCCTCCTTGTCCATCACCAACTCCCGGAGTTGACTCAGACTCACGTCCATCGAGTCAGTGATGCCATCCAGCCATCTCATCCTCTGTCGTCCCCTTCTCCTCCCATCCCCAATCCCTCCCAGCATCAGAGTCTTTTCCAATGAGTGAACTCTTCACATGAGGTGGCCAAAGTACTGGAGTTTCAGCATCATTTCTTCCAAAGAAATCCCAGGGTTGATCTCCTTCAGAATGGACTGGTTGGATCTCCTTGCAGTCCAAGGGACTCTCAAGAGTCTTCTCCAACACCACAGTTCAAAAGCATCAATTCTTCAGCGCTCAGCCTTCTCCACAGTCCAACACTCACATCCATACATGACCACTGGAAAAACCATAGCCTTGACTAGATGGACCTTTGTTGGCAAAGTAATGTCTCTGCTTTTCAATATGCTATCTAGGTTGGTCATAACTTTTCTTCCAAGGAGTAAGCATCTTTTAATTTCATGGCTGCAGTCACCATCTACACTGATTTTGGAGCCCCCCAAAAAATAAATTCTGACACTGTTTCCACTGTTTTCTTATCTATTTGCCAGGAAGTGATGGGACCAGATGCCATGATCTTCGTTTTCTGAGTGTTGAGCTTTAAGCCAACTTTTTTGCTCTCCACTTTTACTTTCATCAAGAGGCTTTTTAGTTCCTCTTCACTTTCTGCCATACAGGTGGTGTCATCTGCATATCTGAGGTTATTGATATTTCTCCCGGCAATCTTGATTCCAGCTTGTGTTTCTTCCAGTCCAGCGATTCTCATGATGAACGCTGCATATAAGTTAAATAAGCAGGGTGACAATATACAGCCTTGACATACTCCTTTTCCTATTTGGAACCAGTCTGTTGTTCCATGTCCAGTTCTAACTGTTGCTTCCTGACCTGCATATGGATTTCACAAGAGGCAGGTCAGGTGGTCTGGTATTCCCATCTCTTTCAGAATTGTCCACAGTTTATTGTGATCTACACAGTCAAAGGCTTTGGAATAGTCAATAAAGCAGAAATAGATATTTTTCTGAAACTCTCTTGCTTTTTCCATGATCCAGCAGATGTTGGCAATTTGATCTCTGGTTCCTCTGCCTTTTCTAAAACCAGTTTGAACATCTGAAAGTTCACAGTTCACATATTGCTGAAGCCTGGCTTGGAGAATTTTGAGCATTACTTTACTAGCGCATGAGATGAGTGCAATTGTGTGGTAGTTTGAGCGTTCTTTGGCATTATAATATTAAGCAGTCAATTATAAAGACTGATGTGAAAATAAGTACAAATATAATGGTATCAAAATTATTAAGGAGGAAAATTAGTATGGCTAACTGCTGAAGCAGATATGTTATGGACAGGAGGGTGGTCAGGCATCACTTTGAACAGTACAGAAGAATGTCCTTGAATTTTCTAAGCAAGAGGCTGTCAGGAACTTTACATACGTGGTGAACTTGTTTTTATTTATTGGCTAATTCCCTCCTCAATTAAACGCAATCTCCTTTCTGGTCACTCTCCCTCTCTCTTGCTCCGGCCTTCAAAACACTGGAGCACATATGTGTGCATGCACACACACACACATGCATACAGTATTCTATTGCATTGGTAATCTGGAAGTTGCCCTGAAAATATCACTAATAAGCACATACTAGGTACTTGAATCTCACTCCTCTCTCAATTAGCATTTGACAATGCTAATTGGCTAAATGGGCTTTTTTCCCCTAAATTCTAATTTTATCCATTCCCCTCATTCCTCTGATCATCTATATCCCATAATAAATATAAAGTCCTAATATTTGTTTTGTAGCTATAGCATACAAAAAATTACAAATAAGGAAAAATCACATTAATTATCCTCATAAGAGTTTAAAATTGGAGCATTTTTTACCACATTCACGAGTGGGTCTATTTTTGACATTTTTTCAGTTAGACAGGAAAATTTGTCTCCTTGAGCTTTCATTCAAATATGTTTACTAACAAAGATTTGACTTCAAATCTTGCTATCATATGTTCAAAAATAATAATAATAAAAATAAACTGTGTATAGGCATAGGAATAGTTAATGCATAGAACAAAAATATAGAAATGGATTTGTGTAAATAAACTAATGTGTTCAATTATAAAAAAAACTTTCTGTTTTTATTTCAACAAAGTAATATTTAACAAGAAAATAAATATAAAATGTTTAAAACAATGTGACTTTAAATAAACGTAAAATAGATGTTATTTTTCCAATATAGAAACTGGGAAAATTACTCCTTCTTGTAATACATTCTTATATATTTTTTCACTCTTTCCGGGGTCCTGAGCATGAAAGTAGAAATGGGTAAAGGGAAATTATATTTTAAATATATTCTGTCTTATTTCATCTTAAATCTTGTACATTTTTACTTTGTAAAATTTATCATCATTTTTTATTGGCTTTTCTACTTTTTCCATACTTAGAAACTCCTTGCTTAACTATATGTAAATATTTACAATTACTCTCTTCTAATAGATTGCTGTTAATATTATCACTATATGTTTTATGCTGTGTACAATTTATTATTTTAACTAATTATCTAAACAGTTGCATATAATCCTTTCATCTTTCATTTGTAATTCTGTCTCCATTATTTAGTAAACTATTAAATATTTCTTTTAATCAAGTTTTTAAGAGATTATATTGTACTATTCAGTCTATCTCTGGCTTGGCACTATTGCCATTTATTTTTATATAATCATTCTGCTCTCTCAAAAAATGTTATTGTCTCTGGATTTCTGTTCTTGGCTTTGTCACTTGATGATTTTCATTGATTCACTGATGTCCTCATCCATTTTTAAGCCCCTACTCTATACCACGTACTCTGTTGAGTACTAGATAATAGATGAAGGTTTCAGGCACAAGAGCTATGACATGCACAACTATAGAAACAGTTCTCATAGCTACTTCTCATAAATTCATCTGTATAACTGATGCCTCAGTCTGTTTTTATAGGGTCCTTTGCTTTCCCAAACATATTTCTTATTTATTAAAATCTCATTACATGTTTATTAACTCTCATTATGATAGGTACATAATGTTGACATATTTTCAAAATTATGTGAAATGCATGATATTATTGTCTCAAACTTAACTAAATACACATTTAGGCAGCCAGCTCCATCTTGAGTAATAGCACCATTACTCACTTTGTCAATCAAATGTAATATCTGAAGCATTAATGAACACTCTATTTTGGCTCAATCCATTCATTTAATCAATTTCAAATTTATTTTTATTAACTTCTAAAAAATTGTTTTTTTTTTCATTGACGTGGTTCATTTCAATCTCTTATCGCTTGACTATTGAATAATGTTGTATTGAACACGTGTACACCCATGGTGGATTCATGTTGATGTATGGCAAAACCAATACAATATTGTCAAGTAATTATCCTCCAATTAAAATAAATACATTTACATTAAAAGAAGAAAAAAAACTGTAATTTACTTCTCACCAACACTTTCCATTCAGAATATGAAACCAACTACATTTCTGGAATTCAAACATAGCAAAGTCATCATATTCGGCAAAAATTGAGAAACATGCAAGTACTAAATCTCCTAGTACTTTAAAATTTGAAATTAGCTTTACTTCTCATTACTTATGACAACAGTTCTCATAGTGTTCTACAGATGCTAAACATCCTTAAGACACTTTTAAGGGATTTACAGGGTCAAAAACTTGTTCATAATAATATTAAAAGTGATCATACCTTTCCATTGTATTGATATTTTTTCACTATTATTGCAAAGTAATGTTGGGTAAAACTGCATGCACTTTGGCATGAAATCAAGCCAACAGAACTAGAGTACTGTAGGAACCATATATTCTTCACTGCCACACACTCTTTCTTTTTTTCTAATAACTGTTGCATAGGTTCATTTAAGAACACCCTTGGTAAGTTAGTAGAAACTGTTAATTGCATTAAATCTCAACCCTGAGTACATCTGTTTTCATTACACGGCATGAAAAATGGGAAGTAAACACAAATAGCTTCAGTTATATCATGTAATAGTTGTTTTGAGGAAAACATACAGTGATTGTAGTATGAGCTGAATTTCCTGCACTTCAATTGAACTTCATTAAAAAAAAAAAAAAAAAGAACAGTAAAACTATTCATTCTTAGTTTTTTTGTAGACCTTTTTTTTTTTTTTTTTTCAAAAAATGATCTAAGATAGTCACTCCAAGGAAAGCAAATGACACTATCTGACATCAATATTAACATGCATGCTTTAAATGAAAATTAAAGTTTTCAAAAACTTGTATCTGCCACAGCTTCTAAATACTTACAGACTTTACAGAAATGATTGTTAATGATATTAATTTTTGCTATAAATGGAAATGTCAATGCATTTAAAATCTGCATGATTCAGTTAAATAATAATAACTTATTACTTTAACATTTTTTCAATTTTAATTTTCACTACAGAGACTACATATCTGAAATGCCCAACTAGATAGACTAAATCTCTTTGGAGTCAACAGGTTATTTTTTGCATGTGAAGAGTTCTTGAAGCCAAAATGTTTGAGGACTGATTTTGTACATGATAAAATTCAAGCTCCTTAGATTGTTATTGGCTTCCCTGGTGGTTCAGATGGTAAAGCTGCTGCTGCTGCTAAGTCGCTTCAGTCGTGTCTGACTCTGTGTGACCCCATAGATGGCAGCCGACCAGGCTCCCCTGTCCCTGGGATTCTCCAGGCAAGAACACTGGATTGGGTTGCCATTTCCTTCTCCAATGCATGAAAGTGAAAAGTGAAAGTGAAGTTGCTCAGTCGTGTCTGACTCTTAGCAACCTCATGGACTGTGGCCTACCAGGCCCCTCTGTCCATTGGATTTTCCAGTCAAGAGTACTGGAGTGGGTTGCCATTGCCTTCTCCATAAAGAATCCACCTATAATGCAGGAAAGCTGGGTTCCATCCCTAGATTGGGAAGATCCCCTGGAAAAGGGAACAGCTAACCACTCCAGTATTCTGGTCTGGAGAATTCCATGGACAGAGAAACCTGGCAGGCTAGAGTTCAGCGGATAGCAAAGAATCGGACATGACTGAGCGACTTTCACTTAGATCATTATACATGAATATCAGCACAAGCTTCCTTTCCCAGAATTTTCATCAGTGACTCCTTCAAAACAATAGATATTTCATAATCCAGTGAAATGCCATGTTCCTGCATACATCTATGCAATCTTTCAAAATATTCCTCCATCTTGTAATGCTCCCCTTCCTCCTGGCATATTTCCATTTGTGTTACAAAAATTATTCAAATATTATTTATTCATACTGTTTCCTCTATCCAACCAGCTACAGAATCATTTCCTACTCACATATGTTCCCTCAGTAGTGCATAATACATCAATTATTATTTATTTTAAATTACATAATAGTTTTCAGTGACTTTTTGTTGATAAATATTAGTGGATTGTGAGACTTTTGCAAACCAACTTTGCTGTACTTTACTCAGGTTTACTTCTTAACCTATGCTAGTATAGCTACAATGCTAGATAAAACTACTGAGTTTTATTGGTAAATCCTAAAATTTTGATTTTGTATTAATATTTATCTGAAAAATAAAATTAAAAACAATACATTTTAAAAATAAGGATATGTATCATTGAAATTTGAGTAATAAGAGAATATTTTAGATTATAACATGGCTCAACATTAAAGAATGTCAACACCTTCCTTCCATTTTCTTTATTTTTTAGGCAATAGCAACCATAATTTGGTTTTGTGATAAGTAATATGTTGACTTCTTAAAAATACATGTATCTGGGTATTAATATGCAATTTGCTACCTCATTAGTTTCTGCAGTAGTAATTTTAAAATGGCTGCTAGTTGATCCTGATTACCATTTACCATACAAATAAAAGTATTAAACAAATCTTCAAAATGTGCACCCTCTATTCCATATGAATAATTGACAGAATTCAAACTGCTGTTTCCAGTTGCACAAAACTCTTCTAAGATGGGAATATAGCTCCTATTGAACTTGAGATGTGTTTCTATAGAAAAGTATCTTACTTATAAAACTTATTTTTCACTGTGTATATGCACGAGTTAATTTATAATGCTGTCAATGTCTAGTGGCTAATGCACATGAATGTGCAGTTTTTCAGTTACATAAAATTTATAACACTTATTATTAAATTATATGGATATGTGTGTTTTTAGCCTAACGTTTTTCCACCTTTCCTTTGGTGAAGTCTCTGTAATATCCCTCTGGTGAATCTTTCCTTGTTCCTCTCAGTATATGGCTACTCTTATGGTTGACTCACATTCAAATTCTTGGAGCACAAGACACAGACCTGGTCTATCAGAGTACCAAGTGGTTGGCTATAGTGATCGGTGCTAGGTTAAGGCACAGGTACAAATCAATCAAGCCAAGGAGAATCTTTAGGACTATTACTTGAAATATTTGAAAAGTTGACTTTTCCACTGAAGTTGCCAAAATGCAAAGGTGTAATCTTGCTGATGGCTATAAATAACAAGAATATTTGCAAAGAATCTGTCTGGGAATCATGCCAAAGGCAGATAAGCAGAGTCATAAAATTAAGAAAAAATGATTCCTCATCAAATTATTTCAGTCCCTGGATCCAATTGTTCCTGAAGCCAAAACAACCTCTGGACTTTCTGGTGTACAAAAAAATTATTTTATTTCTTAAAGGTAGGTTGATTTGGGTTTCTTTTTTTTTTCTTTCAACAGTGATAACTTATACAGTAAAAATAACTCTGTTTTTAGGTTCATCTTGCCAGAAATATATCACAAAATAAACAGATAAGTACAGAGTATACATGATGACTCTGTTAAGGATATCAATATCATAGATCAATGACAACTGAGGCAATAGCATTCAGTTCCTGAAACACAGAATATGCTAGATTTTAACCTATTTCCTCACTAGCTTCATGTAGAATTCATGAAAAAACTTGTGTCAGTTAAGTTGAAATAGACATTATAGCTAAATTACAATGTAATTCTTACAGTGAAATTTGTGTGTCCTTTTATGATGAAAAGAGAAAAGCAATTTTAATATGGTGCTTAATTAGTTCCTAAATTTTCTAAATAATGAATTGAAAAAGCATCTTGCAAAAATGATACAATAAACTTATAAAATATATTTCTTCTACCTCTAGTTTTCTTAATTCTAAAGGACAACAACTATAATAATTTCTACAGTTTATTATAATTTGTATTCAACTATCCACTTTTGACTGTATAGATCACAATAAACTGTGGAAAATTCTGAAGGATATGGGAATACCGGACCACCTGACCTGCCTCTTGAGAAATCTGTATGCAGGTCAGGAAGCAACAGCTAAAACTGGACATGGAACAATAGACTGGTTCCAAATAGGAAAAGGAGTACGTCAAGGCTGTATATGGTCACTCTGCTTATTTAACTTATATGCAGAGTACATCATGAGAAATGCTGGACTGGATGAAGCACAAGCTGGAATCAAGGTTGCCAGGAGAAATATCAATAACCTCAGATATGCAGATGACACCACCCATATGGCACAAACTGAAGAAGAACTAAAGAGCCTCTTGATGAAAGTGAAAGAGGAGAGTGAAAACGTTGGCTTAAAGCTCAACATTCAGAAAACTAAGAACATGACATCCGGTCCCATCACTTCATGGCAAATAGATGGGGAAACAATAGCTGACTTTATTTTGGGGGGCTCCAAAATTACTGCAGATGGTGACTGCAGCCATGAAATTAAAAGACATTTACTCCTTGGAAGGAAAGTTATGACCAACCTAGACAGCATATTAAAAAGCAGAGACATTACTTTGTCAACAAAGGTCTGTCTAGTCAAGGCTATGGTTTTTCTAGTAGTCATTTATAGATGTGAGAGTTGGACTATAAAGAATGCTGAGCACCAAAGAATTGATGCTGTTGAACTGTGGTATTGGAGAAGACTCTTGAAAGTCCCTTGAACTGCAAGGAGATCTAACCAGTCCATCCTAAAGGAGATCAGTCCTGGGTGTTCATTGGAAGGACTGATATTGAAGCTGAAACTCCAATATTTTGTCCACCTGATATGAAGAGCTGACTCATTTGAAAAGATCCTGATGTTAGGAAAGATTAAAGGCAGGAGGAGAAGGGGACGACAGAGGATGAGATGGCTGGATGGCATCGCTGACTCGATGGACATAAGTCTGAATAAACTCTGGAAGTTGGTGATAGACAGGGAGGCCTGGCATGCTGCAGTTCATGGGGTCACAAAGAGTCGGACATGACTGAGCAACCGAACTGAACTGATTCAGTAATAAACCCAACTGCAGTTGTAGATTATTTTACTATGTATGAAATTTTCTGTACTTATTTTATCACTAACTCTACTAAACCTGAGTAAGATATGTGTTATACAATATATATTGAACCACTGTGTGAAATTTAGCAACACAAAAATAGTGTTTTACTTATGTGTGTACATGCTCAGTCTCTAAGTCATGTCTAACTCTTTGTGACCCTGTGGACTATAACCTGCCAGACTCCTCTGTCCATTTGATTTTCCAGGCAAGAATACTGGAGTGGGTTTCCTTTTTCTTCTCCAGGGGTTTTATTATAAGTAATACTATTTTAGTATTTTGCTTATGTTTTATAGCCAGTTTAATGAAGTCTGTCACTCTCTTTTGAAGGGGGGCAAATAACAATACCAGAACTGAAAAGTTCAGCTGCATAATGATATAATATTATTAAAAGTAAAGTGCTAGATGCTGCAATTCTTTTTTTAAAAAAAGTATTATATTAGTAAAATATAAATATTACACTCTGGTTTTGAACACAAAATATGAATTTAAAAGTTGCATTTTCTTCTGACAAAGGGAAACTATGATATTTGTGATTTGATGATGAATCTTTCATGGCCAATGATGTCAGTTTTCTTGCCATGCCTGTTGGCCATTTTTATGTCTTCTTTGAAGAAATGTCTGTTTAAGTTCTTTGCCCAATTTTAATTGTTTTCCTTTTTCTTTCTTTCTTGTTTTGCTCTTTTTAGTTGTCAACTTATAAAAGTTCTTTGTGTATTCTGAGTGTTAAACCCTTACCAGATATATGATTTGGAAATATTGTCTCCCATTCTCAGAATTTATGTCTTCACGTTCTTGATAATATCTTTTTATGTGTATTTTAAAAAATTTTTTATAGAGTCCAATTTTATATTCATACTTTTCATGTCAAATAATAAAATTCATTGTCAAACCTGATGTTATAAGGAGTTATCTCCACATTTTCTTCTGAATTTAATGATTTTAGCTCTTATGTTTAAGTTAGTAACCTATTTTAAGGTGTGTTTTTTTTTTTGCTATTGTTTTCATTTTCTTTTGTTTGCATATGGAGAGAAGTAGGTGTCCAACTTTTTTTTTTTTTTGCTTATTTTTATCAAATCATTTTAAAATTATTTGTTGAAAACACTATCTTTTTCCTGTTGACTAGTTTGGCAACATTGCTGAAAATCATTTGTTCACAAATAACTGGGTTAATTTTATGGATGCTTTATTCTATTCATTTGTTAATATGTCTATGCTTTGTATTTTATGTTAGCACCAGAACTGATTATTACTTAAACTTGTAGCAAGTTTTGAAAAAAAGAAATGTGTATGCTGCTACCTTTTCATTTTTAAATATAATTTTGGTTATTTTAGGTCCTTTGGAGTTTCATGTACATTTTAGGATCATGTTTTGTCTTTCTGAAAAAAAAAAAAAAAAACTAAACTAAAATTGTGATAGCGATTAAAATGGATCTGTAGCCTGCTTTAGGAATATTGCCATTTTAGTACTCTGGGTCTCCTGTACATGAACATGAGATGCCTTTCCATTTATGTAGGAATTTTTTATTTATTTCAGCAATGTTTTGTGGTATACAATGACAGGTGTTTCCTTCTTATTTAAATTTATTACTAGGAATTTTATTCCTTTAGGTACTGTTGTCAGGTCAGTTTATTTCTCTTCCTTGGTTCTTGTCTTGTTGCAACAAAGATTTACAATGATGGATTAGTTACAGCTCAAATATATAGGATTTCTGGCTCCTGTCTCTTTCGTAGAAATGACTCAAAACAAGAGACTGGTTACAGCTGAATTACAGCTCAAGCAGATAGATCTTTTATTAAACAGTCAGTGGATAGTACACTCCCGAGATGTGGGTGTGAGCTGACCCCAAGGAGAGTTATGATCCCTGTTGGTTTCTCTTTTAATGCTCCTTGTCTCCTACTGCTAGTTCTGCCTTTTGAAAAATGCAAATAGGCATATGCTCAAGACCAATCAGGAAATGGGGCATGTCTGGGCACATGCAAAATAGGGCTTTTACACATTCATCTAAGTGGGCATGGACTGAGAGTTTTAATTGGCATTTGCCAGTTGCATAACAACAGGCTCTACTGGGCGTGTCCTTCCCATAATTTAGTCTGTTATAATCAGATGTATGTATGTATAGAATATTTATGAACCCTTAATGGATTCAGTTCAGTTCAGTCACTCAATCGTGTCTGACTATTTATGAGCCCATGGACTGCAACACGCCAGGCCTCCCTGCCCTTCACTATCTCCTGGAGTTTACCCAAGCCCATGTCCATTGAGTCTGTGATACCATCCAACCATCTCATCCTCTGTCGTCCCCTTCTCCTCCCACCTTCAAACTTTCCCAGCATCATGGTCTTTTCAAATGAGTCAGCTTTTCATATCAGGTGGCCAAAATATTGGAGTTTCAGCTTCAATATCATCCTTCCAATGAACACCCAGGACTGATCTCCTTTAGGATGGACTGGTTGGATCTCCTTGCTGTCCAAGGGACTCTCATGAGTCTTCTCCAACACCACAGTTCAAAAGCATCAAATCTTCGGCACTCAGCATTCTTTATAGTCCAACTCTCAAATCCATACATGACTACTGGAAAAATCATAGCCTTGACTAGACGGAACTTTGTTGACAAAGTAATGTCTCTGCTTTTTAATATGCTGTCTAGGTTGCTCATAACTTTCCTTCCAAGAAGCAAATGTCTTAATGGCTGCAGTCACCATCTGCAGTGTTTTTGGAGTCCAAAAAATAAAGTCATCCACTGTTTCCACTGTTTCTCCATTTATTTGCCATGAAGCGATGGGACCAGATGCCATGATCTTCGTTTTCTGAATGTTGAGCTTTAAGCCAACTTTTTCACTCTCCTCTTTCACTTTCATCAAGAGGATCTTTAGTTCTTCTTCACTTTCTGCCATAAGGGTGATGTCATCTGCATATCTGAGGTTATTGATATTTCTCCTGGCAATCTTGATTCCAGCTTGTGCTTCATCTAGCACAGCCTTGCTCATGATGTACTCTGCATATAAGTTAAATAAGCAGAGTGACAATAGATACCTGGATTACTATTATTACTATTATTATTAATGGATTACTAGCTGCCTAAAGTCACTTGAGGACACAACTGTGCAACAAGGGTGCAGGTGCTTAAAGCTGGAGAAGCCCCTGTGGTTCATTTGTATCCACTGTGTTCCTAAGGCATGTATGAGGGAGATGGAAAAAATCTATGTGATAATTTTTGTATGGAGTATGTGAGCTCTCTTGGGCCACATTGGGCATGTCTGAGGTGGGGTTTACAGATGATCTTGCATCCATTTTGTCTAGGTCATCCTTCATAGTTCATGTCTAATTTCCTACCTAACACTATTGTCAGTAAAACTGTCTTCTTAATTTCCTTCCCAGATTTTTCACTGGAGTGAAACAGAAGTGATTTTTGTACACTGATCTTGTAACATCAAGCTTCTCTCAATTTGTTTATTAGCACTGGTAGTTTTTTCACGTTTATCTGGGATTTTCAATATACATAATCATGTCACTTATAAGTAGAGACAGTTTTACTTCATCTTTTTCAATTTGGATGCCTTATATGTTTTCCTTCCTTAATCTCTCTGCTAGGACTTTGGGAAAATGAATAGTAGTCATGAAAGCAGTGTCAGATCACAAGGTTAAAGTGTTTAGTCTTTCACCATTGAAAATAATGCTGGTGCGGGGCAGTGGGCTTTTCATGTGGACCCATCATCGTGTTAAGGAAGTGTCCTTCTATTCCTAGTATGCTGTGTGTTGTAGTTATAAAATAGTGTTGACATTTTTCAAATTATTTTTGGCATGTATTGTAATGATACCATTTCTTTCCTTTATTGAGCCCATCTTTGCATGAAACGTTCCCTTGGTATCTCTCATTTTCTTGAAGAGATCTCTAGTCTTTTCCATTCTGTGCTTTTCCTCTATTTCTTTGCATTGATCGCTGAAGAAGGCTTTCTTATCTCTCCTTGCTATTCTCTGGAACTCTGCATTCAGATGCTTATATCTTTCTTTTTCTCCTTTGTTTTTTGCCTCTCTTCTTTTCACAGCTATTTGTAAGGCTTCCCCAGACAGCCATTTTGCGTTTTTGCATTTCTTTTCCATGAGGATGGTCTTGATCCCTGTCTCCTCTACAATGTCATGAACCTAATCAGGTACTCTATCTATAAGATCTGGTCCCTTAAATCTATTTATCACTTCCACTGTATAATCATAAGGGATTTGATTTAGGTCATACCTGAATGGTCTAGCGGTTTTCCCTACTTTCTTCAATTTAAGTCTGAATCTGGTAATAAGGAGTTCATGATCTGAGCCACAGTCAGCTCCTGGTCTTGTTTTTGTTGACTGTATAGAGCTTCTCCATCTTTGGCTGCAAAGTATATAATCAATCTGATTTTGGTATTGACCATTTGATGATGTCCATGTGTAGAGTCTTCTCTTGTGTTGTTGGAAGAGGATGTTTATGACCAGTGCATTCTCTGCAAAACAGTATTAGCCTTTGCCCAGCTTCATTCTCTACTCTAAGGCCAAATCTGCCTGTTACTCCAGGTGTTTCTTGTCTTCCTACTTTTGCATTCCAGTCCCCTAAGATGAAAAGGATATCCTTTTTTGGTGTTAGTTCTAAAAGCTCTTGTAGGTCTTCATAGAACCCTTCAACTTCAGCTTCTTCAGTGCTACTGCTTGGGACATATACTTGGATAACTGTGATATTGAATGGTTTGCCTTGGAAATGAACAGAGATCATTCTATTGTTTCTGAGATTGCATCCAAGTACTGCATTTCAGACTCTTTTGTTGACCGTGATGGCTACTCCATTTCTTCGGAGGCATTTCTGCCTGTAGTAGTAGATATAATGGTCATCTGAGTTAAATTCACCGATTCCAGTCCATTTTAGTTCGTTGATTCCTAGAATGTCGACATTTACTCTTGCCATCTCTTGTTTGACCACTTCCAATTTGCCTTGATTCATGGACCTGACATTCCAGGTTCCTATGCAATATTGCTCTTTACAGCATTGGATCTTACTTCTATCACCAGTTGCATCCACAGCTTGGTATTGTTTTTGCTTTGGCTCCATTCCTTCATTCTTTCTAGAGTTATTTCTCTTCTGATCTCCAGTAGCATATTGGGCACCTACTGACCTGGGGAGTTCCTCTTTCAGTATCCTATCATTTTGCATTTTCATACTGTTCATGGGGTTCTCAAGGCAAGAATACTGAAGTGGTTTGCCATTCCCTTCTCCAGTGGAACACATTCTGTCAGACCTCTCCACCATGACCCACCTGTCTTGGGTTGCCCCGTGAGCATGGCTTAGTTTCATTGAGTTAGATAAGGCTGTGGTCCTAGTGTGATTAGATTGACTAATTTTCTGTAAGTATGGTTTCAGTGTGTCTGCCCTCTGATGCCCTCTTGCAACACCTACCATCTTACTTGGGTTTCTCTTACCTTGGGTGTGGGATATCTCTTCATGGCTGCTCCAGCAAAGCGCAGCCACTGTTCCTTACTTTGGACGGAGGGTATCTCCTCAGTGATGCCCTTCCTGACGTTCAACGTGGGATAGTTCCTCTAGGCCCTCCTGCGCCCGTGCAGCCCCAGTCCTTAGGCGTGGGATTGCTCCTCCCAGACACCACCCAAGGCCTCGGACGTGGGGTAGCTCCTCTCGGATGTTCCTGCGCTGTCACAGCCTGGCACTCTCCGCCACCGCCCCTGACCTCAGATGTTGGTTAACTCCTCTTGGCCACCGCCCTTCGGGCATGGGGTCCTCCCGGCTTCTGCCTCTGACCTCGGATGTTGGGTAGCTCCTCTCAGATGCGCTTAGTGCACCAGTCGCTGCCAGTGATCAATGCAAAGAAATAGAGGAAAAGAACAGAATGGGAAAGACTAGAGATCTCTTCAAGAAAATTCGATATACCAAGGGAACATTTCAGGCAAAGATGGGCTCGATAAAGGACAGAAATGGTATGGACCTAACAGAACCAGAAGAAATTAAGAAGAGGTTGCAAGAAAACACAGAAGAACTGTACAGAAAAGATCTTCACAATCCACATAATCACGATGGTGTGATCACTCATCTAGAGCCAGACATCCTGGAATGTGAAGTCAAGTGGGCCTTAGAAAGCATCACTATAAACAAAGCCAGTGAAGGTGATGGAATTACAGTTGAGCTATTTCAAATCCTGAAAGATGATGCTGTGAAAGTGCTGCACTCAATATGCCAGCAAATTTGGAAAACTCAGCAGTGGCCACAGGACGGGAAAAGGTCAGTTTTCCTTCCAATCCCAAAGAAAGGCAATGCCAAAAAATGTTCAAACTACTGCACAATTGAACTCATCTCACATGCTAGTAAAGTAATGCTCAAAATTCTCCAAGCCAGGCTTTAGCAATACATGAACCGTGAACTTCCTGATGTTCAAGCTGGTTTTAGAAAAGGCAGAGGAACCAGAGATCAAATTGCCAATATCTGCTGGATCATGGAAAAAGCAAAAGGGTTCCAGAAAAACATCTATTTCTGCTTTATTGACTCTGCCAAAGCCTTTGACTGTGTGGATCACAATATATTGTGGAAAATTCTGAAAGAAATGGGAATACCAGAATACCTGACCTGCCTCTTATGAAATCTATATGCAGGTCAGGAAGCAACAGCTAAAACTGGACATGGAACAACAGACTTGTTCCAAATAGGAAAAGGAGTACATCAAGGCTATAGATTGTCACCCTGCTTATTTAATTTCTATGCAGAGTATATAATAAGAAACTCTGGACTGGAAGAAACAAGCTGAAGTCAAGATTGCCGGGAGAAATATCAATAACCTCAGATATGCAGATGACACCACCCAAATAGCAGAAAGTGAAGAGGAACTAAAAAGCCTTTTGATGAAAATGAAGGAGAGTGAAAATGTTGGCTTAAACCTCAACATTCAGAAAACGAAGATCATGGCATCTGGTCCCATCACTTCATGGGAAATAGATGGGGAAACAGTGGAAACAGTTTATTTGGGGGAGCTCCAAAATCACTGCAAATGGTAATTGCAGCCATGAAATTAAAAAACACTGTCTAGCATATGGGGTCATCATTACTATATTTCTAAATTCCATATATATGTGTTAGTATACTGTATTGGTGTTTTTCTTTCTGGCTTACTTCACTCTGTATAATCGGCTCCAGTATGGCAAAACCAATACAGTATTGTAAAGTAAAATAAAGTAAAAATAAAAGTAAAAAATAATAATAATAAAAAAATAAAATAGAATAAAGTCTTTAGCAAAATTACAAAAATAAATAAATAAATAAAAGACGCTTACTCCTTTGAAGAGAAGTTATGACCAATCTAGATTGCATATTGAAAAACAGAGACATTACTTTTCCAACAAAGGTCCATCTAGTCAAGGCTGTGGTTTTCTCAGTGGTCATGTATGGGTGTGAGAGTTGGACTGTGAAGAAGGCTGAGTGCTGAAGAAGTGATGCTTTTGAACTGTGCTGTTGGAGAAGACTCTTGAGAGTCCCTTGGACTGCAACCAATCAATTCTGAAGGAGATCAGCCCTGGTCGTTCATTGGAAGGAATGATGCTGAAGCTGAAACTCCAGTACTTTGGCCACCTCATGTGAAGAGTTGACTCATTGGAAAAGACTCTGATGCTGGGAGGGATTGGGGGCAGGAGGAGAAGGGGACGACAGAGGATGAGATGGCTGGATGGCATCAGTGACTTGATGGACGTGAGTCTGAGTGAACACCGGGAGTTGGTGATGGACAGGGAAGCCTGGTGTGCTGCAATTCATGGGGTCACAATGAGTCTGATACGACTGAGCAACTGCGGATACGACTGAGCAAGTGAACTGTGCTGAACTGATTGTAATGATCAGGTTTCCTTTCACCCCCACCCTTTTTCTCTTAGTGTGGTTATTTTCTTTTTGTGAAGCAACTCTGTTCCTGACATAAGTCACATTTGGTCATGTATAGCCCTTTTAATAAACCATCAGTTTCAGTTTGCTACTTGCTTGTTTTTTGTTTGTTTGTTTTGTTTTGTTTTTCCTTTTGATCTGCATTCATAAAACTTACTTTTATTTATTTTTGTCATTCTTTTTCTGGGTTTGTTATCAAGGTAACATTGGCTTCATAAAATGTGTTGAGAAATGTTCTCTTTATATCTTTAGGGATTTTTAGAGTATGACTAATTGTTCTTTAATTATTTGGTAGAATTCAAGAATGAAGCCATCTGGTTCTGGACTTTAATTTATTGGTAATTTTCTAAATTAGTGTTTAATCTCTTCTTGTAGATCTGTTGAAATTTTCTATTTTTTGTTGGTCAGTTTTTGTAATTTATGTGTTTCTAGGAATTTTTTTCATTTCATCTGAGTTATCTAATTTGTTGAACCACTGTGAATATTATACTTTTATAATCCTTTAAATTTTTCTAATGCTATTAGTATGTCACTTCCTTACTTTCAATTCTGATTTTATCTGCATATGCCTGTTTAATTTCAGACAGATTAACTAATGTTTTATTATATTGATTGATTTTCTCCTGAGAATAATCACTTGGTATTATTTCTATTTTCCTATTTTTCATTTCCTTTATATCTACTTTAATATTTATTATTTTCTTCCTTATATTGTCTGGGTTTAATTTCCCCTCTATTTATAATTTTAAAAGAAAAGGTTTAGTTTGTTAATTTAGCATCAGTATTCTACCATAATATGGGAATTTACAGCTTTAAATTTCCATTTAAGACTGCTTTCAGCTACATCTAATAAGATTTGGTATGTTATTTTTGTTTGTTTTATTTCATCTTGATATATGTTCTACTTTTTTTCTTGTGATTTATTTCTTGCTCCATTGATTATTTAGAAATATGTTGTTTAATTTTCTGATACAAGTGAATAATTCAAATTTTCTTCTATTATTCATTTCTAATTTAACCAGATTGTTGTCAGAGGAGATACTTTGTATTATTTAAATTCTTTAAACTTGGTGAGGCTTGATTTGTGGCAAACGATATGGTTTGTCCTGGAGAATATTCAGTTGTAACTGAGAAGAATGAGTCATATGCTGTTTGTGAAACAGTCAGTAGATGTCTGTTAAGTTATGCAATTTGTAGTGTTTTTCAAGTTTTCTGTTTATGTATTGATCTGCAGCTTAGGTATTTTGACCATAAATGAAAATGGGATGGTTAAAACTCCAACTATTATTGTTGAATCCATGTGTGCTCAATTGCTCAGTTGCATCTGACTCATTGTGACCCCATGGACTATAGCCTGCCAACTCTTCTGTCCTTACAACTTTCCAGGCGAGAATACTGGAGCAGATTGCCATTTTCTACTCCAAGAGATCTTCCCAATCCAGGGATCAAACCTGCATCTCCTGCATCTTCTGCATTGGCAGACTTTTTACCACTTGAGCCACCTGAAAAGTCCATTATTGTTGAATTGCATGCTTGCATGCTGTTGCTTCAGTCATGTCTGAGTCTTTGTGACCCTATGGACTGTAACATGCCAGGCTTCCCTGTTCATAGGAGTCTCCAGGCAAGAATACTGAAATGGATTGCCATGCTTTCCTCCAGGGGATCTTCCCAACTTCAAGGATTGAACTGTATTTCCTGTGTCCCTTGCTTTTCAGGCAGATTCTTTATCCACTGAGCTACCTGGGAAGTCCTATTGTTGATTAGCCTATTCTATTTTACCGTGTTTACAGCTTTTGCTTCATGTTTTGGCTTTGTCTTTAGAAGTATTTTTAAAAATATTTTTTTATATCTTCCTTATGAATCAGTCCTCTTTTAATTTTAAAATATCCTTTATCTGTAGTAGTATTTTCTTACTTTAGAGTCTATTTTCTGATAATAAGATTGCCACACCAGTTCTTTTTGGGTAAAAAATCAAGAACATATATTTAAATTTGGGAGAACCAGAAAGATATTAAAATAAAATAAAAATAAAACTGGGAAATTTATGAATACTATACATTAAACACATAAATAATATTTTAACCAATATGTTGGCAGGAAAGGAGGGACATAGAAAGAAAAAATACCATGCATGGCAAATAGTGAATAATTTGCATAATGGTATAAAATATTACAACCATATCAATAATTGAATTAAATATGCTATGAATTTCTATTCCAATTAGTATATATTCCAAGTAAATGGCAATGAATGTTGGAATGGACAGAAAAAAAACCTCAACTTTCTTCCATTAGCAAGAGATTCACTTTAAACATAAAGATCCAGACCAATTGAAAATAAAAGATTTGAAAAATATATAAGCATGATAAACTTAGAGTGTGTTTTTAGATCAAACAAAATAGAGTTCTGGACAAGGTTGAAATAAAGTGAAATTTCTGGATAAGATATTTGTTCATCAAGAGATGGTAAAATTCACAAATATTTGGGCCCTTAATAAAAGTGTTTTAAAATTCTTGAAGCCAAAACTGACAGAATTAAATGGTAAAACAAACAATTTCATAGTACCCTACTTTCAGTACTTGATAATACAACTAAGCAAAAAAAAAGCAATCTAAATAATTATGTCAACAATCTGACCTAATGACATATATTACAGCTGTGAACATGTTCTTTTTGAATGCATGAGATCCTGAAAGAATATACAACATAACAGACCACGTGAAAAGCTATTAAAAAGATCTCAGTAAAATACAAACACAATTATTTGCCTAATCACAGTAAATTAAATTAGCAAGCAATCGAACCAACAATCTATAAGGAGTTCCACATATCTGACAATTAATTAGCACACTGGCAAATTTCACACAGGTCAAAGAAAAATCACTCAAGATGTGTCAAAAATATATGATTGAATGATGCTGATAATACAGTTCATCAAAATGTGTGATATACAACTCACATGCTACTTACAAAATTTATATCTTTGAATTCTTATGTAACAAAAAATATAAATATTTAACATTCAATTCCACCTTTATTTTTTATTTTTTTAATTTATTTATTTTAATTGGAGGCTAATTACTTTACAATATTGTATTGGTTTTTCCATACATCAACATGAATACAACACGGGTGTACATGTGTTCCCCATCCTGAACCCCCCTCCCACATCCCTCCCCGTATCATCCCTCTGGGTTATCCCAGTGCACCAGCCTCAACCATTCTGTATCCTGCATCAAACCTGGACTGGTGATTCATTTCTTATGTGATATTATACATGTTTCAGTGTCATTCTCCCAAATCATCCCACCCTCTCCCTCTCCCACAGAGTCCAAAAGACTGTTCTATACATCCGTGTCTCTTATGTTGTCTTGCATACAGGATTATCATTGCCATCTTTCTAAATTCCATATGTGTGTTAGTATACTGTATTGGTGTTTTTCTTTCTGGCTTACTTCACTCTATATAATAGGCTCCAGTTTCATCCACTTCATTAGAACTGATTTAAATGTATTCTTTTTAATGGTTGAGTAATACTCCATTGTGTATATGTACCACAACTTTCTTATCCATTCATCTGCTGATGGGCGTCTAGGTTACTGCCATGTCCTGGCTATTATAAACAGTGCTGCAATGAACATTGGGGTAAACGTGTCTTTCAATTCTGGTTTCTTTGGTGTGTATGCCCAACAGTGGGATTGCTGGGTCATAAGACTGTTCTATTTCCAGTTTTATAAGGAATCTCCACACTGTTCTCCCAAAACTTACAACATCATCAAAAATAATAAATGCTTAGGAATAATCTTAACCAAGGGGGTGAAAATTTATATACTGAAAAATAGAAAATATTGACAAAAGAAATTGAAACAAGTATATCAATTCAAAGACAGTCAGTGTTCATAAATTAAAAATTTGTAATGTTAAAATGTACATATTTCCCAAAGTGATCTACACATTCAGTGTAATTTTTATCAAAATCTCAGTGGCACTTTTTATAACACAGAAAAAAAAGCACTTTAAGATGCACATGAAATCAAAAAAGATCCCTAATAGTCAAAGCAAACTTTAGAAAAGAGAATGAAGTTGGAGTCATCACATTTGCGATTTTAAATTTTATTACTATGCTATCATAATTGAAACAGTAAAACACTGGCATTAAAACTGATATGCTGGTCAATGGAAGAGAGTAGAGAAACCCAAAATATTTCAAATGTATATAGTCAAATAATCTTTGACAAGATTGCCAACAAAATAAAATAAACATGGTTAGTCTCTTTAAAAACTGGTGCTGAGAAAACTGATACCCATATACAAAAAATGAAATTGGATTATCTTACATTATATACAAATCAATTCAAAATGAATTAAAGTCATAAATGTAAGCTGTAAATTTAAACTCCTAGAAGCAAACATAGATAAAAAAATTCATGATATTGGTATTGGCAATGATTTGTTTGTTATGACATCAAAAGCATAAAGTAAAATAGTCAAGTAGGACTATTTCACGGCAAAAAGCTTCATCACAGCACAGAAAGCATTCATTACAGTGAGAAGGAAACCTGAAAGATGGAGGAAAACATTTGCAAACTCGATGTCTTATAAAGGGCAAATATTCAAATTATATAAAGGACTCATACAGTTCCATAGCCATAAACAACGTGATTTTCAAAAAGTGCAAAGAAACTGAATAGACCATCTCAAAGAAGGACTAAGAAAGGCTAACTGGATTATGAGAGGTATTTAAAATCATCAGAGAAATGCAAATCAAAACCATCACAAGAAGATATCATCTTATAAGTGGATGATTACTAACAAAAATCCAAAGGGTAACAATTGTTGACAAGGATGTGGAGAAACAAATCCCTGACACTCTATATCTAAAGAAATTGAAATCAGGATCTTGAATAAATACTTACACTTTCATGCTCACTGCAGGATTATTCAGAATAGTATCATGAGAACCTTTGGGCTGGAAGAAGCACAAGCTGGAATCAAGATTGCCGGGAGAAATATCAATCACCTCAGATATGCAGATGACACCACCCTTATGGCAGAAAGTGAAGAGGAACTAAAAAACCTCTTGATGAAAGTGAAAGTGGAGAGTGAAAAAGTTGGCTAAAACCTCAACATTCAGAGAACGAAGACCAAGGCATCTGGTCCCATCACTTCATGGGAAATAGATGGGGAAACAATGGAAACAGTGTCAGACTTTATTTTGGGGGGCTCCAAAATCACTGCAGATGATGACTGCAGCCATGAAATTAAAAGATGCTTACTCCTTGGAAGAAAGGTTATGACCAACCTAGATAGTAAATTCAAAAGCAGAGACATTACTTCGTCAACAAAGGTCCGTCTAGTCAAGGCTATGGTTTTTCCTGTGGTCATGTATGGATGTGAGAGTTGGACTGTGAAGAAGGCTGAGCGCTGAAGAATTGATGCTATTGAACTGTGGTGTTGGAGAAGACTCTTGAGAGTCCCTTGGACTGCATGGAGATCCAACCAGTACATTCTGAAGGAGATCAGCCCTGGGATTTCTTTGGAGGGAATGATGCTGAAGCTGCAACTCCAGTATTTTGGCCACCTCATGTGAAGAGTTTACTCATTGAAAAAGACTTTGATGCTGGGAGGGATTGGGGGCAGGAGAAGAAGGGGACGACAGAGGGTGAGATGGCTGGATGGCATCAGTGACTCAATGGACATGAGTCTGAGTGAACTCCGGGAGATGGTGATGGACAGGGAGGCCTGGCGTGCTGTGATTCATGGGGTTGCAAAGAGTCAGACACGACTGAGCAATTGAACTGAACTGACAGCATGTTTCTCTCTTGTAATTGAAAATCTGCATATCAGTTTATCATCATAGGTAACATCATAGGTGTTCTTTTTAATGTAACAATGTTTCCAATACTGTATCATGAATATCACTACAACACTGTATGCCATAAAAAAAAATGTATAATGATGCATTCATTAGTGTATAGACAAGGCTACTGTGAAGCAATCACACTGATTACACTAGGCTATCATAAAATAATCACATTACATCTTCATTATCAATGTGTAAATATTTCAACCTGTAAATAAAGATGAATTTCTTCACAATATCTTTTCATTTTTGATGGCTAATGTTAGTGATATGTATAACATCTACAGTGTTCTGTACCAAATAAGACATTATTGAGGTAGGTATTGAGAGAGAGATGATTCACCTTGTAAACAGAGAAAGGAACTTGTGGTGCCAATACATATTGTACAGAACTATAAATATATTTTCCTTATGATTTTCTTATTAACATTTTATTTTCTCTAACTTTATGATAAGAAAACAACATACAAAACATAAAAATAAAAAAAAATCTACTAATTTATGCTATTAGTGAGACAACACTAGGCTATTAATAGCTACATATACTACGCTATTAATAGTTACATATACTAGGCTATTAATAATTATATATCAGTTCAGTTCAGTTCAGTCGCTCAGTCATGTCCGACTCTTTGTGACCCCATGAATCGCAGCACGCCAGGTCTTCCTCTCCATCACCAACCACTGGAGTTTACTCAAACTCATGTCCATCGAGTCGGTGATGCCATCCAGCCATCTCATCCTCTGTCGTCCCCTTCTCCCGCTGCCCCCAATCCCTCAGAGCATCAAGGTCTTTTCCAGTGAGTCAACTCTTTGCATGATGTGGCCAAAGTATTGGAGTTTCAGCTTCAGCATCAGTCCTTCCAATGAACCCCCAGGACTAATCTCCTTTAGGATGGACTGGTTGGATCTCCTTGCAGTCCAAGGGACTCTCAAGAGTCTTCTCCAACACCACAGTTCAAAACATCAATTCTTCTGTGCTCAGTTTTCTTCACATATACTAAGCTATTAATAGTTACATATACTAGGCTATTAATAGTTACATATACTAAGCTATTAATAGTTACATATAAACAACATATAAAACATAAAAATAAAAAAAAATCAATTAATTTACTCTATGCTATTAGTAAGGCTTCCAGTCAACACTAGGCTATTAATAGTTAAGTTTTAAGGGAGTCAAAAGTTATATATATAATTTCAACACTGCAGGAGATGGGCACCCCTAACCCTGGGGTTCTTCAAGGGTTGTACTTATAAAGCATTTTTAACTCAGCTCCCATCACTAATTATCTACTTATACACATTTACCATTTTGAAAATTTAAATTGATGCTGTAAATCCATTTCTAAGAGATAACTGAAATATAATATCAAAACAAGTAATAACATTTCAGTTTTTGAAAGGATAGCTAGATATAGAATATGAGTGTAAATGGGTTCTGTATCTAAACTTATCTGGGTTCAGTTCAGTCACTCAGTCATGTCCGACTCTTGGCGACCCCATGAACCTTAGCACGCCAGGCCTCCCTGTCCATCACCAACTCCTGGAGTTTACCCAAACCCATGTCCATTAAGTCGGTGATGCCATCCAGCCATCTCATCCTCTGTTGTCCCCTTCTCCTCCTGCCCCCAATCCCTCCCAACATCCGGGTCTTTTACAATGAGTCAACTCTTTGCATCAAGTGGACAAATTCGTCTTTCCAATGAACACCCAGGACTGATCTCCTTTAGGATGGACTCGTTGGATCTCCTTGAAGTCCAACAGACTCTTAAGAGTCTTTTCCAACACCACAGTTCAAAAGCATCAATTCTTCGGCACTCAGCTTTCTTTATAGTCCAACTCTCACATCCATACATGACCACTGGAAAAACCATAGCCTTGACTAGATGGACCTTTGTTGGCAAAGTAATATCTCTGCTTTTTAATATGCTGTCTAGGTTGGTCTGGTCTGTGTCTAAACTTATCTGGGTAAAAAACAAATAAATGCAATAAAATTGCTAAGGTTTTAGTGCTATGATTAATACTTAATGCATAAACTTTATATTTCTAGTTCTGATACACTTTATATTTGTCTAAATGAAAGTTACTCATTAAACATTCTTATCCATTTTTTTTCTTGTTTAAACAAGGTGAACAATTTTTCTTTTTTAATTTCCAGGAATAAGAAATTAAGCAACTGAAATAATTTCAAATAGCATTTCCAATTCAGTTTTCTTGGATGTTTAAATCTATCATTATAAACTGATGTTCCAAAACAAATATCTCCAAATCAAATTATACAAAAACACACACACACACACACACAGAAAACACACATGTATCTTTACTGGAACACTTTTGAGTATTTAAAAAGCCAATGTATGTTGTACATCTCCAAGAGAGGTCAAGTATGCAATGTTTTCCCAATATTATTTCATAAAAATGTTCTTTAGCTGAATCTGTATGAAATTCCATGTGAACACTTTATCTGAACAAATATTTGGGAAAACTGTCTGAATATATTACCTTATTTCCTTAAAAAATTCAGAATACTTCATTTTAATTCATCTTATGTTTCAGCATAGATATATATAAAATATGTATATATTAGTTAAATGTAAATATAACATACATGACATATACATAACATATTGAAATAAATAAATTTAAAATAGCTTTAAACTTACATGAATTTTTAGCTATTTAATTTTATTTGGGCCAAATGTGCCAAACAAAATACATTGGCAATTTGTGTGAACTATTTGCATGCTATATTAAAGTAAATAAAAATATTTACCAAAAATGAGCTAACCATATTTCAACTAAAATTTTCAACATTTATGCTATTTGTATAAATATCCTCTTAGTATTTTCATCTAATGTTCTTTTTTCTCCTGTTTATGTTGTATTTAGATATTTCCATCTGGGCAGTTCAAAGGCCATTTTCAATGAATAATCAACATGATTTTCAACAAAAATTCAATATAACTAAATTGGATATTTATATTTTTATAGTTCAACTGATATAACATTTCAGTTCAAGAAAAGAAATGTTCAGACATAAAGAAAAAAGTTAATTACTTAAAAATGTGAGTATACAGGTATCTTCAGTAATGTCATAGGGTTTTAATAACTAACTGAACAAAATTTGAAGATTTTTTGATGTAACTTGCATTTTTTTTTCTCATAGAACTAACCAAAATAGCATATGTAATTATAGTGATCCTTTAGGAACAGAAAAAAAAAATTTACAAGTTCAGAAAATGGTTTGAGACACATGGGGTTCCATCTGCTACCTGCTCTACTTTTAAAGTGCAAAACCCATATCATGGTAGAGTCAGTAAGCTGCATTCATAATCTGAAAATCTGTCACTACCATCCCCACAAAAGTAAACGTAGTTCTCTACAGAATGAGAATTTTATTTCCTTATCACCTTTCTCCCCCACTTTAACAATAAAATGTTTTAATGAAAGTGAAAGTAAAGTCACTCAGTCATGTCTGACTCCTTGGAACCCTGTGGACTGTAGCTTACCAGGCTCCTCCATCCATGGGATTTTCTAGGCAAGAGTACTAGAGTGGATTGTTATTTCCTTCTCCAGTGGATCTTCCAAACCCAGGGATCAAACCCGGGTCTCCTGATATTGTAGGCAGATGCTTTACCATCTGAGCCACAAGAGAAGTTCTCTGTTTTAATACCTTGCCCCAATTATAAATGTTTTAATATAAAAATGCTTTAATACCTTACCCTAATTTATATTTTTTAAAAAGTCATACTTGTTTATTACATTGGGGGTAAAAACATCAGTATTCTAGGAGGCTCCTGTAAAATACAGATTTATTATTAGAAATGTTAATTCACTTGTCACTACTCAGTGTTTCAGACTGTCTAGCACATGTGATTCTCAATCTTTTAGCCTCAGGACCCCTTTGCATTCTTAAAACTTACTGAGGACTCCAGGAAAATTTTGTCTCATAAACATTCACTGATTAGCTTACAAAAAGCAATAATAAAAGAACCCCTTAACATCAATTCCATTTTGTAATGAAAAACGTGTTTTACATTGGTCTCACCATTTTGATAGTGAAGCTATGGAGTAGGAACGCCTGGAACACTCTTCTGGATTTGTACTACTTGTAGGGCCCAAAGAGGCAGTTTCTCAACCAGAGCTAATATTGTGGCTGGATCAGTTCTTGTAGTCCTTATGAGTACAAGAGGCCCATTAGCAACTATCGTTAAAAAAAAAACTTTGAAAAGCAAGATTTATTACTCTGAAGTCTCAAACATGCACACCGAAGGACACACACTGATGTCATAGGGAGAATGAGAGAGAGTAGCCCTGGAGTTCTGCCTTTATGGGTGTAAAGGTAGAGGTGCCAAGGATTTAGCAGGTCCATTCTTTATTGCCAAATTTAAAACATAAGCATAGGAATTAAAGTACAAGAAGAGAAAAGTAGGGTCACTGAAGCAGTCAGTTACCTAGAATAACCAAGGCTTTCCAAAAGGGGAACTTTATGCTTGGGCAACAAGACACTTTGTCTAGTTGTGTAGTTGGTAATATATTCATTTCAGACGGATATCTTTGGAATGGATGCTTTGACAATCAAAAGCTTAATGCCAGGCATTATATTGCAAGCAAACAAGCCAATTATTGGGTGCTTGCACCACAAGCATGCAGATGACATTTGAGCAACACAGGTTTGAACTGTGAGGGGTTTTTTTGAAGAATCTTTTGAATACTAAATGCTTCATTACAGTTGGTGGTTGGTTGAATCCTCAGATGAGAAACTGCAGATATGGAAAATCAACTGCAAAGTTGCAGAGATTTTTGACTGCTCAGACAGTGAACATCCCTAACTTGTGTGGTTCAAGCATCAAAACTTGTGTGGCTCAAGGGTCAACTGTATTTTCCCAAACAAAAAGAATTGGTGTGAACAGTATCATTGCCTGCAGTTTTGTAAGTGTCTTTAAGACATGGGTTAATAAAAGATAAGTGGATTATCATATCAACTCTTCATTCAAACTCTTCTAATAATCAATCATGTATCCTTTGGAAAACTCAACAACAAAAAATCTTGTCTTGTAAAAATAGTTTTGACTTGATGTTCACCCTGGAAGTATTTTCTGGTGACTCCTAACATCCCCTAGACTCTTTCAGAGTCTCTGTAAAATCAATACTATTGTCTAGCAAATAGCACTAAAAAATCTTCAGGGTAAATAGAATATGGATGTAAATCCTGGGAGAATAAAGCCTAAGCAGAAGGGCCTCAAGATGTAAATGAACATCTAGATAAAAGCGTTAGAATGGAGATTATGGGAAGTTGCCAAACCAAACTTATTTTACAAAAAAAAATTCACTTATTTTACAAATTCACTTAATTTACAAATTTTCCCTGAGCTAGTTCTATCAAATACATGGCTAATTACTAAGATAAGATGTGTTCCTTTATTTTTTATGTTTAGCTTAATTTCTTACATTGAAGTTGAATTACCATGCTGAAATTATTGGGATACAGTTTAATTAGTCTTTCCTACATTATAATAATATTGGGATAAGAAAGCAACACTTACTGGGAAAGATTGTCATGTCCTATGGCATGTAATCATTTCCCTTTCTGAATACTACAACCTAAAGAGTACTGTAAAGGGACTGAGCCCAACCATGAATAATTGTTTTCTTCTTAGTTGATAATAATACACTTTTAACTTCAGAGAGTATGAAAGTTGAGACAAAATAACCCCATCACAAGGGTCCAGAAATCATGTACTTCCAGATTTTTATCAGTTTGTTTTATGCTTACTTTACTTTCCAGTTCTTTATATGACAGTAAAACATAAATTTATTACATACTTTATAAAGATATAAAAGAATATCATATAGGCAAATTCTGAATCCTACATTTAAATAAAATATTTTTATATATTCTATTGTTTCTGGTTCTATTGAAAGTAATTAGTACATAATGGCTCCATATTTTTGAAATCTAAAAACTAGAATAATGTTTTGAAAGTGAAAGTTTTAGTCACACTTTGTGGTGTCCAAATAATGTTTTAATCATATGTAAAAGCATATAATAATCACATAAGTTTACAAATGTAAACAAAAGTATATAACATATTGTGACTTTAACAAAGGAATTAAAGGGGATTTCCCTGGCAGTCCAGTGGTTAAGGATCTGCATAGGGAAGGGGGCGCATAAGATAGATCCTTGGTTGGAGACTAAAAACAGAAAACAACAACAAAAAGGACTTAAATATAATGCTGTGAAATAAGTTTGAATCATATGAATCATGAATCATATGTTACACACATACCATAGACTTTTTCTTAAGAAACTAAGATGTTTCTAATTGCGATATTGCAGAGTGAAAAAACAAAGAAGTAATACAAAGAAGAGTATTGAGAAATAGTTTTAGGCTAGGAATTCGTGTACTTATATTTTTCTATTGGCACATAAAATGAAATTTGTACAACAAATATAAGATGACTTTCACGTAAAAATGTTAAAACATTTTAAAATGTTTAAAATCAGGAAAGGTTAATCTATCGAGATGATTGGCTATTTAATTCATAATTTATCTTTTTTTAATATTTCTTTGTTTATTTGGCTGGGCTGAGTCAGTTGTAGCAAGTGAGACCTTCGATCTTCCTTGTGACCTTCAGCATGAGGAATTTTGACATTCCTTGTGGCAAGCAGGCTCTTTAGTTGCAGCATGCGGGATCTGGTTCTCTGACCAGGGATCAAAACTGGGCCCCCTGCATTGGGAACATGGAGTCTTAGCCACCCGAGCACCAGGAAAGTCCTGAATTCATAATTTCCTAAATAAAAGTAATGATATAAATTGAAGGAATTGGCAAAGTCAAGTGTGTCTGCTGGTATTCACAAGATTATACAATGGAAACAGGATGCAGGAAAGCACATAAAGTTTGTTCCTATGTTTCCAAGAGATTGTGCATGAGTTTTGCTCTTTTGTGATAAGTCCAACCGGTGTGTTGCTGAGAAGGTAAGAGCTTTCCTGCCTGCATGCATGCTCAGTCCTGTCTGACTCTTTGCGACCCCATGGACTGTAGCTCACCAGACTCTTCTGTCCATGGAATTTTCCAGGTAAGAATCCTAAAGTGGGTTGTAATTTCCTTCTCCAGGCCATCTTCCCTACCCAGGGATCAAACCCACATCTCTTCTGCATTGGCAGGTAGACTCTTTACCACTGCACCATGGTAAGAACTCTAGTGTCCACCCAAAAGTGGTCAAGCTATAAATCTCTGCAGTTAAAAGAAAGGCCTTTCCCCCACAATCTACTATATAGCCTTTGTAAAGAAATATGACTCCAGAGAAAGATGTATAATTTTGGAAGAGAAAAATACAGTTTTACAGGTTTCTCCATTGCCACAGGAAGATATTTAGTGCAGGTTGGGTGGGCCGTAGCAAATTTCTGCAGACTCTGAAGCTGTCACTGGGCAACTAACAAGCAGCCCTTCTACTCTGCAGCCTAACTAAACCCTTAGTAGCAGATCAGGTATATGTCACCTAAACTTTACAGTGAGGTCAGAGAACATTTATATTTGTTGTTGTTCAGTCACTAAGTTGTGTCTGACTCTTTGTGACCCCTTGGATTATAGCATGTTAGGCATCCCTGTCCTTCAATGTCTCCTGGAGTTTGCTCAAACTCATGTCTATTGAGTCGGTGATTCCATTCAACCATGTCATCCTCTGTCGCCCCCTTCTCCTCCTTCCCTCAATCTTTCCCAGCATCAGGGTCTTTTCCAATGAGTCAGCTCTTCATGTCAGGTGGCCAAAGCATTGAAGCTTCAGTTTCAGTCCTTCCGATCAAGATTTATGGTTGATTTCTTTTAGGATTTACTGGTTTGATCTCCTTGCTGTCCAAGAGACTCTCAAAAAGTCTTCTCCAGCATCACAGTTCAATAGCATCTGTTCTTTGACACTCAGTCTTCTTATGGTCCAGCTCTTACACCCATACTTGACTACTGGTAAAACCATGGCTTTGACTATATGGACCTTTGTTAGCAAAGTGATGTCTCTGCTTTTTAATGCACTTTCTGGGATAGTCATGGCTATTTTTCCAAGGAGCAAGCATCTTTTAACTTTGTGGCTAAAATTTTGGATTTCAATTCAGAATATGAGGAACTCCTTTATTTTATTTTTGATAAACACCATCTTGAACTTATTAGAAGTTACTACAGTTAAAACAATAATCTTTAAATATTGTATGAAGACACCAAATATTTAAGAAATTGATTTAACTGGTGTCTGACTTTAGATATCAATTTTTACTGGTGTAAGTGTAACTCAGAAATGTAGTCATTCCTGTTGCCCCTACACTTAAGAGTGCAATTTAGGGACACACTATATTTTGGTGTGTGTTATCAAAACTGAACAACCTTTTTTTCTCTCCTAAGCAGGGAAACAGAAGAAATTCAGAAATCATGCCATCATTTTAGTGTCTCCATTTGTTTTCCAATCTTTTATACTTCCTCATATATTTCACATATGGTGTTCCATATTTTTAGATGCAATAGTGAAGGTAACATATATTTATAACAGGTGTTCATGAATAAAACCAAATTAAAAGGTATCAGCTCCTCGATTTTGCAGTAAAATGGTTCCCACCATTGACTTTTTCAAGCAGCTATGACAGTTTGCTTTACATAGCTATTCAACAGCACACACACTTGGAATACAAACTACAGTGGAAAGTGTTGCTGCCCCTCGGGTTCTGGAGATGAGAATCACATCTTCATATTCTCAGCAATGTGTTTGTTAACATATATTTAATAGCAATACACAGTATTTAATTCTTGTATTTACACTAGCAAGTTATTACCCCCATTTTCATGCAGGATGAAGCTGCCAAAAGTTAACAAGCTGATAAAAATAGAGCTGACATAAAAACTGAGGTCTCAACCTGGTCACCATAAAAAGTTTATTCACCTAATTTTCTTACTAAGCTTGTGTTAATAACCAAAGAATGTTATTGCAACTCAACGTGAACACGAGAGATATTCTCATGAAGACATTCTGTTTTTCAAAAAGAGCTGTAAATAACATTTAAAAATCATTCTCAAATTTTCCTTCCTAAAATATCTACTTTGATTATGTGATTCAGTGTTCACTGCTTTTCAAGAATGACATAATCTGTAGCACATGATTAACTTTTCATAATGCAGCATGTTGTTTTTAAACCGATGCATGTGTATGGATCATGCAAAGCCAATGAAACTTTACTCTCCCAGAGGGTATATGCTTATCATTATTCCCAAAGCCCTTCACTTGTTACATATGTAGCAGTGCCTCAATAAAGCCTTATTTACTAACAAAATAAGAATTCATAGTATGAACTGAAAAAGTGTATTCACTATAATTTTAAAAAAAAATAGCAAACTGTTTCATTGCTAGAGCAAGATTTAAAAACTGAGAGCACTTGACAAACTTTTTCACAGATTTATAAGAAAAGAAAGATTGATCTTGCTATCCCTCCCCCCCCAGAAAAAAAAAAAAAAGAAAAACCCTGTGATGGGTTTAGTTTAGATCTAAGCTTCAACAGATGCTACAAGAAGGTATTGCTATCTTCTCAGATTAAAATAACTTGTGGGTTTTCATTAAATATAGTGGTTTAGCAAATGTGAATAAAAACTTTTTGAGTTTTGCTAAATATATGACCAAAAAAATCCTAATAAAATTTCAGGATCATAAACAATACTAATTGGAGTCTGCACATTACATTGCATAGAATTAAGTTTTAAAGTGACTTAAAAAATTTAACATACTTCAAACTGGAAATAATTCTCTCACAAGCTTGTGAAAGCAAAATATAGCATATATTTCCTTATGTTTCTTTTAAACCATTCAATATGCAAATTCCTTGGATAACTTGTTTTTCCTTCAAGTTATTTCCATATTGTATTGATGCAAATTCACTCAAAATCCAGTTTTCAAAATCCTTGCTAGACTTCCCATTATGATTTTTAAGACCTCATGTATATGATTAACAATACCCTCTACACTTTTTCTGTGTGTGCAATTCTATAATTTTACTCACAATCAGTAGTTGTTTCTCATCCACATTGACTGTCTTTAGCATTTTTAAATTGATGACATGTACATAGTTACAGAATTTTGCTGAATCTTCATCTTCATTTCTGGACAGTTACATACAGATTCCTAGGAGACATCGCTTATTCCATTAACCCAGCCTGGTGTTATTGGGCACATCTAACATTCCCATCTCCTTCACGGCAAATTTCCAAATTTCTTTGAGTGTGCAAGGGGCACACTTGAAACTCACTCTATGGATGTTCTTAGGGATACTGATGGTATATTCTCTGGTCCCCACCTCATTGATGGCAGGAAGGCCCTTCTCACTACCCTTCTCGGCAGGAGCTGTTCTGCCAGGTCCAGGTTGGAAAGGACCCTGCGACTACACTTTCAAACATTTCATTAAACCTTCCTTTATTTGAACCTAATTGAAACCTGTCACTTTTAGCTCTCACCTTTCTCAATCACTCATCCTATTTAAGTCTGAATAGTTAAAAAGGACCTCCTTGATCCTTAGTGATTTTGCTACTCCATATTCTTATAAAATTATATGTATAAAAATCTCTGCCTTTTATGTTGTTTAGTGAGATCCAGCTTCTTATTTGTTCTATCTTTATTTCTGTTGATTTTCAACTAACTAGCTACCCCCTCCCACCTTGAAGACTTGTCATTTGGTTACAGTTTTCCTTTGCACATCAAAAAGTTTTATTATCCATTTGATATCCTGGCCTCTCTACTTTATAACCCATACATCTCCAAAATTTTTCCCCTCTGCACACTCTTCAGCACCTCTCTCCACCTACCTTGCTATCACCTGAAAATCTATTTCTGAAATCACTGAGTCAGATAATGTAGGTTTTTCCACTTTAAGTACTTCAGTACTTTCATCAAATATATTCTTCCATATCATTACAATTTCCACCAGATGAATCATTCTACTTTTTCCTATTGCTCAGTCACCTCTTCACTTCCCTACCTATGGTCTATAATTTCAACAAAATCTTATCAATAGCCCCAAGTCTCCTCCTCATTATTTACCCATCCTATTCACCTGGATACCTGATTGAATTCAAGTACCAGTCAACAGGCTTCTAAGGGTGTCTTGCCTTAGACATTCTCCTGTTCTAATTTTCCTTTTCTAATAGAATTAGAATAGCAATATCAATTATTGTGAAATGCAAAATTAATCAAATTTTTTCCTACTTAAAACTCACTAATGTCTTTTTATCACTTTTAGCATAAAGTTTAGAATTTTATGTGTCCTAAAAATACCTTTGTGACCAGAACATCATTAACCTTGCAGATGCATCTTTTGCAGTTGACTTTCATCATTTCTTTCTTTGTCCTCAAGCCCTTTTTGTTTGTACCTCCCCATACTTATTATTGGAGAAGGCAATGGCAACTCACTCCAGTACTCTTGACTGGAAAATCCAATGGACAGAGGAGCCTGGTAGGCTGCAGTCCATGGTGTCTCGAAGAGTCTGACATAACTGAGTGACTTCACTTTCACTTTTCACTTTCATGCATTGGAGAAGGAAATGGCAACCTACTCCAGTGTTCTTGCCTGGAGAATCCCAGGGACAGTGGAGCCTGGTGGGCTGCTGTTTATGGAGTCGCACAGAGTTGAACACGACTGAAGCGACTTAGCAGCAGCAGCAGCATATCTATTATTCTGTTTTGATTTATCTTTGCTTCCCTAGTTCAAATTTGTCCTTTGAAACTAAACTTAACC
Organism: Oryx dammah; assembly: GCF_014754425.2. Lineage (NCBI taxonomy): Eukaryota > Metazoa > Chordata > Mammalia > Artiodactyla > Bovidae > Oryx > Oryx dammah. The sequence goes on along the minus strand of NW_024070208.1, from coordinate 5,655,250 downwards.
ATCAGATCTTTTAGAGAGACAAGCTGTAGCTCTTTAACCTATATTTCACTCCATAGATACCTCTGTGGTAAGATTATATAACACTGGGTACATCCCCTCTCACTTTCAAAGGTGTCTTCTTGCCACTGGAGGGTAAGTTTCTCGAACATATAGACCTATTCTTTGATCAACACTGTATCTTTACCACATATTTCACATATTATAGGTGCTTCTATTATATTATTAATGAAGATTAATTTACTACTAATACCACAGAATAGTGATCTAAGAACAACCACAAAATGACTTACTTTTGAAAATGTTGAAATTGGAGATATAAGAATTAATATATGCAAGATAAGTACACATAATGGTTTTTTGTAATTACAGAACCACTTAGAAGAATTATTAGTATTGACACATTTAACACATTTATCTGTTGTTTATCTTTTTTTTAGTTTATATATATGTTTTTTAATTTTTGATCAATGTGAGTTACATTTTTTGTCAGTATTCTTATGTAATTATCTGATTTTAAGCCCTTCAAGGGAAAGTATACTACTGTGGCTTTATTCAATCTCATTTCTCCCTATAAACATGTAGATATTAAAGATGATTCCATGTGAATCCTCCTAAAGCTTGACTGCTATCTCTGAAATAGCAGAAATGTAGATGCTTTCTAAATATCTTCTATTCCTTCCATTTTAGAAATAAACTTCTAATTTTGTTTAATAAAGCAATATTCCCAGCCAGAAGAGTACATTTCCTAGCCTCCATTGTAGCTAAACATGGTCATGTTGACTAAATTGTGGTCAGTTTAGTTCAGTTCAGTCGCTCAGTCGTGTCCAACTCTCTGCAACCCCATGAATCGCAGCACACCAGGCCTCCCTGTCCATCACCAACTCCCGGAGTTCACTCAGACTCACGTCCATTGAGTTAGTGATGCCATCCAGCCATCTCATCCTCTGTCATCCCCTTCTCCTCCTGCCCCCAATCCCTCCCAGCATCAGAGTCTTTTCCAATGAGTCAACTCTTCGCATGAGGTGGACAAAGTATTATAGTTTCAGTTTCAGCATCAGTCCTTCATTCATCAGCACTGAATCTTCAGGACTTATTTCCTTTAGGATAGACTGGTTGGATCTCCTTGCAGTCCAAGGGACTCTCAAGAGTCTTCTCCAACACCACAGTTCAAAAGCAAATTGTGGTCAGTGATATTTAAAAGAGACATTTTCTGATAGAAGCCTGCTCAGTTGGTTAGGAAGTATAAATTGGGCTATTTCCTGTTTTGCCCTTTCCCTTCTGCATAAAATGAGCACATGCCAATGATAGCTGTACCAACTATCTTAGATTATGTATTGACTTTGAGGATAGAAATAACATTTCACAAATGTGAAACAGATGATGAAAAGAGCTTAAGTCCTTTTAAATTCAGCAAGCTTGCAAGACTCAAAAGAATAGCCTAATTAGGTTGAAAATGATTTATTGCCACAATTCTCACCTCTTCAGAAATTTTTCTGTGTGACAAAACTTAGCTGAAAATTACATACTCCATATGTGATCACAGGTAAGAATATGAACAGTTTCAAAATTAAAGGAATTTGTGTGACATTTAGAAAGTACCAACCACAAATCCATCAATTTTCTCATCTTAACATAGAACTGGCTATACTCTGCCTTGAGTGCTTCCTTGGTATCTGTTTTTTTCAGTTCAAATTGTAATCACTGGGCTTGGTATAATTGGACTTCTCACTGTTGCTTTGAGATAGTCTCGTTGACTCTTCTCTATATCCCCATTTTGATAGTTGTTTACTTATTTGTTTCACAACCTTGCTTGCTCTCATTGTTTAATAAACCCTGTTTACTCCCCAGTTTCTACCAACCCGTTCCATGTCCGGCATGGTTACACCAATTTACACATAAATATCACTTTATTTTCCTGGACTCCAAAATCAGTACAGATAGTAACTGCAGCCATGAAATTAAAAGACGCTTGCTACTTGGAAGAAGAGCTATGACTAACCTAGACAGCATATTAAAAAGCAGAGATATTACTTTGCCAACAAAAGTCCATCTAGTAAATGTTATGTCTTTTCAAGTAGTCATGTATGGATGTGAGTGTTGAACTATAAAGAAAGCTGAGCACCAAATAATTGGCGGTTTTGAGAGTCCCTTGCACAGCATGGAGATCCAACCAGTCCATCCTAAAGGAAATCAGTCCTGAATATTCATTGGATGGACTGATGCTGAAGCTCCAATTCTTTGGCCACCTGATAAGAAGAACTGACTCATTGGAAAAGACCCTGATGCTGGGAAAGGTTGAAGGCAGGAGGAGAAGGGGACAACAGAGGATGAGATAGTTGGATGGCATCACTGACTCAATGGACTTGAGTTTGAGCTGGCTCCAGGAGTTGGTAATGGACATAGAAGCCTGAAATGTTGTAGTCCATGGGATCGCAGAGTTGGACACGCCTGAGCAACTGAACTGACTGACTGACACATTAAAAAACAATCTCCCTAACTCATAGGCCTTTCCACTCTATTCACAGCTTTCTTACAATGGTGTTAACCCTATCTCAGACATTCACTCTTCTAGTCATACCTGGAAGCATAACTTGGCGTTGCATCACTTGGCATTACTAGTTAGAGCCATGCTATTCTGACTACCTCTTCCCAGTTTTGAAGCTCATTCACTCTACTATTCCCAAATTCAACATTCTCTCAATCCATTAAGAAATCCAATCCATTTATCTTATAACCCTTTAATTAATACACACTCACATAATTTCTTCTTTCCATTCCATGCCTTGCATCAGAGATCACTTGAAAACACAAGCCAATAAACCCTTTCCTGCTACTCTCTGCTTTGTCCACACTTTTCCATTCACATTGACTTCTGTGTTATTTTCAAATATGCCAGGAACAGCCCTGCTTTACAGCCTTTGTGGCTGCTTTTTCTGCCTGATCTCCAGATAATTACTTAACTGAGTCACTTACCTCTTCAGATCTTCAAGGTTTTGCTCAACTCATCTTCTCAATTAAGCTTTTTTATATATAAATCGTTCTGCCTTTTGCTCTAGTTCCTCCTCACCTTATTCATCCTTTTCTTTCAACTTTTTCTTTTTTCTACCTGATGTTATAATAAATTAGCACAAACTTAACGGCTGAAAATAGAATAAATGGATCATCTTATTCTATAGGTAGGGTTTCAACATAGAGACTTCTGGGAATAATCAAACTGTCAACAGGCCACAGGAAGTTGGTAAAGTCAAGGAAACAGATTCTCCTTTGGACCTTCCAGAAAAGAACACTGCCCTGATGACATTTTGATGAACTATTTTAGGTGACATTAGTTTCTTATTATGAATGTGATGCTTTATTTTATGACATTCCTTTTCATACTAAAAATTCTTTTTTTAAAATTTCTTGTAGTGTAAGTATAAGAGATGGGAATACCAGACCACCTGATCTGCCTCTTGAGAAACCTATATGCAGGTCAGGAAACAACAGTTAGAACTGGACATGGAACAGCAGACTGGTTCCAAATAGGATAAGGGGAACGTCAAGGCTGTATATTGTCACCCTGCTTATTTAACTCATATGCAGAGTACATCATGAGAAACGCTGGCCTGGAAGAAGCACAAGCTGGAATCAAGATTGCAGGGAGAAATATCAATAACCTCAGATGTGCAGATGACACCACCCTTATGGCAGAAAGTGAAGAGGGACTAAAAAGGCTCTTGATGAAAGTGAAAGTGGAGAGTGAAAAAGTTGGCTTAAAGCTCAACATTCATAAAATGAAGATCATGGCACCCGGTCCCACCCCTTCATGGGAAATAGATGGGGAAACAGTAGAAACAGTGTCAGACTTTATTTTGGGGGGCTCCAGAATCACTTCAAATGGTGAGTGCAGCCATGATATCAAAAGATGCTTACTCCTTGGAAGAAAAGTTATGACCAACCTAGATAGCATATTCAAAAGCAGAGACATTACTTCATCATCAAAGTCTGTCTAGTCAAGGTTATGGTTTTGCCAGTGGTCATGTATGGATATGAGAGTTGGACTGTGAAGAAGACTGAGCACCGAAGAATTAATGCTTTTGAACTGTGGTGTTGGAAAACACTCTTGAGAGTCCCTTGGACTGCAAGGAGATCCAACCAGTCCATTTTGAAGGAGATCAGCCCTGGGATTTCTTTGGAAGAAATGATGCTAAAGCTGAAACTCCAGTACTTTGGCCACCAGTGAAAAGGGTTGACTCATTGGAAAAGACTCTGATGCTGGGAGGGATTGAGGACGGGAGGAGAAGGGGACGACAGAGGGAGAGATGGCTGGATGGCATCACTGACTTGATGGGCGTGAGTCTGAGTGAACTCCGGGAGTTGGTAATGGACACAGAGGCCTGGCGTGTTGTGATACATGGGGTTGCAAAGAGTCGGACACGACTGAGCGACTGAACTGAAGTGAACTGAGTGCATGTGTGCTAAGTTGCTTCAGTCGTGTCCAACTCTTTGCGACCCCATCGACTGTAGCCCACCAGGCTCCTCTGTCCATGGGATTCTCCAGGCAAGAATATTGAAGTGGGTCCCATGCCCTCCTCCAGGGGATCTTCCCAACCCAAGGATTGAAACTGGGTCTCCTAAATCTACCCGTATTGAAAGGTGACTTCTTTACCACTAGCTCCACCCAAGAAGCACTTTATATCTGTGTTCTCTCTTATATTTCCTTCCTTTCATGTTGTGTCAATAGTGATTAGTAGAGGTCTTGGCTTATAACAGAAACTTATTATTACTTTTTTTGTTCTTTTTAAAGCTTTCATTCTTTTTCTTTTCTCTGCTCTCCTTTTCCTTTTCAGAAGAAAAAAAATATTTTTAGTCTTGCTTTCTCTCCCACAACAATATTTTAATAGTATAAAATGAAGAAAAGATGTATTTACCTGTATATAAAAATACACATTTTAACTGAGTGATAATTTTATTTCTTAAAATATTGATTGTGTGAAGTTAAAATGGTTATGATCAATGACTTAAATATTTCCAAACATTACACAGTATAGAGTATATAACACTTAAGGCTGTTTTATTCAAGTGCTTAATTTAATCTTAAGAACTTAATAAGAATTTCATGTTTTTTCTCATTTTCAAAAATATTTCCAAAAAGCTTATGGAAGATACAATGAACTTTTGTGAGCTTATTTTACATTCTTCAATCTGGGGAAATTACTAAAATAATTAACCAAAGTATTATTGATATTCAGTAATTTCTGAAGTTTATTGCCATCATTCAATATCAAAAATGATGTTTATGAAGATATTTAAGACATATGGATATATTTATTTAGATGATGTGGAGTTTTAGAATATATACTAAAGATTAATACAGACATCTATATCTTTACAGCTTAGTTAGGAATCAAGTTCCTGCAAACTTCGTGATTTATCTTTTCTTTAAAATGGAAATATTCATTTTCTCTATACTTTACTTGCTAAATATAAGCTTTATAACTATGAAGTGGAATAAAATAATGCACTTTTTCTTACCCACTTCTGTAAACAATGAAGACATAAATATACTCAATAAAATATCATAAAGGTTTCATAAATACCATGTACTTTTTTCTGATTAATCATTTTCTCTTCTGAGTATGACATTTACATTAAAAAATACATTTTTCCCTACATATTTCCTTCAAGTAATAAAAATCTCAGAGATGGTAATTCTCTTTTTTGTCTTGTTTCAGAGTGTCCTCCTGGAGGGAGGTTTTTCTCCTCCAGACATATATTGAGATAGTCTAGAAAATATTTGGTTATTGGAATATAGCAAATATTTATTTTTCAGAAGTAAGAGAGGAAAATGCAATAAAGTCCATTATTACCAAGAAAAAAATTACACATAAGCTTCTAAATATAACTACCTCATACATAACAGTTATACACAGAGAAAGCAAGGGGGTGAGATGGAGGTCTGTTTCCTCTGACTAAAAAGCATAATGTAGTTAGCTTGAATAACTGTAATTGATTTAAAAATTAATGTTATATGAATATGTCAATGGTTTTTTTTTTCATTAATACTCAATTTTAGTACTAATCATTAAGAATAAATGAGAGAAATGTGTCACTTTCAAATATTAGACTCGTTTTCAACAAGTGTTAATTATCTAAACTTTATCACAGTCACAAAATCAGGGATATTTCAGTCCTTGAAATTACTATTATTTGGGATAATGTGAATAATAACATCCCTCTATAAAGCTATCATCTTGTTTGATTTTGGTTAAATCCTAATTGGAGGAGAGGTGCAAGAATTATTTGCATTATTCCCAATATAAATTACTTTTATCTAGTTCATAGTGAAAATAAGTAATATTTATTTAACCCATTGCTAATTCTGTACATTAAAAAGGCTAAAAGTAAAGTCAATAGGTAATTACATTTCCAATCCTTTTTCTCTCTAACCAGGAAAGTGTGTGTTTAATTTGTGGGTTTTGTTTGTTTGTCTCTTTTACCTACTAGCATCCTATGTTTTATATTATATTCCATCATTCTCCCAGTTAAAATGCTTAGAAAACTTGCTGCAGGAAACAAAAAGCAAAACAAAAGTAATGATTGGATTAAATGCACATTAAATCATTCTAAGTACTTTTACAAATAACAATAATCCCAGAAATTGTCTCTTTAAAATAAAAGGGCAAGATAAGTAGTTGAGAAGAAAAAAATCCACAATAAGGAATGACAGAATCAACTATATCTAGAGAACATTAAAGCTTAAATTATGTGTTCATAGGATAAAATAATTGGCACTTGTTTTATATGTAAATTTCTAGTTTCCACTTTATGTGGAATTGCTGGAATTATCGTAGCCCCAAGATTGACACCTTCTGTCTTGGCTTTCTGAGACAGACATCTATATTCTTCTATGGCTTTGTTGCCCACCGTCTGGAAAAAATCAATAAACCATAAACTCAAATAAATAGACCAAAGAGGGAACTCTTAAGCACCGCCGTCATAGCAAAGCCCAGCATAAGGAATAAAGAAACCTCTTTTCTGAGATAAGCTCAGCCAATGAAACCCACAGCATATTTGTTCATTATAGCCCTGCCAACTTCCCTTCCCCTTGTATAAAAGTATTCTCCCTTTGCCCTGTGGGAAGTTGCTCACGTTTTGCCATGATTGCACATTTCAAATAGCTATTCTCTGCTGATCCTGAATAAACCCATCTTTGCTAAAGAAGTATCTGACAATCTTTTTGTTTAGGTAAACATTTGGTGGCTTATGCAGGGACTAGAGATGATCTCATTAGGCTCCTGGACTGGTGAGCAGGCAACTACAATACTACAATTGAACCCATTGTGTTCACTGCTTTTCTTGCCAATCCTAGAGTTTGAAGCTATGTCTCCCTTCTGGATTCAAACTCATAACCTCTTTGCTTTTTAAGTTCTTCGGGCTTTATTTGGGATCTCCCTTAAGGTTTTATTCTTTATAGTTAAGGTCTTGTTCTCTTTGGAAGTAGTCATTTGTCATTTTGGTCTGAATTAGAGATCAACCTGTTTCAACAAGAGGTGGCTGAGCTGCCACTGATAAATTCCTTTAGAAAGTAGTAGCTTCTTGATTGAAACCATGTCAGTTGAGCCTTGGCCTATTCATTTGCAATAGGGGCTGTTCTCTGGAAAGTAGGTGAAAAGTCTTTTACCTGGCTGTCCCAGGACCAAGCTGTGTCCTTAACTGTCTGATAGTAGCTCACAGACTGTTTGAGCTGCAGGATGTTTGAGTTGTAAGATGTTGAACTAAACTGTTTGAACTTCATGCAAATTATTATTTTGCTCTAGAGAAAATTTCATGAAAAACCTAAATATTTCTTAGATAACTATAAGGACTATGGATGATTTTATGTTTAAAGATTTCTAACTAAAAGGACATACCACACCTTTTGGAATGTCAATGGCTGTTACTTTTGATATCCACAATTTTCTTGAAACAAAATTAAAATACAATAGCTCAAAATTTTCTGAAACTCATTGGAATGCTTATTTTGATTGGCATTTTGAGGCTTCCCACCTTCATCAAGAGCATAAAATTGCCACATTGCAAAATAAAAATGAATAAATAGATGAACTGATGCAAATAAACAATTGTAGAAAGATAAAATTGTTCACAAAAACTCAAGGTCTTCTTCCTTGCCTTCTCTTTCTCAGGCTCCACCTCTGAACCCATCTTGTCTCTGTGCTCGCTCCTCACGGCCAGACTGTGGCTCCAGCTCCAGCTTGCTTATTCCCTTCTGTACCACCTACACCTCAACTCTACCCTCAGTCCCCCTTAATAATTCTCTCGTCAAATTTCTAGTTTTCTCTCAAACTTGGCACACATTCTTTTCCCCTGAACTTGTCATAGCCAGTCCTTTTAAAATTTAGTTTGAGGATCTAGAGTATAAATATTTAATTTCTTATATTTTTTGGACTAAAGCTGAGACTAAAGCTGAACTGTGAGCCATAGTGAAGCTGCTTTCCAAAGTAATCAAGTTTCCTCATAGAGTTGCTGAAGAAGAATTTAATAGTCATTCAAACATTTTACCCTGTTTCTCTGACATATATCAGCCAGTTCATATGCTTGTCAGTGAAGGCCTGGGCCACCACTGGATAAATAATACTAATTGAGAAAATCTTGAAAATGACTAGAATCACAATGAGAAGTCCAGCCAGCCTGCTAACTTATTATATGATAAGGCTTGGGAAATTGCTGGGCACTTTACTGAACAATTCCTAGGACTTTAACAAAGCCTATTACTTAGAACAAACTTCAGACTCTTACACAAAAATCTGGCTTACCTGTGCATGATTATTGCAATTGACTTCAGGATCTTTTTTTTTTTTTTTTAACTTTTTTCATCACATCAAGAGGCTTGAGGGATCTCAGTTCTCTGACAAGAAATTGAGTTTGAGACATGGCAATGAAAGCCCAGAATCTAACCACTAGGCAATCAAGGAACTCTCAACTTCAGAATATCTTTAGAGAAGATTCTGGTCTTCCTTCAGATGTTGATCCATTCAAATAGTTTTTTAAGTTTATGTTTTTTAATTGGCTAAATCAGGACTTTTCCCTTTAGTAAAAAGAACCTGAATGAAATTGGAAGCTATAACCATACTAGACTTAGTTAATCTGGAAAATCACCTCTTAGCACACTTACAGTTAAGTTCTATTACTCAGCCATATCCAACTCTCTGTGACCCCACGGACTGCAGCATGCTAGGCTCACCTGTCCATCACCAGCTCCCAGAACTTGCTCAAACTCATGTCCATTGAGTAAGTGATGCAAACTTAAGTCATCTGTAAGGAGGATCACCAAAATGTGTAGTCTTCAACTCCATCAACTGAAGGCCCCCAAATGAAATTAAAACTCTTCTAATGTATGCTATTATTGCAACTAGCAAAAGCATTGGGTAAAAAAAAAAAAGTTACATGTGTAATTGCTCTAGTAACTTCAACTTTCTGACCAACCTTTCCAAGGTTCTCTGAGTTCTCAATGACAGGGTTCCAAGAAACTACAGAAACTCTTCTCAATTATTCTTTTAATCAGTTTGAAGAAACATTTCTGCAGATTGGGGACAAATCTCTTCCAGACTTGGCTGACACCAGATCATACTCTCACTGCTCAACCCCACTGATATAAACAGCTCCTGACTCTGAACACTAAAAGAGTTCAAAAAGTAGAGATGTCTAATGAACTCCGAGGCTCCTCTCTCTGAAGCCATTTCATTTTGTTAAGGCTCTTCAAGACATCCTTATTTTTTCTCCTCAGTTTCTCCACCTCCATTCATTTATTATACTGTGATATTGGAGTTGAAAAGAATCAGACACAATTTAGTGAATGAACAACAACAATAAATCATACAGTAGTCCCATGCCAGAATCTCAGTACCAAAAGAGGGAAATTTAGAAACCGAGAATAGTGATCAAGGAAAATCATCAGGTGAATTAAGTAACCAGATACATTTTATTCATTCTGTCTCCTAATTTACCAAAGCTGATCCTGAGACACTGATCAATTTTCCCAACTGAATCAGTACCACTCTCACTTTTCCTATGAAAAGTTTCCAACAGATATTGACAAACTTCGCAATGTACATCCCATACAGATAAGAGATCCCTCAATATATTTTCCCAAAATGAGCCTGTGCTCTACAAGTAAAGAAGTCCTTCATGATATAAAGCTACAATAAAAGATTATAATAATCAAGGTCTCGTTATTCCTTTCACTAGCCCACATAGCAAACCTTCAGTAGTGGCTCAGTGGTAAAGAATCTGCCTGCCAAACAGGAGAGATAGGAGATGTAGTTTTGATCCTTAAGTTGGGAAGATTCCCTGGAGAAGAAATGTCCACTCATTCCAGTATCCTTTCCTCAGAAATCCCATGGACAGAGGATCCTGGCAGGTTACAATCCGTAGGGTCACAAATAGTCAGACATGACTCAGTGACTGAACAATAGCCTATGTAACACTTCCATTTTACCAGTGAGAAAACCTACAGGCCAAGAGTGAAAGTTAAACCAGGACCACCAATCAGAAACATTGCTTTCCCTTGACATTTTGTTGTTCCTAACTGTCAGACACTACTAATATCCACTTTCTCAAAAAGCAAGATCTTTACTGTCATTGATTATGCAGTCCATTCTTTAATATTTAGTGCATAGAGCTAACCAATTGTCTGCCTTCACGTAGAAAAACAGTTTACCATGACAGTAATGTCTCTGAGTTTCCTGAGTTCAGATCACTTCAGTTCAGCCGTTCAGCCGTGTCCGACTCTTTGCGACCCCATAAATCACAGCACGCCAGTCCTCCCTATCCATCACCAACTCCTGGAGTTCACTCAGACTCACGTCCATTGAGTCAGTGATGCCATCCAGCCATCTCATCCTCAGTCGTCCCCTTCTCCTCTTGCCCCCAATCCCTCCCAGCATCAAAATCTTTTCCAATGAGTCAACTCTTCACATGAGGTGGCCAAAGTACTGGAGTATCAGCTTTAGCATCATTCCTTGAAAAGAAATCCCAGGGCTGATCTCCTTCAGCATGGATTGGTTGGATCTCCGTGGAGTCCAAGGGACTCTCAAGAGTCTTCTCCAACACCACAGTTCAAAAGCATCAATTCTTCAGTGCGCAGAATTCTCCATAGTCCAACTCTCACATCCATGCATGACCACAGGAAAAACCATAGCCTTGACTAGACGGACCTTAGTTGGCAAAGTATTGTCTCTGCTTTTGAATATGCTATCTAGGTTGCTCATAACTTTTCTTCCAAGGAGTAAGCATCTTTTAATTTCATGGCTGAAGTCACCATCTGCAGTAATTTTGGAGCCCAAAGAAATAAAGTTTGACACTGTTTCCACGCTTTCCCCATCTATTTCCCATGAAGTGATGGGACCGGATGCCATGAACTTCATTTTCTGAATGTTGAGCTTTAAGCCAACTTTTTCACTCTCCACTTTCTCTTTCATCAAGAGGCTTATTTCCTCTCCACTTTCTGCCATAAGGGTGGTGTCATCTGCATATCTGAGGTTATTGATATTTCTCTCGGCAATTCTGATTCCAGCTTGTGTTTCTTCCAGTCCAGTGTCTCTCATGATGTACTCTGCATTTAAGTTAACAAGCAGAGTGACAATATACAGCCTTGACGTACTCCTTTTCCTATTTGGAACCAGTCTGTTGTTCCATGTCCAGTTCTAACTATTGCCTCCTGACCTGCACATAGATTTCTCAAGTGGCAGGTCAGGTGGTCTGGTATTCCCATTTCTCTCAGAATTTTCCATAGTTTATTGTGATCCACACAGTCAAAGGCTTTGGCAGAGTCAATAAAGCAGAAATAGATGTTTTTCTGGAACTCTGTTGCTTTTTCCATGATCCAGCGAACATTGGCAATTTGATCTCTGGTTCCTCTGCCTTTTCTAAAACCAGCTTGAACATCAGGAAGTTCACAGTTCACGTATTGCTGAAGCCTGGCTTGGAGAATTTTGAGCATTACTTTACTAGCATGTTAGATGAGTGCAACTGTGTGGTAGTTTGAGCATTCTTTGGCATTGCCTTTCTTTGGGATTGGAATGAAAACTGACCTTTTCCAGTCCTGTGGCCACTGCTGAGTTTTCCAAATTCTCTGGCATATTAAGTGCAGCACTTTCACAGCATCATCTTTTAGGATTTGAAATAGCTCAACTGGAATTCCATCACCTCCACTAGCTTTGTTCATAGTGATACTTTCTAAGGCCCACTTATTCACATTCCAGGATGTCTGGCTCTAGATGAGTGATCACACCATCGTGATTATCTGAGTCATGAATATCTTTTTTGTACAGTTCTTCTGTGTATTCTTGCCACCTCTTCTTAATATCTTCTGCTTCTGTTAGGTCCATACCACTTCTGTTCTTTATCGAGTCCATTTTTGCATGAAACGTTCCCTTGGTATCTCTAATTTTCTTGAAGAAACCTTTAGTCTTTCCCATTTTGTTGTTTTCCTCTATTCCTTTGCATTGGTCACTGAAGAAGGCTTTCTTATCTCTTCTTGCTATTCTTTGGAACTGTGCAATCAGATGCTTATATCTTTCCTTTTATCCTTTGCTTTTCACCTCTCTTCTTTTTTTTTAGTTTTATTTTTACTTTATTTTACTTTACAATACTGTATTGGTTTTGCCATACATTGAAATGAATCCGCCATGGGTGTACATGAGTTCCCAATCCGGAACCCCCCTTCCCCCTCCCACCCCATATCATCTCTCTGGATCATCCCCATGCACCAGCCCCAAGCATCCTGTATCCTGTATCGAACATAGACTGGTGATTCATTTCTTACATGATAGTATACATGTTTCAGTGCCATTCTCCCATATCATCCCACCCTCTCCCTCTCCCACAGTGTCCAAAGGTCCGTTCAATACTTCTGTGTCTCTTTTGCTGTCTCACATACAGAGTTATGATTACCATCTTTCTAAATTCCATATATATATGTTAGTGTACTTGTATTGGTATTTTTCTTTCTGGCTTACTTCACTCTGTATAATCGGCTCCAGTTTCATCCATCTCATTAGAACTGATTCAAATGTATTCTTTTTAATGGCTGAGTAATACTCCATTGTGTATATGTACCACAGCTTTCTTATCCATTCATCTGCTGATGGACATCTAGGTTGTTTCCATGTCCTGGCTATTATAAACAGTGCTGCAATGAACATTGGAGGAGAATCTCTTTAACAAGTGGTGCTGGGAAAACTGGTCAACCACTTGTAAAAGAATGAAACTAGGTCATTTTCTAACACCACACACAACAATAAACTCAAAATGGATTAAAGATCTAAATGTAAGACCAGAAAGTATAAAACTCCTAGAGGAGAACATAGGCAAAACACTCTCCGACATAAATCACAGCAGGATCCTCTATGATCCACCTCCCAGAATACTGGAAATAAAAGCAAAAATAAACAAATGGGATCTAATTAAAATTAAAAGTTTCACCTCTCTTCTTTTCACAGCTATTTGTAAGGCCTCCCCAGACAGCCATTTTGCTATTTTGCATTTCTTTTCCATGAGAATGGTCTTGATCCCTGTCTCCTGTACAATGTCACGAACCTCATTTCATAGTTCATCAGGCACTCTATCTATCAGATCTAGGCCCTTAAATCTATTTCTCACTTTCACTGTATAATCATAAGGGATTTTATTTAGTTCATACCTGAATGGTCTAGCGGTTTTCCCTACTTTCTTCAATTTAAGTCTGAATTTGGTAACAAGGAGTTCGTGATCTGAGCCACAGTCAGCTCCCGGTCTTGTTTTTGTTGACTGTATAGAGCTTCTCCATCTTTAGCTACATAGAATATAATCAATCTGATTTCAGTTTTGGCCATCTGGTGATGTCCATGTGTAGAGCCTTCTCTTGTGTGGTTGGAAGAGGGTGTTTGCTATGACCAGTGCGTTTTCTTGGCAAAACTCTATTAGTCTTTGCCCTGCTTCATTCCACATTCCAAGGCCAAATTTGCCTGTTACTCCAGGTGTTTCTTGACTTCCTACTTTTGCATTCCAGTCCCCTATAATGAAAAGGACATCTTTTTTTGGTGTTAGTTCTAAAACTCTTGTAGGTCTTTATAGAACCGTTCAACTTCAGCTTCTTCAGCGTTACTGGTTGGGGCATAGACTTGGATTACTGTGATATTGAATGGTTAGCCTTGGAAATGAACAGAGATCATTCTGTCATTTTTGAGATTGCATCCAAGTACTGCATTTTGGACTGTTTTGTTGACCATGATGGCTACTCCGTTTCTTATGAGTGATTCCTGCCCACAGTAGTAAATATAATGGTCATCTGAGTTAAATTCACCCATTCCAGTCCATTTTAGTTTGCTGATTCCTAGAATTTTGACGTTCACTCTTGCCATCTCTTGTTTGACCATTTTCAATTTGCCTTGATTCATGGACCTGGCATTCCAGGTTCCTATGCAATATTGCTCTTTACAGCATTGGACCTTGCTTTTATCACCAGTCACATCCACAGCTTGGTATTGTTTTTGCTTTGGCTCCATCCCTTCTTTCTTTCTGGAATTATTTTTGTACTGTTCATGGGGTTCTCAAGGCAAAAACACTGAAGTGGTTTGCCATTCCCTTCTCCAGTGGACCACATTCTGTCAGACCTCTCCACCATGACCTGCCCGTTTTGGGTGGCCCTGCGGGCATGGCTCAGTTTAATTGAGTTAGACAAGGCTGTGGTACTAATGTGATTAGATTGACTAGTTTTCTGTGAGTATGGTTTCAGTGTGTCTGCTTTCTGATGCCCTCTTGCAACACCTACCATCTTACTTGGGTTTCTCTTACCTTGGGCGTGGGGTATCTCTTCACGGCTGTTCCAGTAAAGTGCAGCCGCTGCTCCTTACCTTTGATGAGGGGTATCTCCTCACTGCTGACCTTCCAATTGGGATAGTTCCTCTGGGCCCTCCTGCATGCATGCAGCCACCGCTCCTTGGACTTGGGGTTGCTCCTCCTGGCCGCCGTCCCTGACCTCGTACCTGGGGTAGCTCCTCTTGGCCATTCCTGCGCTATCACAGCCTGGCACTCTCAGCTGCTGCCCCTGACCTCAGACGTGGGGTAACTCCTCTTGGCCAGCACTCTTAGAGCCTGGGTCCTCCCACCTTCTGCCCCTAACCTTGGGTGTGGGGTAGCTCCTCTCGGCCACGCTTAGTGTGCTGGTCACAGACGCCTGCACTTAGTGTGCTAGTCGTTCCTGAGAATCCTTCTTAATTTCTCTCAAATTCTGAAGACTGATATAAACTTTACTAAAGGTTATGCTTTGTTGCAATGTATCAATGATTTGCTTTTTTAGCTCTCCTTCTCAAGCCTCCTCACAGGAAAACAGCAACTTGCTAATGCTTATAGCCTTAAAGGGATGTAAGTTTGCCAAAGAAAAATTACAGGTTTTTCAAACAGAGTATTGATATTTAGGGTGTATGATGTCAGAAAATAAAGGCTATACCTAGATTTAGATAGACATCACAGTACACGAAATTTCCTAAAACCCAAACTAAGTGCCAACTGTAAGGTTTTCTTGGGCTGTTAATTACTGCCAAAATTGGATTCCAAATACCTGTCTTATGTACAAATCTCTCTATATATTTTATTCAATGACATTCAATAGTGACAACTGTGACTCAATTTTATGGGAAGAACTGGACAAAAAAGAAGAGTTTGATGAAGTCTGCTGCTTTTGTGCTTCCCTGGAGGCTCAGATGGTAAAGAATCTGCATGTAGTGCAGGAGACCTGGGTTTGATCCATGGGTCAGGAAGATCCCCTGGAGAAGGGAATGGCAACCCACTCCAGTATTCTTGCCTGGAAAATCCCATGGACAGAAAATCCCATGGACTGGCAGGCTACAGTCCCTGGGGTCACAAAGAGTCAGACTCAACTGTATGACTAGCAACACAGCTGCCCTTGGGCAGCCCAGTTATCAGATTCCCTTTTCCTTTTCTGAAGAAGAAAGGAATGCCCTTTGGGTACTCCTCTTAAATCATAGAGATCATTATTACCCCATAATTTATTAAGGTAATAACTGGACCTTGTGAAGTAAAGATAACCCCACTGCCTTTTATCTGTTACTGCTATTGCCCTATTTGTTAAGGCCATTGAGAAAATCACTGTGGTACCCACTTTAACAATTCTTTTTAACTTCATGCAGTAGAAGCCCTCCTGAATTCTCATCAAATTCCACCTTTCTTAGTCAGCTGCCCCGCCTCCTATAAGCCCTTTTGTTAACTGTCCCTCACATAACTCTCTTATATGGTAATAACTTGAACCTGACTACTCTTTCTCTCTGTCAACTAACTGATTCCTCATGTCTCATTAAGGCTGACAGCTCATCTCCTGTTGTCTCCTAAATCATCTACATGAAATTCCATTGGATATAATTTACTTCTCATAGTTCACTGATGGTTATTAATTAAAAGTAACAATGGCAAGTATGTTGGGTATGTTATTACAACTCCTTCTGAAACTGTTGAGGCTACATTTTTAGCTTTGGCTACTTCAGCCCAACAGGTAGGTTTGAAGAACACAGGTTTGTACTTCAGCCAAGGGCAAAACTAGCAATATTTATACAGACGGAAGATACGTGATTTTGAGTTGCTTATGATTCTGAAATGTTCTGTAAGCAACATGAATTCTTCACTTCCGATGGAAATAAAATTAAAACAGCTCCTATATTCAGGAATTACTGGATACAATACCATACCTTGTGCTTTAGCTATTGTTAAAATGTTAGGCCATTATAAACTTGACTCTCTGGAAGGTAAGGGAGTTCTATATTGCTAATATTTCTGTGAGGGACAGTGCCTTTAAGGAAACTAACAACAGCTAAACACCAATCTTGGTGCAAAGGATGTTTCCTCAAATGATAATTAGAAAAATTTACCAGTAAAACCCAACAATAGGCCTTAGAAAAGGAAAAAAAAAAAAGTTTGGAAGTTTAGCAATTGTTGGTTTAATAAAAAGAGAAAGCTATAGTGTGGACCAAATAACAACTCAGTCCTATCAGAGATTTCAAATTTTCCACTTCTCACCACTATGCCTGCATTAAACCATTGATCTACTAACAAAATGATGACATACAAAAATAAATATTGGTGGGGAAACATTAGGAAAAATTCAAATTTGCCTACCTTTGTTGTCTCACTTGTCCAAAGTACAACCCAAGAAAGCTTATTCATACTCCTCCCACCATTTTAAACTGGAAACCTGATCAACAATGTTTTCAAATTAATATCTATATCAGAAGGAAGTCACATTAAAAAAAAAAAACAGAAATTTCAATTAAATAGTGTTGGGAGGAAAGAAGGGAGACCTCCCACACCCTTTAATAGTAGTCCATTAGGAAGAAAAAGACTTCTGTTCTTTCCTAGCAAAAATTCAGCCAGTGAAAGGTTTCTGACTCTTTATCACAGCTTTTCCAAACCTTTTTTGTTTTTCTCCTCCTTAGAAGCATGTTTTTTCCCTCAGTCTGGCAGAACTTGCATGTGGCTGTTATGGTTGCACAATGTGAATTGCAATTCTCTGCTAATCCCAAATAAACCCATCTTTGCTGGGAAAATATTCAGCAGTCTATTTTCTAAGTCAATAACCATTATTACAAAACTCATTTCTCTTAGTGGCTTTTTATTTCCATTATCTCTGAGACCTTTAATTTCTCTTTCTATTTGCTCATACACTTCAGTATGTCTTTAAAATGATTTTCTTTGGACCCAAGTTAAAAGTAATTTCTGAATCACAAAGAAGCCAATAATGACACTGTATTTTATAAAGAATGGGCTTTGGAGGTGATACTACTGGTAAAGGACCCACCTGCCAATGCAGGAGACATGAGAGACATGAGTTTGATCCCTGGGTCAGGGAGATCCCCTGGAGCAGTGCAGGACAACCCATTCTAGTATTCTTGACTGGAAAATTCCATGGACAGAAATGCTTGGCAGGCTACAGTCCATAGAGTGGCAAAGAGTCAGACATGACTGAAGTTACTCAACATACCTGGAGTTCATAAAGAATACTATTAAACTGTTTATTTTACTGTTTATCACTTTCTAGATAATATCTTTCTTTTTTTTTACATTTTTCTTGAAGTATAGTTGATTTACAATATTGTGTCAATATCTGCTGTACAGCAAAATGATTCAGTCGTACACATATAAGTATTCTTTTTTAAATATTCTTTTCCTTATAGTTTTCTTTTTCTTATAGTTTGTCAGGATATTGAGTATAGTTCCCTGTGCTATACATTAGGACTTTGTCATTCTAGCTGATATCTTGTAGGCTATGTATTATGAGTCATTTTGACTCTATTCAGTACTAATTGAGAGTTCTTTCCACCTTCTAATTAGATTCTGTTGATCACTTAATACACTTCATCACATTAATATCTTTTAAATTGCTCTCTGTTGCTTCCTTTGTGCAATTTACCCTTTCTTAAAATTAACCAAAAATTTCACTTCTTTTCATTTCCTGTCTCCTAGGAAACTACGTGAAAATGTCATCCTGGCTGGAAAGAGTTCAACTATTTATACTGGCACATGTTAATTCTCATAGCAGAAGGCTTTGTTTGTATTTGCTAACTGAACTCTATTTTGCATTAGTTTGCTATGATTTGTAGTGTGTTCATGTTTTTGAAAAGTCTACAATGTACCTAAAGAGTAGTGGCAGATAGTTTTCATATTTTTTTCTTGGTTTATCTTTTCAACTGTAAAATGTTCACTTCACAAAGGAATAGTTAACTTTCAATGACAATTTCAGACAACCTATTTTCTGACTAGCAAAGAGCAGTTGCCACTAACATTATTGATATTTTTAATCTACTGATATATTATTGAAGATGCAGCCTCTGTCTAGCCTGTGAAAAATGAATGCTACTTTATTTTCTGGTTTATTTTTTCCTTCCCTCAACTTTTCTTTGACATATTGCTTAGTTTTCTTAATCTTAACCATGCAGTCTAATGGGTGGTAGCCAAATTCCTGAGAAACTAAATTTTCCTTCTTATTTGTTTTTTTCAATCCTTACACTCTGGGCAGAAACCGACCCAAAGGGACTTCAGAGTAGGCTTTGAGCTAAAGTAAGAAAGGGTAAATCACCCCCTCTGGGTTAGGATATGCCTCCAGACAATATATTTTCTTAACATCTATAGGTTTTACAGATAAGGAAGAGGTTCTCCCAAGAGTCAAGAGGTGGAAAAAACACTCTGAGAGGATCAGCTTCTATCATTCTGATTGACAGAGTGGGGAGGTTTAAACCTGCCGTCTGCAAGGCTACGATTGAAATCTTAGTAAATAATCAGCAGAGGCCTTTTTTTGTTATTTTAGGAATTTTCCCCATTCTCCTTTCTGGTGCAATTGTAACAGAATGTGCTGAATTCCACATTGCATTTCTGAGACTTTGAAATTTTAATCTTTTCATCAACTTGCAGTGGAATCACAAACAAGACTAATATCTCAGTTCATTACCTTTGTTTACCCAACTATTGGCTGAAATGACAGATTATGGAAAGCAAACACACTAAGGTGAAAACATGCATTATTTAGCATAGCCATTTTAGTAAAAATAGTGTTATGGAATTATCTTATATGAACACGAAGAATTATCTTTTGGCAAAATTCAATAATATTCTAATTTGACTGAAATTAAGAGAATAGCAAATATATGAAGAAAAATGTAAAATAGAAATGTCAGTAAAAAAAACTCCTTTTGTAAATAAAAAGTGAGTATGGATGACTTGGAGGTGAGAAAGTGGGATATAAGTGAAGGCATTCAAATTTCATGACTATAACTTATTCCTGGCAATGTGCTAAATATTTTCATGTGTGCCATTTTATTCAATCTTCAAAAATATACTATGCAATTGATAGGTATTTTATGGTGGACAAACAGACCTCAACACAAGCTAATGCTTTGTAAGAGAGGAGAAAGGCACAACTGCTTTTAGGAAATGATTCTGCTGCATACATAAATTATGTTTTTATTGGCGGGGGTGGGGGGGTTGTTGTACATAGAGCAAAGAGAAAAGAACTGGTGACAAAGGGCGAACTGTTGAGTAACTGAGTCAGTCAGTTTATTAGGAGCTATGAAGATAAATGAACTCATCATTAGTTTAGATAAAGTGAAAGTGAAGTTGCTCAGTAGTGTCCGCCTCTTTATGAACCCATGGACAGTAGCCTACCAGGCTCCACCGTCCATGGGATTTTACAGGCAAGAATACTGGAGTGGGCTGCCATTTCCTTCTCCAGGGGATTTTCCCAAACCAGGGATCAAACCCGGGTCTCCTGCATTGCAGACAGACACTTTACTGTCTGAGCCACCAGGGAAGCCCAAAAGCTGTTCCAATTATTGCAACCATAGGAAGGAAAATTTTCAAGTTTGAAGAAAAAGTTGTTGTTTGTTATAGATAGACAGCCAAATAGTAATAAATATCTCAAACAAGACCACTAGCAAATTGGAATTATTTAATTTACCTAACATATTGAAATTTCTGTGTGGAAAAAACTGCACATAGAAGAAAGTTGCCCTAGATTTCAGACAATGTTTTTCTCTCTCTCTCTTTTTTTTTTTTCTTTTACTATATGGGAGGAAGTAGCTAATTTGGAAAAACTGATAGAGATAAAGTTTTAGCTTCTATAAAATAGCATTATCTTCAAGGGGCCTTAAAATTCTGCGCATTAAATTCTGAGAGTTTTATCTTGGGGGGGCCCTCCATTTTTAGGCACATCCTTGACAAAGGTGAATTAGAAGACCTATTCAGACAGCCACATATTTTTTAAACAGTTTGAACTTATTGGATAATAGGTTTACATTCAGGTGTAAGCAGAATGCCAACTACATGATTTAGATCACCAAAAGCATATTTGCCTTTTTTGTTGTTGCTGTTAAAAAATATATACACATTTGGGATCTGCAGAGTGATATCAGTAAGGTAGCTGAGTGAGAGACACCAGACTCCAGATAAAAAATTAGACAACAATAAAAGTAGGTCAAAAATTAGATCCACAAGCAAAATTAGCTCTAGGAGAGCCCTGGAGTCCATAAGAAATTTCAACAACACAATGGAACAACAAATAATTGAGAGTAAACACACTGGAGAAGGGAGAATTGTTTTGTTTTGCTTGCATAATCCCATCATCTAGGCCAGAAATACTTGACTCGAAGAGAGAACTTCCGTGCTAAAAACAATGCATCTCATAAATAAATGGAGAAGGCAATGGCACCCCACTACAGACAGTACCCTTGCCTGGAAAATACCATGGGCAGAGCAGCCTGGTAGGCTGCATTCCATGGGGTTTCTAAGAGTCAGAAACGACTGAGCGACTTCACTCTCACTTTTCACTTTCATGCATTGGAGAAGGAAATGGCAATCCACTCCAGTGTTCTTGACTGGAGAATCCCAGGGACGGAGGAGCCTGGTGGGCTGCCGTCTATGGGGTCACACAGAGTCGGACACGACTGAAGCAACTTAGCAGCAAACAGCAGCATTTACAAAAAGAGTATGACAATTTTCCCAGGCTTTGAGAGCACCAAACAAATGTCCTACTTCAGTTTTACCCCAACCACATACCAGCAAAGCTGAGACTATAAAGACAGCTAGGACAAGGAGGAAAAAATAAGCTATCAGTGCTGACCATGCAGCAAAAGTCACTGTAGCATTCAGTGACCTGCTCTGTAAGTGACCTCAGGCATTTTGGATCCATTGCTGATTTCAACATCTTTCCCCTCACAAGAGATACCTTACAACTTGACTTTCAGAAATTCCACACTATAGACATATTTAGAGGTCCATAAATATCACTACCATGACGATTCTTTCCTATGTGGTTTTTCTCTATAATTTCTACTATTGCTCTGTAAATATCTAAAAATTAAAATAAAGACAGAGTCAATGGATAGCAGAAGGTTTTTATATTACGCATAAAATGCAAAAGCTAGATAACATATAATTAACTACTGTACTAACATAGAAGACAATATGTTTTGCAAAAACCCATATTACAATTCAACAAAAGCATTCTCAGCCATTTCTTAAAAATATATACCTGTACCTTAGGTAATTTGTATAGGCAGTATAAAGCAGAAAGCAGCAAATTCCAAGTGAAGTATGACTGTTGCAAATAGACAGCATTTAGAAACAACTGCTAAAGGATAAATATATTTAAGGGATTAAAAAGAAAGAAATGGAAAAAATGCATCTCAAAGCAAAGAAAAAAATTGTTGAATATTGAACATATTGATGTGTGCATGAATATATTGATAGGACTTCCCTGGTAGCTCAGGTGGTAAAGAAGCCACCTGCAATGTGGGAGACCTGGGTTCAATCCCTGGGTTGGGAAGATCCCCTGGAGAAGGGAATGGCTACCCACTGTGGTATTCTGGCCTGGACACTTCCATGGACTGTATAGTCCGTGGGGTTGCAAAGAGTTGGACACGACTGAATGACTTTCACTTTGACCACTTTATTAACAAAGAACCTTTTAGACCTCTTACATTATTCTTAACTCTCCATGAGTTCTACATGTCTAACTTCATATTAGAGAGGAATGTACTTAACTAGTGGGCTTCCCAGGTGACGCTAGTGGTTAAGAACCTGCCTGTCAGTGCAGGAGATGGAAGAGATGCAGGTTCAACCCCTGAGTCAGGAAATTCCCCTGGAGGAGGCATGGTAACCCACTCCAGTATACTGGCCTGGAGAATCCCCTGGACAAAGGAGCCTGATAGGCTATAGTCCACATGGTTGCTAAGAGTCAGACACAACTGAAATGACTTAAAACACAGATGCATATACTGAACTAGAGAGGAAATTGCACAAGTTTGTATAACTAGTAAATAGTGAAGATTTCAACCCATGTTTTTAATCCAATTTTCTGCTGATAACTGGGGCTGTGCTCCTTCCATTACGTGGAATAGGTAATGGTGACTTCCTCCAAGAGGAATTATGGCAGACACCTTGCCTCCCAGGACTGCTGCTGCCTGTGCTCCTGTCCCTGTGGCAGGACCCTGCTGACCCACGCCTCCACAGGAGACCCTCAAACACTCACAGGCAGGTTTGGCTCGGTCTCTCCTTTCCCTGTTTCCTGCACCCAAGGTATTGCTTATGCCCTCCAAGTGTCTCTGGTGAGTATAAGGTTGATTTTAAGCATTATTGTGCCCTTCTACCATCTTCTTATAGCTTCTCCTCTTTCCTTAGATGTGGTGCACCTTTTTTTGTGTGGGCCAAATTCAGACTTAAATTGAAGAAAATGGGGAAAACAACTAAACCATTCAGGTATGACCTAAAGCAAATCCCTTATAATTATACAGTGGAAGTGAGAAATAGGTTTAAGGGACTGGATCTGATAGACAGAATGCCGATGAACTATGGACGGAGGTTTGTGACATTGTAAAGGAGACAGGGAGCAAGACCATCCCCAAGAAAAAGAAATGCAAAACAGCAAAATGGCTGTCTGAGAAGGCCTCATAAATAGCTGTGAAAAGAAGAGAAACAAAAAGCAGAAGAGAAAAGAAAAGATATACTCATTTGAATACAGAGTTCCAAAGAATAGCAAGCAGAGATAAGAAAGTCTTCTTCAGTGACCAGCCCAAAGAAATAGAGGAAAACAATAGAATGGCAAAGATCTCTTCAAGAAAAATAGAGATACCAAGGGAACATGCCATGCAAAGATGGACTCAATAAAGGACGGAAATGTAAGGACCTAACAGAAGCAGAAGATATTAAGAGAGGTGGCAAGAATATACAGAAGAAATGTATGAAAAAGATCTTCAAGACCCGGAAAATCATGATGGTGTGATATCTCACCTAGAGCCAGACATCTTGGAATGTGAAGTTAAGTAGGCCTTAGGAAGCATCACGATGAACAAAGCTAGCAGAGGTGATGGAATTCCAATTGAGCTATTTCAAATACTAAAAGATGATGCTTTTGAAGTGCTGCACTCAATATGCGAGCAAATATGGAAAACTCAGCAGTGGCCACAGGATTGGAAAAGGTCATTTTTCATTTCAATCCCAAATAAAGACAATGGCAAAGCATGCTCAAACTACCGCACAATTGCACTCATCTCACATGCTAGTAAAGTAATGCTCAAAATTCTCCAAACCAGGCTTCAGCAATACATGAACTGTGAACTTCCAGATGTTCAAGCTGGTTTTAAAAAAGGCAGAGGAACCAGAGATCAAATTGCCAACATCTGCTGGATCATTGAAAAAGCAAGAGAGTTCCAGAAAAACATCTATTTCTGCTTTATCATCCAGAAAATCATCTATTTCTGCCAAGTTTATTGTAGATCACAATAAACTGGAAGTTTTGAGAGAGATTCTGAGAGAGATGGGAATAGCAGACCACCTGATCTGCCTCTTAAGAAACTTGTATGCAGGTCAGGAAGCAACAGTTAGAACTGGACAGGGAACAACAAACAGGTTCCAAATAGGAAAAGGAGTATGTCAAGGCTGTATATTGTCACCCTGCTTATTTAACTTATATAAAGTGTTTATCATGAGAAATGCTGGGGTGGATGAAGCACAAGCTG
The DNA here is from genome assembly GCF_014754425.2 of Oryx dammah. NCBI lineage: Eukaryota > Metazoa > Chordata > Mammalia > Artiodactyla > Bovidae > Oryx > Oryx dammah. The sequence continues at coordinate 5,630,714 of NW_024070208.1, read as the reverse complement.
GAATCAACATTGCCAGGAGAAATATCAAGAACCAGAGATATGCAGGTGATACCACCCTTATGGCAGAAATTGACGAAGAACTAAAGAGCCTCTTGATGAAAGTGAAAGTAGAGAATGAAAAAGTTGGCTTAAAACTCAACCTTCAGAAATCGAAGATCATGGCATCCGGTCCCATCACCTCATGAGAAATAGATGGGGAAACAGTGGAAACAATGGTTGAGTTTATTTTGGGGGGCTCCAAAATCACTGCAGATGGTGACTGCAGCCATTAATTAAAAAAATGCTTACTCTGTGGAAGGAAAGTTATGACCAAACTTGTCAACATATTAAAAAGCAGAGACATTATTTTGCCAGCCAAGGTCCATCTAGTCAAGGCTATGGTGTTTTCCAGTAGTCATGTATGGGTGTCAGATTTGGACCATAAAGAAAGTTGAGTGCCAAAGAATTGTTGCTTTTGAACTCTGGTATTGGAGAAGACTCTTGAGAGTCCCTTGGACTGCAAGGAGATACAACCTGTCCATCCTAGAATAGATCAGTCCTGAGACTTCATTGGAAGGACTGATATTGAAGCTGAAACTCCAATACTTTGGCCACCTGATGCAAAGAGCTGACTCATTTGAAAAGACCCTGATGCTGGGAAAGATTGAGGGCCGGAGGAGAAGGGGACGACAGAGAATGAGATGGTTCGATAGCATTACTGACTCGATTGATATGAGTTTGGGTAAACTCCAGGAGCTGGTGATGGACAGGGAAGCGTGGCGTGCCGCAGTCCATGGGGTCATAAAGATTGGACATGACAGGGTGCCTGAACTGAACTGAAAGCCTTTGACTGTGAATCACAACAAACTGGAAAATTCTTCAAGAGATGAGAATACCAGACCACTTTACCTACCTCCTGAGAAACCTGTTTGCAGGTCAGGAAGCAACAGTTAGAACCGGACATAGAACAATGGACTGGTTCAAAATTAGGAAAGGAACATGACAAGGTTGTATATTGTCACCTGGCTGATTTAACTTATATCCAGAATATATCATTTGAAATGCCAGGCTGGATTAATCTCACTCTTGAATCAATTGCAAGGAGAAATATCAATAACCTTAAATATGCAGATGACACCACCATAATGGCAGAAAGTGAAGAGGAACTATACAGCCTCTTGATGCAGGTGAAAGAGGAGAGTCAAAAATTGACTTAAAACTCACCATTCAGATACAAAGATCATGCATCCAGTTCCATCTCTTCATGGCAAATAGATGACGAAAAATGGAAACAGTGACAGATTTTATTTTCTTGGGCTCCAAAATCACTTGTGGATGGTAATTTAAGCCATGAAATTAAAAGGCGTTGCTCCTTGGAAGAAAGAAAACCTATGATGAACCTAGACAGTATATTAAAAGGCACTGTCATAACTTTGCTGACAAAAGTCTGGATAGTCAAAGCAATAGTTTTATTTATTTATTTATTTTCCAGTATCCATGTATGGTGTGAGAGCTGGACCATAAAGAATGCTGAGCACCAAAGAATTGCTGCTTTTGAACTGTGTTCCTGTGGAAGACTCTTGAGAGCCCTTGGACAGCAAGGAGATTAAACCAATCAATCCTAAAGGAAATGAACCCTGAATATTTATTGAAAGGACTAGTGCTGAAGCTCTGATATTTTGGCCTCCTGATTTGAAGAGCTGACTCACTGGAAAAGACCCTAATGCTGGGAAAGATTGAGGGCAGGAGGAGAAAGGAGCAACAGAGAATGAGATAGTTGGATGGCATCACTGACTCTATGGACACAAGTTTGAGCAAACTCCAGGAGATATGAAGGACAAAGAAGCCTGGCCTGCTGCAAAGAATCAGACATGACTTAGCAGTTGAATGAAACCAACAACCAGAATAAGTCATATGCAGGTCCGCAAAAGGCAAGGGAATGAGGATATTTTTATAAAGGGGAAGAGGAGTGTGGGAGGGCTAGAGTAAACACAGTGTGTGGCATTTCATTGAATCTGTTTTTTGCCAGGATAGAAGAAGACTTTAGCTTCTTCCTGCTGGGTTTTGCTGCTGTTACAAGGCATGAGATGTCCCCTTTCCTGTCTTTCAACTATAGTTAATTGTTTTCTGCTCATTAATTTTTATAATATAGAAAGACATTTGAAATATCACATTGGTGAAAAACTCTCATAAGAATTGGTACATATAGCATCAATTTTTCTAGAGGTAAGTAAATAAGTTTTCCAATAAAAGGAATTGACAACTCCTGTATAGATTCTGTAACAAATAGTATGGAACCCAGATTAGAGTATAAACTTGAAAAAAAAATGTACATGCAATCTGGACCAAAATAGCAGCAATTTCCTTATATGTATTTGGCTGAAAGTGTCCTCAATCCCTTATTATGAACTATTTTTTGTTACTAAGAGAATTTACCTGGGAGTTTTATTGTTTGATTTTTCCTTCAATAACCATGTAACTCTCATTGCATTTGATTGTTTTCCAGTTATTAATCTCATTGTCTTAACAATGTTCCAATTAACTATGAGGTAACTAAAAGCGGATGGCAGATTCTCAGCCAGTGTTACCTTTACATTCTCTGTTCCTATTAACTCAATAGGACCCAATGATGCAGCATGTACACAGAAGCTAACAAAATATAAATTGGGCACCTGCAAGTGTTCAATTTTGTGTCTTTTTTTCTTTTAAAAATAGATTTCTTTTCCCATGGAGGTAACTTTTTTCTTAAATAATAGAGTACAATAATTAATGCCTTTTCTCCACCATACCACATACCCAATCAATCACAATACTTAAAAGTTTTTCCTTCATTTGAAAATGCTTCATTTTCTGATATTTTAATATTTTCACTAGTCTCAAGTTAACCAAAGTGTTTACCACTCTTAACTCTTCTCAGCATCACCAAAGCCACATCCTTAACTAAAAGTTACTTGTACATAGCAGAGTTTAGCCTTTCTAAGGTCTCATTTCATGGTTCTAGCCCCTGATTTATTCAGCCATTTTTCACAGAATAAATAAAAACTTGTGAAAGAATCATTCAGTGTTCCATTGCCTTATTTCTAAACTTGTTTTTCAAATCACTCCCTTTGTTTAGCTTAAACATTCACTTTGGGTAATTAACATATGTTATATAGAATATTTCCCCTCTGAATAATGTAACCAATTTTTAAATTTTATTTTTAAGATATTTGTAATTGGGATCTGGAGAATAGATTAGAGAAAAGAAATGCTGAGAGCAGGAAAACTATTTATAAAACAGGGAACAGGGCTTAACTAAAGTAGCACTGGTAAGTAAAGGTAAGAACTAAGATAGTAAGGTAGCTAAACCTCAAATTCACATTATCTTCACTGTCTTTTTTTCTTCTGAAAGAATTATATATATATATATATATATATATATATGCTTGACCTTTTAGATACTCACTACTATATTTTTTTTTTCACAGTCTTCAAAGCAATTGTAAAACTCTTGGCTCACACATGAGGCATACACATTGATATATAACAGCATTTGCCTTCCAATCTGTACTAATTGATGTCCAGGTCCATTGGACTGAAGATATCCTACCATTTCCAGAATATACAGGTTATACACTTTTTTCTTGTTTTATTAGGTTTTTGTTTATTTATTTTTGTGTTCTTTTAGTGCAACACAACTCCAGCAACTTTTTGAGAAAAATTAATACAAAAGCAACATTCTTGAGAGTTTACATTCCTGGAAATACTTTATTCTATTCTCATCCTTGAAGGGGGAGTGAGACCTGGGACCCTTTGCTCCAGTGCTGCAATGCTTGTAGCCAATCAAACCTTTCCTCCAGCAGCAAAATACAAAGAAACTATAAAAATACTGCATTTATGTTCAGTGGGGGAAAATCTAGCCAAAATATCCAAAAAGATTAAAAAACACAACTGCCACTTCCAAAGAGGCAGGAGCAAAAACAAAACTTTGAGAGCAAAAGCAGGGTACTGTGCCTGTCCCCAGCATTCAATACCGCCAGAGCAGGGGACAAAACTCCTAAGTCAGCCTTCAGTCCTGACACCTGGACACACCCCGATCCTCTCCGCATCTCAGGAACAAGACTGTGCCCCCCGCCCTCCAGCCAGTGAGAAAGCAACAGAAACTTCTTCTTATCATTTCTCTGTGCTTCAGCAAGGGCCCCAATAAAGTCTTGCCTGAATTTCTTGTCTGGCCTTTATTCATTCCTATTAATTGGAGAAGGCCAAGCACTCTGCTCAATATCAGATAATATGGGAAGGTTAACAACTATTATATTGGAAAATAAATGTTCTTTAGATTTTAAAGCGTTCTTCACCTTCCAACTTTCAGGATTGGTTTGCTATATTAACACCCTTATATTTTATATATATATGTATATATATATATATATATTCTCTCAGCATACAACTAACCCTCTTGATTTTGGGGAGAAATCAACTCAATATTGTAAAGCAATTATCCTTCAACTAAAAATAAATAAATTTAATTTAAAAAAAAAAAAACAATAACTGTCTCTCTCTCTCTTTTTTTCTCCCTGTGCTGTGCTTAGTCCCTCAGTTGTGTCTGACTCTTTGTGGCCTCATGGACTGCAGCCCTACAGGCTCTTCTGTCCTTGGGGATTCTCCAGGCAAGAATACTGGAGTGGGTTGCCATGCCCTCCTCCAGGGGATCTTCCCCACCCGGGGGATTGAACCCAGGTATCCTGCATTGCAGGAGGATTCTTTACCATCTGAGCTACCAGGAAAGCCCATTTATTGTTCTCTGGAAAATTAAGGTCACTAATTCTTCTCAGGTGTTTCAAAATTTTATGGCCATTTTACCTTAGTATGTGTAATTTTCAGATTATTTGCCCAAGTACTCAGAACTAATTGGCCATTCTATGCCCCTCTGTTCTGTGACACTTTCTTGAATCATTTATTTCAGAATTTACTCCTGACCATGCTTTCAATTTCCCTAGAAGTCTTATTAGTAAAATTGTCAAGTTTCCAGGATTGATCTTCATGTTTTCTTATAGCTTCTTTCTTATTATTTTTATATCACCATTTATTTTATTCTACTTTCTCAATGATTCCCCAAAATGTCTTACACTATTTATATTCATGTAATTTTAGTTCCTAAGAAAATCACCTTCCCACGTTTTGCTTGATCATTTATCATTGTTCTAGCTTTAAAACTTAGAGGAGATCCTTCTGTCCCCTTTATTGTCTCTGTTCCTTTTGCAGTTAGTTTTATTTGGTGCACTTTTTCTCAGATGTGTGACAATTCTTGACTGTGTTTCATAATACACTACTACTACTACTACTAAGTCGCATCAGTCGTGTCCAACTCTGTGCGACCCCATAGATGATAGCCCACCAGGCTCCTCTGTCCCTGGGATTCTCCAGGCAAGAACACTGGAGTGGGTTGCCATTTCCTGCTCCAGTGCATGAAAATGAAAAATAAAAGTGAAGTCGCTCAGCTGTGTCCAACTCTTTGCAACCCCATGGACTGTAGCACACCAGGCTCCTCTGTCTATGGGATTTTCCAGGCAAGAGTACTGTAGTGGGGTGCCATATCCATCCCCCCATAATACACTATGAGGTGTGAATAAGCACTCTGAAAACTCTGTGAGCCTGGATGGGCATTGTAAATGAAAGACATTTAATTTTAAAAGACTGGATGGGGCCTTGAGAGCTTGTTTGGAGGTTCTAGCAGGGGAGCGCAGCTACTCGTATACCCTTGACCGAAGACCGGTCCTCCTCTATTGGGGATGGTCGTCCTCTTCGACTGAGCACGCAGCTTCGGGAGGGACGCACATGGAGCGGTGAGGGAGGAAGGGGACACCCGCCTAGCCAGCCAGATCAGCCGAATCAACCCTGGCGATCAATGGGGTGACAGATGTCGCAACCAGATCGCCCTCACAGTCTATGCCAAAACCAATACAGAATTGTAAAGTAAAAATTAAAAATAAATAAATAAATTAAATAAAAAAATAAAACCAGCTTGAACATCTGGAAAAAAAAATAAATAAAAATAAAAATAAAAATAAATAAATAAATTTAAAAAAATTTAAAAATAAATAAAATAATTAATTAATTAAAAAAAAAAAAAAGACTGGATGGGGACCTCCAAACATCAGTGCTTGTAAATATTTCTCTGGTCTGTCATTGTCACCAGAGAAGCATGCCACTTCCTCTTTGCCTTGAGTATATAAGCCTACATAGGCTAATGCCCTAGAAGCTGAGATGACAACAGGCTGCCCTTGTGGTACCCTGCTTTTATTGTATAGAATTTGGCTTCATCTCTCCACTTCTAATGAGCTCCTCCATGCTGTGTTCACTGCTTTCTGGAAGCCCCAGTTCACAGCCTTTCAGATTTAATGTTTCAGGTGTTTAAACATCTCTTTCTCCAAGGTGGATTCATGTAGGGTGGGTTTTCAACAGATCCTGCCTTTTTGGCCTCCCTTCACTTGCACACTCCGAAGTTCTTACTGCCTCCTTGCTATGCTCATGTGCAGGTTAAGCTGGCTTGATCTTCATAGGCTTCCCTTGACCAACACTTGGGTTTCAGTTTCATTTGCTTGATTATGTCAATGACAAATTATCTCTGAGTTTTCTTTTTTTTCATAATTTATTGACTTTTATGTTTTAATTTATCTTCAATTGTTTCTTCTTCATTCCTGTGGATTTACACCATTTTAAAATCTGATTCAATCATTTTAATGTTTTCATTTATGTTGCCTTTTTTTTTTTTTTTAATTTTCTGGTAGGAAGTTGAGATAATCTGTGTTTAGCCAAAAGTCCAGGTGATATATTTTAAATGAAAGAAATTTTCAAGAAAAAAAAATATAAAGGATTATGAAAAACATCAACAATGAAAGAAATGCAATCTAGTGGGGTGATGCAACGCAAAGCAGTATGGTGATAATGGTATGGATAAAGCAATATAAGGAGATCTCAAGTTGTTGATGCCCTAGATAAGGTAGATGATCAAACCAACTGGCATCACAGGTACAGGTCATCTCAAGGCATTCTCAATACCAAAACCCTGATAATGATAGATTTCAGTCTTTTAGGAGTACTCAAATACTACACTACCGTGAACATTTTTTTAATGCTTTTTATGATAACTCTCCCCAGACAGATCAAATTAAATAGAATGCTCAAACTGGATACATGCAACAACCTCTGAACTGGTCTCTGAATTCAATCTTATACATTTTAAATGATTCTATATATTGTAACTAAAGTAGTTGTGTAAGGCAGTAGTATCCAAAAATTTCGAAAAATATATGATCAAGCATCTTCTCTAAATGTATACTTCATTTTCTGAGGAATGAAGGATAATTACAGTTCCTATGGCTTTGTGTGCACTTGTTGTCAGCAGTAACACAGGGCCCTATGGCACTTGGAAGGATATTAGATTAATGTTCAGCTTTCCCCAGTGGTTCTGTGGTAAAGAATACATATGCCTGCATTGACAGAGAAGCAGGTTCGATTCCTGGGTCAGGAAGATCCCCTTGGAGGAGGAAATGGCAACTCATTCCAGTATTATTGCCTGTGGACAGAGGAGCCTGGCAGGCTACAGTACATGGGTTTGTAAAGCATTAGACATGAGGGAGTGACTTAGCATGTTCGCAACCTTAAAATTACTGACAATTTTTGGACAGAGTCTCATGTTTTCATTTTGAACTGGGACTTGCAAGTTATATAATGTGTCTTATTCTTACTTCACAGGGCTGCTGTAAGAATTAAATGGAACAAGTAGCATAGTGTGTCATAGACATTAATCCTTCAGTGACTCCAGCTGTCAGCCTTATTAGTATAAATGTTATCAGTAGCAGCAGTAGTAGTAAAAAATAAAAGAACTTTATTCAGTAGCACTTGGTTATACCATAGTTATCCATCACTCATTCTTCCATGTAGAAGCATTCATTATTCCTCATATGTTAGACTTTGTGCTGGGAAATATCTCAAAATTACCTGTTTATCTGTGTTCTCCCTTACAGCCTAACAGTCTTGAGATAAGATAATTTATAATAAAGAAGATTTATTGAAATGTTCATTTTAATAACCCTGTGGTTACCAAATAGAGTTGCTTCACAATTGTTGGCTGGGAAATAAAAGACTAAATATTTTGAAAGTACATTATCAGCTACAAAACTATATAAAATGAAAACAACTTTATTACCCACTGATTTTTAACAGTATTAAGTGCCTTACTATTCAATTTTAATTTGGATCTGCCACCCACTCATTCCCTTTGCCAAATATTGCTAAAAGTTTGATTCCTTTAAATATTATAAGCCATGATACATACTATATCCATTAGGAACCAGGAAAATTCTCAAATGTGGCATACTTAATATTGACAAGTTATAATGGAACAGACCTCTAATGCAATTGCATTATCTTACAAAATTGGTATCTCTTAATGATCATACTAGGAATACATTACATTTACCAAATAGTTTGATGTCCAGTGATAGACATAATTTAAATAACTGTGAATTATTCCAGAAATCTTTTGACACAATGTACAAAATATCAAACCACAAAATATCAAATTGTGTTCAATCTTTTATGAAGATGATTTCTGTCATAGCAAGAAAATAATAGAATGCTATTTTGCTTTAAAAACATATCTTATTAAGAAGCTCAAAAGTTAACTCCAAATGTCTCAACTTACCAAAAGGGTCCAATTAAATTGAGAGATCTTTAAAGTCACACTTCCTAGACATATTAAGAGATGATTGCCAAAATATCAAATTATTTTACCTTCGGTTTTTATATACTACATATGTTCAGTGGGTTATTCAATGATGATATATTCATAAAGTATTTTAATTCTTCAGATTGGGTAAAAAATACAGTTTTAGGAAGTTGCCACTTAAGAGATTCTAATTTTCTTGAAGATATTAACTATGCATTGACATACATAAACGGATCTATCCAAAACTTGTGTTTCCTGTGGGCTTGGTGATAAGTTAGTATATTAGTACTAAAGTTTCATTTCGATCGAAAGTAAAAGTTTTGAAGACAAAAAAGAACAAAAAACAGATTACATTAAAATACTTTTGAATCAACACTTACTGATTCAAATCAGATGGTTTTAATCTATGTACCATATTTCGAGATAGAAGAGAGATTTATCACTGATTTGCTGGTATGAAGAAGCAGAGTTTAACTAAGGTAAATAATAATAATAGCAGCCATTTACTGATATACTGTGTGTGTGTGTTCAGTTGTGACTGACTCTTTGCTACTCTATGGATTTCAGCCCACCAGGCTCCTCAGTCCATTGAATTTTTGCAGGACACCAAACATAATTGTCAAGCAATCCATATATATTATAATATATATTTTATATATAAAGGGAAGTTATAATTTAGTTCTGATTTCAAAGCCCAATTTTGACAAATAACATAATAAATGGAAGTTGTAGTCCAGTCACCAATCAGGTGAAATTGGATTGAAACCTAAGTGAGTGTACTTTATCTGTAGTCACAATTAACTTGCAAATGACAGATAGTGAAGATGTAGAAGAAGAACCTATTTTATTTCTCAGGGCAATAATGTGAAGATACTAAATCATTGTGAATATTATAATCAATGGTTAAGAAACATAGAATAAAATAAAACTGAAAATGTAAAATGCATTAATTCCAACATTTCATTATTTAAGTGAATAGGAAATATTTATATTAATTTAAGGTAAAAAACTGAAAACCATAAACTGCCTAAGAGAGGTGCATTAAATGTAACCACTGTAAATGCATTGGTTATATGTTCAAAAACTACTGGTAGCTAGCTATATTTTGGGTTTTAGAGTGTCAGAACCTAAATGTAGTGGCAGATAATTTACTTAGAGTTTGCATAACCTGTAACATTATCTGTTGTCAGCACTGTAGTGGAAGTGTATTAGTGCTGTGTATAAATACACTTATATATGTGTGTGTGTGTGTGTTAGTCACCCAGTTGTGTCCATCTGTTTGTTCAAGACCCCATGGATTGTAGCCCACCAAGCTCCTCTGTCTATGGAATTCACCAGTCAAGAATGCTGGAGTGAGTAACCATTCCCTTCTCCAGTGGATCTTCCTTACCTAGGGATCGAACTCAGGGTCTCTTGCATTAAAGGTAGAGTCTTTACCATCTGAGCCACCAGGGAATTATATGTGTGTAACTGAGCACTTATTTACTTATTTGGCTACACCCCCAGGAGCACGGATGGAACCTGTGTCCCCTTCAGTGGGAGCACCGGACCACTAGAGAAATCCACAAAAACCATTTAATTCAGAATGTATTTTAATAGTGTTTCAATGCTTACTGTTTGATAATGCATGTTTTTCTATTTCCTCTTCATATTCAGAAACCCAATTTTAACTTCATGCAAAGAACATGAGATGCTGAATTTTCAAAAGAAAATAGCAGTTCTAGACTGTTCACTAACTGCATTTTGTATGAAGTACTTATTCAGTCTTTCAATAGCAATGAAGTTCATTTCCTTGCAAATGAAAAAGGATGTGAGTATGTTTATGAAAGAACATCATGAATATCTCTGCAAAGGCAAAGTCATGCAGTGCATTTGCAGGGAGGTCTGTGACTACACAAACCTTTTAATAGCACTGGTTAATAATTTACAAATGCTATATTTTTAAAGTTTGATTTGAGTTACTATTTCAAAGAGAATCGCAAAATTCTTTCATTACCACACAATTTGAACAAAGCTAAATATAGCTGAACTGAAATATTCTTTTATACTTTGTCTATCTATGTGGGTAATAAAGAAATAATTGTTACAGCTAGTCTTGGGGACAGATAAAATTGTACTTCATTTCCTCCTGAAGCAAGATTCTAAAAAAGTACTAGTGGTAGGTTTCCATCTACCAAGAAGAAATAAATAATGACTCTCTACAATTTTCAAACTTTGCAAATTGTCATATTCATATAAAAGAGCAGTGATATAATTTAGTAAGCTACATAAATTAACTCTAAGTTTATTTCTAAAGAGGTTTTCACTAGAAAACAATTATACTTTGTTCTAAAACAACGACTAATCTCTTAAGTAGTTAGCCCAGTTTTAAAAGCACCCATGCTAATTTTTTTTATAATGCTTCTATTTTTTAATTTCATGGGTCCCTATATTTTTTTAACTCTTGAACTATCAAGCAAATATAATTTGAAAGACTCCATACAGTGTATTCAATGTACAATGATGAATTCAACATCATAGCTTCCTTCAGTGAGCTTACATTTGAGGGGAAAATTGCAGACAGGAAATAAAGTTCAAGCAAAATCTGATAAACACATTAATAAAGAGTACATAGATTTTGTTTCAGTGGCACCATGCAGTCAAGAGTTTGTTGTGGGCATTTTGCCTTTTTAGTTAATACCACGCAGATAGTGGAAGAAACTATCAAGTAAATGTCAAATGAATAGACTTTTGAGGTTGCATGGGCAGCCCCTATTTGCAAATAATTGGATTCTCAGATATGACTCAAGGCTATTGCGAACAAATGAATCAATCAATAATCATCTTAAAGGGGAAAAATGGCATATCTGTGTTAAAAATCTGTCAATGTCATTTCAGTTAAACTTATATTTTATTCAACTTATTTTGAGTTGGATTCATAGTTGTCATTTAACTCTAAGACCCATATGATGTTGATATGAAACTTCACCTATCATACAGTTCTCTAAGCAAGTAGTTGTTTAAAACAGTAGTTTAAAAACTACCATCAATACAATAGAATATATCACTTTGAGAAAATATTTTCCAAAACTGTTTCTTTGTAGGGTTACATGCTAAAGGTCAATTAATAAATATATTTTAATATTTTTTTTAAGTTTTGCATTATATTTATCACATTGGAAGGGGAAGGAGAATTTTAGAATTTTGACAAATTTGCATGGATACTCTTTAAGAAGTGCATTTATTCCATCAAAACAAATAAAGGAGTAAAAAGTATTAAGGAAAAAATCATTTTTAAAGAGAAAATATTTAAGGAAAGCCAAGTACTAGTCACAAAATTATCTGTTTTACCTCAAATGATCTTTGCAAAAGTCCAATTCTAAGCCCAAATTCTCCTAAAAAGAAAAAAAAAAAAAAGAAGAAGAAAGAAAGAAAAGAAAAAAGATTCTGAAGAAGCCATTGAATAGATTCCATTTCTTTCACACCTTCTGTCTGAGTCTTATTAATCTTGACTCTTCTCTTCTAAGAGCACCTTAGTCATCCACTGAAAAGATCTGGCTGATGCTTCAATAAAATGCATAAAAGTTCACTGTTACTTTGATCTGCAGGCAAAGAATCATGACATTCTGGGACACATGGGTGATAGCCTTCCTTATGTAATTCTGATGAACTGCATCAAAGTGCCATTCAGTTTGGTTACCTCAGTAGCAGAGAAATACAGACAGATTGGAAGGCGTTCAGAGAAAAAGCTCAAAATGACTAAGGGAACCAAGTGGCATTATAAGTAGAGACTGAAAAAATAAAAAGATGAAGAGCTTTGTCCAGTAACAACTAAAAAGTTACATGAAAGTATCCAGAAAGTTGTTTTAATACTATGGAAGAAAATAATTGGTTAATCTGGTATTTAAAGAAATAGAGGAACATACAAAATTTAACCAGGTGACTTTAGATTGTTATAGCCAGTTTTGAGGAGGTCAGTTACTCAGCCTTACAAATGTGTTCAAAAATACATGCACACATTTACTTTAACAATAACCTAGTGATCCAACAAACTCATGATATTCAAATGCATTCTACAATCAATAGTTATTCCAAACAGATTTTTAACCATAGAAAGTAAATGATAGTGGCTTATAATTTACATAAAGATACTAAATTGAGTAAAGCAGGAATAATTAGAATAATTCTCATAATATATCAGGAACTGTCCTAATTATGTACACTGAATAACTAGTATATGAAATTATTATCATTATTCCCACTTTGAAAAGAGAGTGTCAGTCACTCAATCATGTTTGATTCTTTGCAACCACATGGACTGAAGCCTGCCAGGCTCTTCTTTCCATGGAATTCTCCAGGCAAGAATACTAGAGTGGGTATCCATTCCCTTCTCCAGGGGATCTCACGAACCCAGGAATTGAACATGGGTCTCCTGCATTGCAAGCAGATTCTTTGCCATCTGAGCCACCAGGGAAGCCCCCTATTCCCACTTTACTGGTAAGGAAACTGAGTAAATAGGAGGAAAGATAACATGCCACGGTCACACAACTTAATAGGAGACTTGGGACTAAGTTGCTGTGTGCGTTAATATTAATGCTTACACCTACTAGCTCTGCTGCCTCTCTGGATGTGAGTACCTAACTCATAACATTTATAGCCTTCCACATCAACTCACTCAAAATAAATATTCATAAATCTAAAGATCAGGGTAGTAGTAGTGTTAGTCACTCAGTCATGTATAACTTTTTGTGACCCCATGGACTGTAGCACACCAGGTTCCTCTGTCCATGGAGTTCTCTTTCAAGAATATTACAGTGGGTACCCGTTCCCTTCTCCAGGGGATTTTTCTGACCTAGGGATCTAACTTGGGTGTCCTGCCTTGCAGGCAGACTCTTTACCATCTGAGCCATCAGAGAAGATCAGGGTAGCAGGGTGCCATGTATCTACGCCATCCTATAAAGCAGGCACTAGAAACAGTAGACAATGAAGGCCTGAAATATTTATACCGAATTGAGATGTGCCATAAATATAAAATATGTAACAATTTTAAAAAGCTTTGAAATAAAAGAACACAAAATTTTTCAGTATTTGATATTAATTGCATGTTAAAATGAAAATATTTTGGGTATATTGGGTCCAATTAATTCTATTATTAAAATTAATTGCACTTGTTCCTTTATTTTTCTAATGCAAGTATAGAAAATTTTAAATAATATATTTAACTCAGCTTTGTGACTCACATTTCTATTGGAAAGTATTCGATAGATGAATTCCAATATCTTTTCTGTTTCAAGTGTCTATTTTTTGTGTGGAAATATTGTAAAATGAGGTTTCATAAAATCTTATGAAAAGGATTTTAATTCTTATGATTGATTCTGCTGATATATCTAAAGTATGAGTTATTAAATGAATTTTCTGTTCTAAATATTATTGTATTTCTTCTGCTAGTGTTCAGTACATTCTTATCCAAATTAAGTGAACATTCTTTTAAAACTGACATAGTTTGAAATTTTCTGCTCTAATATGGAACAACATGAGTGTATATATATATATGTATATATATATGTATATATATATATATAAATACAAACACACACTAATTTTTGATTTAGCAATTAAAGTAAAGGCAAAATGAGTGTAATCCAAGATACCAGCTTAGAAATAAAGTTAAAATGCACAACAAAAACCTAGTTAGATTTTCAGGTGGCCTTGGGTTTTTTCCATTTATTTTTATGCTCATATTAGCAATCAGAAAAAGCTTCAAACTTTAAATGTGCAATATTTTAGTTTAATAATTTTAATTTGCAATGGTCAGCTTGTGAAAACTAAATTATAAAAGAAAATTAAAGTTGTCATCCTAAAAACCATATCTAAACTTCAATTAATTCTGGAAAATTGAAGATTGGATTGACTCTGCAATTGTCTGTGAATTTGAAAGGTTTCAGGTGCTGAATTTCAAATCTGTTATTCTTTGTTTATATTCAATATATAATTTTACCAACCTTTAACTCTAAAAATACATCCTAATGTAGCTTCAAAATAGTCAAGAATGCATATTAAGTATTATATTCATGTTTACAAGTAAATCCCAATTTAGTCTGGTATTTATGAGCCTTGAGCAATACAGCAATTGAGTTACTATTTATTTTGCCATAATTTTCTATTAAACATTTTTTCATGCAGGGCAATTTAAATCATGAAACTAAACCAATTAGTTTTTATTACAATGTTGAAGGAAAATAGGAACCCGAGTTTAAACTTAATGAAAATGAATACCATTAACAAATTGTGTGGTGTGCTCTCGTTTTATTCTTTTACATATTAATTCAAAGTTTATTCATGTCTAGATGTTCACCTTACAGAGAAAAATAAATCAAACATCATAAAAGTGACATAATGTTTTGATGAATATGACAGATGACATCTGATTCATTGTACTTTAAATCTAACAAGGGCACCCTGCCTGTCAGTTATCTTTCATTCATGAGATATAATAATTTTCCATGTGTGCATTTTGAATAAAAAAGAAAACTGAGCATTTATTTGTTAACAAAAGTTACGTTAAAGATTTAAAGTCAGCTAGATTGAGATTCAGCCAATACTTAAAATATGTATTAGTACATCTTGATTTGTAAAGTGACTGTTTGATGGAATTTTGGATTTATTCTAGACAGAATATTACCCTTATCTGTTTTAAATCTAAAACAAAACTAGAATTATTCTTGAGATCTATATTGCCATGTATCCTAGAATATCTTGATGTCAATATATTTCAAAATTTTAAAACTATAGAAATAATCATATCTTAATTGAGGCTTTCCTTCATTTATTCATCTCAATTCAAATAGAAGTAACAAGTATTATATGTGAAAATAAAATAGACCAATGAGTCAGAAATCATTTTTAAAACCTTTGGTCAGAAAGAAGCTCTTAAAAAGTGAAAATTTTGCTCCCATGGTATTTTTCTTTTAAATAGAGGATTTACCAATGTTAAGGAATTATTTAAGTGGTCAAAGTACATTTGTCTGGCAAAACTTAAGCATGCTCTCATATCCGAAAACACTTGCAATCTGCAAAGTTTTGCTAAATTTATATGATTAAAATGAATTGAATCTATTGGAGGGAACAGATGAGAGAAATATGAAATTGAACATGCGATGGACTTTACTGTTTAGTGAATTACTTATATTTCAATTTTTAACAGATTTTTAATGGCTTAGAACCATCTTGCATGAGGCTTCATGATATACTTATTTAGTATAGTTGACTTTCATCTTTAGAGATTTGGGTTGAATTTTTCTCAGATCTCAAATTGAATGAATTTGATGGCTTTCATTTAGTCCATTTGTCCATATTACTGGACTAAAAATTTCTGGTAACGATCCAAACTTGAAAGCTTCTGCTCAGGAGAAGCCTGGGATTTGCACAGTGTTACTAAACAGCTGGCATCTATTTGGCCTAGTCACTTGGCTTCTAAGAGTACTATTAATTTCTTATTTTCATAAACTTATTAGCCCACAAAATTTATTGTGAAAATATGTTTCAGTGAAAGTGTTGTACATAAAATGGGATGGAAGAAAGACTAGGTTTACGTAGAGGGATCAAAAACACATCTCTTATATCTCCTGCATTGGCACTATTAATACCATCTAGAAATCCCATGTTTTTGTATACTTGCTCACAATCAGAGAGGAATTACTCAAATTTGTATACATCCTTTTTCCTGTGTAACAGCTAGCTACAAATTAGGACAAAGAAGAATATACATCTTACATGTAAATGTTCCTCCATATAAAGAGGCAAAATAAGGCCTCTAGTTTATGAAACATACATTTTTACATGTGCTTGCAAAATCTGCTTTTATGAGAAGAGGTTCTTATTTATTTCCAAAGTTTTATCTGAATTCACAAGGAAAAAGGAAAATTCTCCAGAAGGTAACAAAAAAAGAGATTTCTTTATGGCTTTATTAACATGCAGGTATAAAGAGAATCACATTGAATACCAATTTACCCAATTAATAATCAATATGTTTTTAAAAAACAATTATGTGTGGGTTTAACATTTTTTGATGCACAGACTAGATGATATAAACATTTGTAAATAAACAGTTGAGCATACTTAAATAACCATGTTATAATAAGCAACTTGTTCCAAGATCTTGAAAAATATTAGATATGTTATTAACAGATCTTGAAAACAAGGTTATGTGATGTCTCAATAATACTTAAGTAAAATTTAAGATGAGCTAACAAATAAATTTTTTTAAAAAACTTTCTTATTAATTCTCCAGTTTGGAGAGAATGGACAGGGCATTTCAGAGCATCTCTATGTTTTGTTCTATTTCAAATGGAAATGCCCCCATGAACAAATTTATGTTTTTAATAAAGATTTAAACTATCATTCTATAAGATCTATGTACATTTTAGGAGCAGTATTCTGTATGTGTGCACATGTGCAAGTGTTTGTATATCTAGTTACCATAAAAGATTCAAATATAAAGGTTCTTAATCAATTATTATTGCTTTATCTGTCCTCTTCAGGAAGATTAGTGTGGTGATAAACAACAAAACCAGATTAACAATACCCATTTAATACTATTATTTCTATTATAGACCATTACCTTCTAAAGTAAATATCTTGCCTTTAAAACAATTGAATTGGCCACCTTACTTCTTAAAATATATAAAATTATTATAGTCCTTAACAAATAGTCCATTCACCCAATAATCTTAAGAAAATGGTATAAGTATATAAGCATAATGTTGATAAAATATCAACAAATATGTTGTTTGTCATCTTTGGGAAATAGTTAACGAAAAGTGGTTATTGTCAAAAGTTTTACTAAAATAAACTATTTGTCAAAGGATGTTCTCATGAACATTAGACTCATTAACAAGTTGAGAAGTTTTATTGTGTTTTCTGAGCACCACCTAAAAAATATCCCACAGCAGACACTGTGCCCTACAGGTAGCAATCATTGCCTGATTAATGATTCTGAACTAACACCAAGTACAATAGCTAGTCATTACTCGAGAAGACATTCTGTTTCAGTGTAATATTACATAAGCAGCCGCTGAGTGATAGTTGATGAACACAGACCAAAGAGAAAGCTCACATATATCTGGAAACTTTTACCAACAGAAAGAAACAAATACATTAAAATTGATAAAATTTAGTCTTTTGGAAAGCAAATCAGTTTATTAAAAATCCATAAATACACACTTGCTGTATTAAAACAATATTTGTGTTTGTGAGTTGAACTATAGCTTGTGAATGTCTAAGCGTTCTCTATACATATGAATATATGCAAGTGAGTTTTATAAGGTTTTCCATTTGAATCCTTATAATAGATTCCTGGGTCAAACAGTTCTTCAGAAGAAGGAAGAGATAAGAAGCAAAAAGAAAAGATAGCCAAGTGGAGAGTTTAAAAGTAAACATATAAACATTACTTGCACAGTCCCTGAATGTGCCAACAAACACCAATTCATATTCAATGGATAATATAGTTGATTTAAATAAGCTATGCAAGCAGTTTTTATTTTCTCAACCAAAAAAAAAAAAAAACAAATACTTGAAATGAATATCTCACCTTTCCTACAGTGAGATTGCTACATATCCAAATATGTTCTTATAGTCACCTTTTTATATGCAGTAAATATATGAGCTAGAAACTCATGTTCCTCTTAAAATAACTTCATTTATATCTGATTATAAAGTCATTTTAATTGAGGATTTTTTTATTTCCTACAAAGATGAAGCATAGTATATAAGAATTAGTTTCCAGTTGCATATACTAACTGCATTAAACTCATATACAAAGCAATAATTTCAAGAAATTCACTCTATGAATAAAAGATACAAAGCACAAACATCTATGACTGGAAAAGCACAAAAAAGTTCAAACTTAAATCTCATAATTCTGAGCACACACTTTCAACAGTGATTTCAAACAACCTAATGGAGAAGAGGCAGAAATAAACACAAGAAAAGAGTAATTTTTTTTAGAAGGAGAGTGTCTATTTTTTATGGGCAAACAAGGTGACATTCAATTTAAGAATTTGCAGTTCTCTATAATTTATTTCCTAACTTCTAAATTTGTGTAAATCTTTGAAAAATACTGCTGCATACTAAAAATTATAATGAAAGACAGTATTTTTACAATTGTTAATATTTATGTTGGAATTCAAAATCTCTAATAATATTTAGAGGTCAAAAAGTTTCTTTTTCAATTGAAAAGTAACCTTAACCGTAAATAAACCAATACTTAATGATGAACATTGCAATCTTCACCTACTTTTGATTGGTAAGTATTCATAGTAATATTTTCAGATTAAATAAGGTTTACCTAATATATACTGAATGATCCAACATTGGACTTACATGAAAGAACAACTTAATTAGCCTTAATTATCAAGGACAGCCTAATCTGCCTGGCATTTGGACATCTGCCCAGTGGTCTGTTGAACTCAGGTGCATAACCTCAGTTGAGGGATTATGTCACGGCACCATCTGTTTCTGATTCTGCCCAGATTTTTCTGCCCCTTGTGCTCAATTTGCTCAAAGAGTTCTGCTTGGCTGATGAATTTAGGGGCATCTTAGACAAAACTGTGAAGATGATGCTTGTCCTTGATACCCACATATTTCCCCTTTAGCCTCACTGGCAACTTCCTAGAAATCATATGACCCTTCCCCAAGTACTCACATGCTGACCAAAGTCCTAAGCCGCAACCAATCATCTAAGACTGACCACATTTAACATCTTTCCAACCTCAAAATTTCTACTTCAGCAGCCAACTGTTTCAGTCAGCATTCTTAGTTGTGAGCAATAGACATCAAATATGACTATTCTAAACAAAAAAGAGAATTCTCTGAGAGAATGCAGAGAGTCAAATATTTTTGTGAAGAAGTGGGAGAAGTTAAGTTTGGGGGATGAAAAAGAAGCTTCAGGGTAGCTTGAGAGTCTGGGCAGCAAGCTCAGTAACTGTTGTGAACAAATTGAAGTTCATTTCAGACACCTTACACATTTTATCCGAAACTTGAATATCAAGAAGTCCTAACACAAAGAGCTGGAAAAGGCAAACACTGAAAACATTTCCTCCTGCTACTTTCTTAATAAATTCATTTATTTATTGTAAGATATAGGTCATTATAGTTAAAGAATAGAAATTCAAAATCTGATGATAAGAGAATAATCTAGGGATAATTCTGTGAATAAGTGTTTCTGATTTGAGACAAGAGACACCTGCTCCTACAGTAAAGTCACACATTGTGTGGTCATTAGAGTCTCCAAAAATGCACGCAATTCAAGGTTTCATGGTAAATAATTGAATAATTGAGAGGTAAGAAAGACTTTGAGTATCAATATTATTTCATTTTTAGGACAAGGAGAAAAAATTGACAACAATAGAGAATTTACAATAAAAAAGAAAAAGAACATATGGCAAAAACATCAAGGGAAAAAAGCATGGTCGGTTTCCTTAAAAACCAAATAACTTTAAATTAAAGCACAATGACATTCTGTTTTTAAACACTTAACTTTGTGTGAACTTAAAAAATAAAACTACTCAAAGTTCAAGAAAATAGAAAATTAGACACTCTTCATGCAAGAAGAGGTAAATGTATTAATTGGCACAAGATTGCTGACAGCTATTAAATAATTTCTATCAGCATTTTAACATATAAAATTAATAAAGCCCAGCAACTTATCACTCTAGGAATTTATCAGAAACTATCTACAGGTGAGATCAAAGAAGTATTGCCAAGTTTATTACTGTAGCATCTTTATAAAAATAAAATATGTGAAACACTTTCTCCAACAAATGAAACACCATGCAGTCATTAAAAGAGATACGATGGATATGGGAAAATGTTCAGACTATATTGAAGAAAAAGGGCAGTTAAAAAAGCAACTTTCTTTAATTTACAAATTGCCAAGCCTGCAGTAAGAAAGTACCACAGAATGTAGCTTAAAAAACAGACATTTATTTTTCAAAGTTCTGGAGGTCAGAAGTCCAGATCAAGGTGCGGGCAGGACTGGCTCGTTCTGAGAGTTATGAGGGAAATATCTATTCTAGCTATCCCTCCTTGGATTGTAGACAAACATCTCCCAATGTGTCCAGACTGTCTTCCCTCTGTATGTGTCTGTGTCTAAACTTCCTCTGCTTATGGAGATACCAGTCACACTGAAATAGGGCCCATCCTGATGATCTCATTTTAACATAATTACGCCTGTAAAAACTTATCTCTGAAAACATTCTTGAGGTACTTGTCTTAGGACTTCAACATAGGAATTAAGACAGAATTCAGCACAAAATAAGAGCATCCATATATAAAAGTGTTTTTAAGAGTAACAGTGTTATTGCATGTATAAATGTGTATATGTGTCTGCAGACATGTGTATGTGTGTTGGTGCACAAATATAAAAAGAAAGCTACCTTTCTCAGTCTCTATGGGACTTCTGGGTCCTTGTGTGCACAGGTTTTGTTTGAGGCTTCCGACTCTCTCTGGCAGGTATGGAGTCTGATTCTAAATGCAATTTCAAGCCTCCTACCATCTTGTTGGGTCAATAAAAAGAAACACAAAAAAAGCAAAGTAGTTGTCTGAGGAAGCCTTATGAATAGCTGAGAAAAGAAGAGACGCTAAAGGCAGAGGAGAAAAGGAAAGCTATACCCATCTGAATGTAGAGTTCCAAAGAATAGCAAGAAAAATAAGAAAGCAATCCAAAGTGATCAATGCAAAGAAATAGAGGAAAACAATAGAAGGGGAAAGACCAGAGATCTCTGCAAGAAAATTAGACATAACAAGGGAATATTCATGCAAAGATGGGCACAATAAAGGACAGAAATGGTACGGACCTAACAGAAGCAGAAAATATTAAGAAAAGATGGCAACAACAAATGGAAAGTGAAATCAATCAGTTGTGTCCAACTCTTTGTGATCCCATGGAATATATCTCACAAGGTAGCAAAGTAATGCTTAAAATTCTCCAAACAGGCTTCAACACTATGTGAATGAAGAACTTCCAGATATTCAAGCTGGATTTAGAAAAGGAAGAGGAACCAGAGATCAATTTGCCAACATCTGATCATCAAAAAAGCAAGAGAATTCCAGAAAAACATCTGCTTCAGCTTTATTGACTATGCCAAAGCCCTTGACTGTGTGGATCACAACAAACTGTGGAAAATTGTTAAAGAGATGGGAATACCAGACCACCTGACCTGACTCCGAAGAAATCTGTATGCAGGTCAAGAAGCAACAGTTAAAATCACACATGAAACAATGGACTGGTTCCAAATCGGGAAAGGAGTACAGAAAAGCTGTATATTGTCACTTTACTTATTTGACTTATGCAGAGTACATCGTGTGAAATGCCAGGATGGATGAAGCACAAGCTAGACTCAAGATTGCCAGGAGAAATATCAATAACCTCAGATATGCAGATGATGCCACCCTTATGGCAGAAAGTGAAGAAGAACTAAAGGGCCTCTTGATGAAAGTGAAAGAGGAGAGTGAAAAAGTTGGCTTAAAACTCAACATTCAAAAAACTATGATCATGACATCTGGTCCCATCACTTCATGGTAAATAGATAGGGAAACAATGGAAACATTGACAGACTTAATTTTCTTGGACTCTAAATCACTGCAAATGGCAACTACTGTCATGAAACAGTGTCTTTTAGACACTATTCCTTGGAAGAAAAACTATATACAACATAGTCAGCATATTAAAAAGCAGAGACATTATTTTGCTGACAAATGCCCATCTAGTCAAAGATATGGTTTTTCCAGTAGTCAAGTGTGGATGTTAGAACTGGACCATAAATAGAGCTGAGCATGCTTCCAAACTGATGCTTTTGAACTGTGGTATTGGAGAAGACTCTTGAGAGTCCCTTGGACTGCAAGGAGATCCAACCAGTCCATTCTAAAAGAAATCAGTGCTGCATATTCACTGGAAGGACTGATGCTGCTGCTGAAAATTCAATCCTTTGGTCACCTGATGTGAAGAACTGATTCATTGGAAAAGACCCTGAGGCTGGGTAAGATTGAGAGCAGGAGGAGAAAAGGACGACAGAGGATGAGATGGTTGGATGGTATCACAGACTCGATGGACATGATTTTGAGCAGGCTCGGGAGTTGGTGATGGACAGGGAACCCTGGTATGCTATAGTCCATGGGGTCACAAAGAGCTGGACACAACTGAGTGACTGAACTGAACTGACTGATAAAAAAAGGAGGAAGAGTAGGAATGCCTAGTCAAACATTTCTTCTGAAATACCACGTGTGTGTCCCTGAAAATGTCCATCACTCAAAATTACACATTAAAAAGTAATATTATTTATGGGAAAATTAGGGATACGAGCAGTCTGGTTGAATCTTATGAAACTGTATAACTAAACAAAAACAAAAACCTTAATAAAATATAGTTGAATATTTAAGTTTCTCTGGGCATTTTATCTGTCATCATGGTGAGAATCTCCTTTGCTGTCTTAAAATGGAAGGCATGATTTCTACTTTGAAATGAACTGAAGGATAGTTCACTTAAAAAAAATAAAACACAGGAATATATCTTTACAGTTTATTTAGTAGCACTTTGAATTCCAAGACATCTTACCATTTTAATTGGAAGTATAGTATAGTATTTGAAGCCTCTGAACTAGTTCTTTTGAAAGTGCTTTCTTATACCTATGGCTGATTCATGTTGCTGTATGACAAAAACCAACACAATATTTAAAGCAATTATAATCCAAGTAAAAATAAATTAATAAAAAAGAAGATATTAAAACAAGACCTAAGAAAAACCCTAAATATCTGATTGTAAAATATTTGCCCCTTTTCTTCAAAAATTAATATGTTGAGAAAAACATGTAAATTCAGTGAGTTCAATAATATAGAAGCATGGTATCCATAGCATTTAAGATATACAAACTAGAAACGTACTACAGTTTTACTTAAGAACATCAATTACTTTGTGCTATAGATTGACATTTATAAGACTGAAAGCAGACCAAGATAATTAAATTGGTTACCTGCAGTAGGATGGAGTCAATCGCATTCATCTCAAAGGAGGCTGAAAAACTGATGAGAGAGTAATGAACACTGTGGAACTTAAAGCCTCAGAAAGTGGAAGAACCTTCTCTTCCATTTGAAATCATGATACATTCCTCGAATACAAAATAACAATCTTGATCCTCTCTTAGGTGTTTTCTCTTCCTTTTCCATTCAAATTTCCTTAAGCCTTCAAAAATCCATAATAGTTTTCCTGATGTAAAGATCTGATCAAGGCAAGTGAGAAGTTGTAAACTACAATTACTTCCTAATTAAGAGGAAAGTATACTTAATGTCTCTGAAAGTGACAGTGAAGTCGCTCAGTCGTGTCTGATTCTTTGCGACCCCATGGACTGTAGCCTACGAATTTCCTCTGTCCATGGGATTTTCCAGGCAAGAATACTGGAGTGAGTTGCCATTTGTCCCTACATGAAGATAAATGTGGTTCTGAATATAATATTTTTTTCTTGAAACTTTCTCCCCTGAATTTTTTATAAGTTGTTAAATGAGTTATATCAGGAGCATTAGAACAATTCTTTAAAATTCTACCATCATCCCAAGTATTTCTGCATTTTTCTGCTATGGCCTCCATAGTTAACATGAAATAACAATAGCAACAACATCAAAAAAAGTATCATGTAGTCAAAGAACAAGATATTGATGCAAAAATCACAAATTTGTTTATTAATGATTTACTTCAAATAATTGGTTTAGAACCAATCAATTATAACAATAGGAGAAAAACAAAGAGCATAGCACCTAGATGAAGAGATGCAGAAAAACAAAAAAATAGGAAAAGAGAAAGGAATACTTTACACCTTTTATCATTTAGTTTAGAGACTAAACTTCCATTAATATGTTGTTTTCAAAGAAATAGCAAGTTATTGTCATCAACAAAGTTTAAGTATATGATTTAGAAAAATTAATTTCTGTGAAATTCTGAAGATTGGAGTTCACTGTGTATATACATATATTTACAGCAAAGTTTTATATATATATAATATACACATATACATATGCAAATATATACATATACAAATATATACATAAGCATGTATATTTGGAAAGATGATTTTACCTATGAAAATGTGTACCAAAGCCAATGAAAGGACACAAAATGATATTGCTTAATGTTTTGTCCAATTTTACTAAATTTAGGGGACAGAAACATTCGTATTATCTCCTGTATTCTTTTAACAAAGAAAAGGGATTAGGGCAGTTTTTCAAGTAATCCTCAACTTATAGCAGCATTAAATTCAGTTTCAATGCAATCCTGCTGATCTGATTAAGAAGTGAAGTTACACAGGTGCATTCTGCAGTTCATTTTGAAAGGAAAAGCAACAGACTTGATCAAAACATGTCTCCCCATGACTGAATTCTCAGAGAGGCCCACTTTTAGGAAGCTAACAGAAAATGTGAATTAGAATTGCTATTTCCCAGAACTGTTAAATGAGTATCTAATAATGGGTATCAGATGTTCTTATCATTTTCTCCCTAGTCTAACTCTGTTTGCAAGATTCAATAAAAGGATCAGTAATTTTGACTACAAACATATCTGGCTTCCTGTTACTACCTACCTAAGTTAATCTGTGTATATTTTATATGTGTGTGTAGGAGCACTGAGTGTTCTTTTCTCAATGGTGCATTATGCAAAAGATTTAAAAGTATAAGATAAATGATATCTTTATTTTATCATAACTCTAATACTCTTTGAATTGCCATTGAATAAACATATTTTTCTGAAAAAGAGAACATCGGGTTATAACAGCAGAC
Organism: Oryx dammah; assembly: GCF_014754425.2. Lineage (NCBI taxonomy): Eukaryota > Metazoa > Chordata > Mammalia > Artiodactyla > Bovidae > Oryx > Oryx dammah. The sequence goes on along the minus strand of NW_024070208.1, from coordinate 5,605,228 downwards.
TTTGTGAAAGAAACATTAACCATATTCATAATTGTTTCTACAACTGTTATTTATAGAGTAGCTATCCATGTTGTGAGTGATTGCACTATAATAATAAACAAAGGAGAGCAAAAAATTGCCTATCCTCATCTCAGTCCTATTCTAGTAGTAGTTGAAAAACAATAATCCAATACCTAAGTGAAATGCATGTGTGTATGAGTGTGTGTGTTATTGTATTGGTTTGTGGAAAAAATCTAGAGCACAAAAGAGTGGTAGAATATATACTGGGGAGAGCATAATTTTCAAATATGATTATAAGAAACACTTTCATTGATGTGGTATTTGATGAAAGAAGTGAGAGAGGTGTCCAAACTGGTGTTCGTAGGAAGAGTATTCCAAGCACCAGCAGCAGCAAGTGCAAAAAGTGGGCAGGGGTAAGACATTTCAGGCATAACCAGCAGGTTCAGCTGCAGCAAATGCATGAGGATATGAGTGCCAAGGAATGAGCACAGGGAGGTGCAGAGAAATACGTTGTGTAGGACCTACCAGATCACTGTGAGTATTTTAGTTCTTCTTTGAGTGGGATGGAAATTCATCACAGGGTCAAAGGTTTAAAGAGTCTTGTGGACAGTTTCTCCACTGGGTCCCATGATGAGAATAGGTGGCTGGAGGACAAGCGTGCAATCTGGAAAAACAATTGCAGCTAAAGTAAGGCTCCAGGTGAGAGATAATTATGGTTTGAAGTGTGTATATGTATGCTCAGTCATGTCTGACTCTTTGTGACACTATGGATTGTAGCCCGCCAGGCTCCTCTGTTCATGGGATTTCCCAGGCAAAATCTGGAGTGGGTTACCATTTTATCCTCCAGGGGACCTTTGCTACCCAGGGATTGAGCCTATGTCTCCTAAACTAGCAGGTAAATTCTTTACCACTGAGCCACCAGGGAAGCCTGAGGATGAGAGAAATGATGTGACCATATTTTTAACATATGTTAAAGATGAACCAAATAGTGTTTGCTGTTGGATTGGAAATCTGGTATTGAGAAAGGGTTTTGCCACTTGGAAAGAGGGGATTGCTTTTTCTAAAATAAAGAATGTGGGGAAAACTAGTTATGAATGGAAACCAGAAGTCTACTTAGGGATGTTTTAACTTGTTTTACCTATAGATATCTAAGTGATAAATTTGAGTATACAGTTGCATATGTCAGCCTATATATACAAGAGGTGTATCCCTCTTACTGTTATCAGTTCACATGGTATTTAATGACAAGAGAATCGATGAGGTCACAGAAAGAATGAGCACAGAGAAAAAAGTGGATAGTTTATAGGACTGAGAGTTAGGGACATTCCAATATTTAGTGGTTGAGAAGATAAGGAAGAATCAGAGGAAAAAACTTAGAAGAGTTGCTCAATAAAAAAGGAAGAAAATCACATATTTATGATTCTTTGAATTAGATATATTTATATAAGGCAAATTATTGATTATATATGAGCTTTCAAGGTGGCTCCGTGGTAAAGAATCTGCCTGCCAAGGCAAGAGACAAAGGAGACACAAGTTTAATCCCTAGGTTGGAAGATCCCCTAGAGGAGGAAATGGCAACCCACTCTAGTAATCTTTCCTGGAAAATCCTATTGACTGAGGAATCTTACAGGGGTGGCAAACAGTTGGACATGACAGAGTGACTAAGCAGCAGCAGCACTGATCATACATAATGCTATGAAATGTAATATTTAAATTATTTGATTATATAAGCAATCATTTAGCTGTTTACTATATCAAATATAATGTGTAATTATATAATTAAAGATATCATGGATACTATGTATCAAAATAAACTATTTTATTCTGGATATTGTATATAAAAAAACTATAAAGACTAGCCCTAAAACTGATGTCCTTGAGAAGGTTTTCCTTTTTCTCTGTTAAACAGACAAGGAAGGGCTGTCACCTTAATTCAATCAGTCATTGATCTCGATCAGGACTGGGTTACAATTTCAGTTAGATTTAGCCTACTTCTCTTCTCTAATGTCTCAAGAACAAGATGTATTGTATGTTTATTACAGCCCATCTATTGAGACTTCGCCTCCCAAATGCCACTAAGGCTACAGGGCTCAATTTGGCTGTCCAGCCTACCCTGTCTTCACAGCCTTCCATGTCATCATCTCAGCATTTAGAAATGTCCTTTGAGGAAAGAAGCCATGAACTTAGAGCTCCTCCAGTTACCAGCCTTTAGAAGAACCAAAGGGCCTCTTGATGAAAGTGAAAGAGGAGAGTGAAAAAGCCACCTTAAAACTCAACATTAAAAAAACTATGATCACGACATCCGATCCCATCACTTCATGGCAAATAGATGGGGAAACATTGGGAACAGTGAGAGATTTTATTTTCTTGGGTTCCAAAATCACTGCAGACGGTGACTTCAGCCATGACATTAAAAGATGCTTGCTCCCTGGAAGAAAAGCTATGACCAACCTAGATAGCATATTAAAAACCAGAGACATTACTTTGCCGACAAAGGTCCATCTAGTCAAGGCTATGGTTTTTCCAGTGGTCATGTATGGATGTGAGAGTTGGACTATAAAGAAAGCTGAGCACTGAAGAATTGATGCTTTTGAACTGTGGTGTTGGAGAAGATTCTTGAGAGTCCCTTGGCTTGCAAGGAAATCCAACCAGTCCATCCTAAAGGAGATCAGTGAGAGGGTAGCAGGCAAGAAGGCCAGAGGTCCCCACGAGATAGGGGGAAATAAATTGTACATGGCAGGTTTTTTTTTTTTTTCCCTTCTCTACACAAAAAAGAGGCTTCTTTTAATTCTGTATTGATGACACCTGGTTCTGACTTGAGCTAGGCAGTGCGTTTTCCACATGGAATTGTTTTTCTTAAGCCATGTTGTTGAAACTATGCATTTGCTTTGGAATCTGCCTTCTTCAAAATGATTGCGCCTAAAACTAACATTTTTTCCTTTTCCCAAACCTTGGACTGATAATGGCTCAACAAACTAGTATTCCTGTCAAATATTTTATGGCCCGTGGATGACACACCTCATGCCACCCTATCTCAAAATGCATATTGTGGGATAGGGGCCTGGTGAAACTCTCTCAGCCTTGAAGTGTCTCTCTTATCTGATTAATAGCTTTCTAACAACCTGGATAGCATGTTCAAAAGCAGAGACATTACTTTGCCAACTAAGGTCCATCTAGTCAAGGCTATGGTTTTTCCTGTGGTCATGTATGGATGTGAGAGTTGGACTGTGAAGAAGGCTGAGCGCCGAAGAATTGATGCGTTTGAAGTGTGGTGTTGGAGGAGACTCTCGAGAGTCCCTTGGACTGCAAGGAGATCCAACCAGTCCATTCTGAAGGAGATCAGCCCTGGGATTTCTTTGGAAGGGACGATGCTAAAGCTGAAACTCCAGTACTTTGGCCACCTCATGCGAAGAGTTGACTCACTGGAAAAGACTCTGATGCTGGGAGGGATTGGGGGCAGGAGGAGAAAGGGACGACTGAGGATGAGATGGCTGGATGGCATCACTAACTCGATGGACGTGAGTCTGAGTGAACTCCGGGAGTTGGTGATGGACAGGGAGGCCTGGCGTGCTGCGATTCATGGGGTCGCAAAGAGTCGGATACAACTGAGCGACTGAACTGAACTGAACTGAACTGAACAGACTTAAAACACCTCTCTAAAAACTATTAAGGGAGCACTCTTTCTGTCCCCTTCTGACATCTATGTCAGAAGCTTTCACTAGCTCTAAGATACTTTAACAAAACTTTGCTACACAAAAATCTCCAAGTAGTCAAGCCTTGTCTCTGACCCTGGATTGAATTCCTCTTCTCCAGAGGTCACAAATCCCAGCATAGCATACAGCTTGCAGCAGCAAACTTTCATACTGGGGGCTCATCTGGGATTTTCAAGACAAGGTAAGGGTACTTGGAGCTCGTTTTCTGCTGTACTTTACTCACTCTACAGTGTGCCTGTGTGTGTGAAAGCAGCATGAAAGAGCTGTGAAACTGGTCATGAAGCAAGAGTTGTGCCCCGCTTTGTGGTTTTGTGGTGCCTTGTAATGACTAAAGGTAGCCTCGAGGGGAGCTTTGTTGGGAGTATAAATACTGACCTGCCACTGCCAAGAGGCACCCAACATCCCTGCAAGGTGAATGGCCAGAAATGGGTGAAGCGTGTGGACTGAACATTCCTTTCTCTGTCACCTTTTACAGGTCTCTTTGACCATTTTGTAACTGCCTGAGGAATTAGAACTATAACCAAAACTGTCAGATTACAGACTTTCAAGGGATTGCAGTCCATGCTATTGGTTGTCTTATCATTCACTACAGATAGGAGCACATTGTTCAGTAGCTAGGTGGAGCTCTAACTCCAAGAACATCTCTCAGGCTAGAAGTTGCTCTCCTGGCTGCCTGCCTCAGGGGCTATTGACCTGAAAGTGAGCCTTTTTTATGGCTGTGCCTCCGACCTCTGTGGATAGGAGCAAGGCTGGTGACCATGAGGTTTTTGAGGATACATATCGGGAATCCCATGACCTGGTCAGTTTGGAAGTGCAATGGGCTTCTTCCTTCGGTAAGGCTAACCCTTAGTGGACCAGAGGAGGCTCTCCAGTGGTTTTGAAAGGATTGGCCCTAATAGCTCAAGGACCAAATCACTTTTTCCTCTCTGGATAGTCCTTCACCACCTCTTTTGCTATCACAACATATATATCACCACATACACTGGTGTGGTGACACTCGGAAGGGACATCTTGGTTTTATGTATGACCTTTTATATTTCTCAGTTCTACTGTGGTAAGGAATATACTCAGTACTGTGCACAGGCACACAGAAGAAAGATGTTTCCCCTGGCAGTCTTAGCTTGGGAGGCATTCCAGAAGGCTACTCTGTTGCACTCTGGGTGGCATCAGAAGAGGAGCAGAAATTAGACAAAGGGTTTAATGGTGAGGAACTGGACATCAATCTGGGATGCCACCAGGTCTACCCCCTGGTGCATCTCCACTCTGCCTAAGTGGTAGAACAGGGAAGAACAGTAGAGGGATACCTGCATCAATAAGAAACAGATCAACTCTGGCCAGGGAAGGAAGCTTGGGCAGAAGGCCTGTCTCTACCCCAATCAAGCCCAAACTGACAAGTTGGTTTGATCTCCAGATACTCAAAAGACTTTTGCTTCTGCTGCTGCTGCTAAGTCGCTTCAGTCATGTCTGACTCTTTGCGACCCCATAGATGGCAGCCTACCAGGCTCCTCTGTCCCTGGGATTCTCCAGGCAAGAATACTGGAGTGGGTTGCCATTTCCTTCTCCAATTCATGAAAGTGAAAAGTGAAAGTGAAGTCGCTCAGTCCTGCCTGACTCTTAGCAACCCCATGGACTGCAGCCTACCAGGCTACTCCATCCATAGGATTTTCCAGGCAAGAGTACTGGATTGGGTTGCCATTGCCTAATCCGCAAAAGGCTTTTAAGGCTCTTTAAACTGCTCTCCTGAAAGCTCCTGCGTTGAGCTTGCCCACAGGGTTAGAGTTTAATCTGTCACGGAAAGAAAAGTTATGGCCATGGGAGTTAAGACACAACTGCAAGGGCCTCAGCAGCAACCTATAGGATACCTGAGTAGAGTATTAGATGTAGTGGCACGTGGGTGGCCACATTGTCTAAAGGTAATTTATGCTATTGCTTTTACTGATACCTGAAGCTCTTGAGTTTATTAATGGGTGAAATCTTCAGTTCAGTCGCTCAGTCGTGTCCAACTCTTTGTGACCCCATGAATCGCAGCACGCCAGGCCTCCCTGTTCATTACCATCTCCCGCAGTTCACTCAGACTCATGTCCATCGAGTCCGTGATGCCATCCAGCCATCTCATCCTCTGTCGTCCCTTTCTCCTCCTGCTCCCAATCCCTACCAGCATCAGAGTCTTTTCCAATGAGTCAACTCTTCTCATTATGTGGCCAAAGTACTGGAGTTTCAGCTTTAGCATCATTCCTTGCAAAAAAATCCCAGGGCTGATCTCCTTCAGAATGGATTGGTTGGATCTCCTTGCAGTCCAAGGGACTCTCAAGAGTCTTCTCCAACACCACAGTTCAAACGCATCAATTCTTCAGTGCTCAGCCTTCTTCACAGTCCAACTCTCACATCCATACATGACCACAGGAAAAATCATAGCCTTGACTAGACGGACCTTAGTCAGCAAAGTAATGTCTCTGCTTTTGAATATGCTATCTAGGTTGGTCATAACTTTTCTTCCAAGGAGTAAGCGTCTTTTAATTTCATGGCTGAAGTCACCATCTGCAGTGATTTTGGAGCCCCCCAAAATAAAGTCTGTCACTGTTTCCACTGTTTCCCCGTCTATTTCCCATGAAGTGATGGAACCGGATGCCATGATCTTCCTTTTCTGAATGTTGAGCTTTAAGCCAACTTTTTCGCTCTCCTCTTTCACTTTCATCAAGAGGCTTTTTAGTTCCTCTTCACTTTCTGCCATAAGGGTGGTATCATCTGCATATCTGAGATTATTGATACTTCTCCTGGCAATCCTGATTCCAGCTTGTGTTTGTTCCAGTCCAGCGTTTCTCATGATGTACTCTGCATAGAAGTTAAATAAGCAGGGTGAATTCTTACTGTACTGAATTCTCATGATGTGAGTGGAATCTTAAACTCTAAAGTTAATATTTGGATGACAGAAAATTGGCTTCTTAAATGTAAGTCACTGCTATATAACTCAACTTTGAGCTTTTCAACAGACATTATGAGAACTCTGGGCAGTGACCCAGCCTCTGAGTCGAACAAGCCACTGTTTGAGCCAGGAACCAAGGTCCTGATAAAGACATTGGAATCTGGTGGTGGTGGGGGGGTGGTGGCAATCTCTTGAGCTCCTCTGGGAAAGCCCTTACCAAGTTATTCTTTCTTCTCCCACAGCTGTCAAGCTTCCAGGAAATGATTCATGGGTGTACCACATTCGAGTTAAAAAGTGGCATCCTAACCCTCAGAGTAAACAATGTCATTTTATGTCTTTATTCTCTATGCTTTCACTTTTTTACTTTTCAGATGGACCAAATAATCTACATGGGCTGGCTTCTGCTGACTCCAAAAATCCTGAGTCTGCTGTTTGGCCCTCAAGATGCCTTCCTGTTTTGAGCTCACGCATATGCTGCATTCCACAGTTGGTCTAATTGCCAGGTCTGTGGAGCACTCTTATCCTCATTGGCAGAAGGCTTCCCATGGTGGGCATCTCCACTTCAGGGAAAGGCTTTTCTCCAAGTCTGTAACTACCTTCACAAACAGCAATCATATGTGATGTCTCCTCTTAATCTGATGACATCTAACAATCCTAAAATGGACTGGTGTAACACTTTGTACCTTAACTATGGATATAATGTAACTTTTAACTTTGATTATAATTTATGTGGGTATAATGAGTATTCTGCTGCACATAAGAAGACAAATAGGTCTAGATCTAATGGTTTTCTGCATGATGTTTATCAAATATGTGATGAGATCATATGGCTAACTCCTGAAAAGAGACACCTAATGTCTAGTGCCCCATATGCAGGGGACAAACAGAGCCATCCCCAGAATTACCTGACAGCTTAATAATAATGACTGGAAACAATTTGGGTTTTTGCCTCAAGAAATATGCAATGCAATCATTCCTATGTTTTCTTACCCCAGTACAGGCCCTCATTTGGCCTTGCTAGACACTGATTGGGACTGGATCCCTCAGTCACACTGGCTTGCTCCAAACAGAACCTACTCAATATTTGGCTCTGACCTATGGGTGTGGTGTCCCCCTGGCTGGATAGGGAGATTCACCTTAGGTTTAGCTTTTACTCATGGTTTCACATTTTCAGAGCTTCCAGAGAAGCCTGCTAATTTGCCACGCCTTAGAACTCATTGGACGAGGTCTGTATTTCACTGGTATGATTATGTGGCTGCAATATTCATTCCCTCTCTGGGAACTACAGAAGTTATGCAATGAGTTGATGCTGTGACTATTCTCAAAAAACTATTTCAGCCCTTAATGATGAACAAATACAAATTACAAAGGTGGTTTTACAAAACAGATTGGCCTTAGATATTCTAACAGAAACACAAGGAGGAATTTGTGCCATTATTCATACCCAATGTTGTATATATATATACAAAAGATATGAGCACTAATGTTACTCACTTTACTAAACACATGAACATGCTGATTTAGGCTATGGATATGCCTGAAGCCTCATTTGCTTTACTTTGGGAGACATTTCCCCATTGTGGAAAACTATCTTAATGGTAATAACTCTGATTGTTCTATTTTTGCTTCCTGCATCTGTAACTGTAGCTGGATTTTTTTCTAGCCACATGAAGTTATTTAAATTACAAATGGTTGTCCAAACTCCTACAAGTGCCACAGCTTCCTCCAACTACTACTTGGGGCCTCTGGATCACAGACTGTCAGCATGAGGGTTAGGAAAATGTGTTGCTTCACCAATTTAGGGATGATGCCTCTTGTCAGCTTGGAAGCAGTTTTGGAATGAATGAAGGATCGTCCCATTCCCTAGACAACATAATACTCCTAAAAGAAAAGGGGATAATGAGAGGGTAACAGGCAGGAAGGCCAGAGGGTCCCCAAGTGGCAGGAGGAAAGAAACTGCAAGTGGCAGGCTTATTTTCCTTCTCTAACCCAAAATTAGAAGAGGCTTCTTTTAATTCTGTGTTGATGATACCTGGTTCTGCCTTGAGTTAATCAATGCATTTCTCATATGGAAATGTTTTTCTTAAGCTATGTTACTGAAACTATGTATTTGCTTCAAAATCTGCCTTTTTTCAGTTTGGTTTTAACTTTTTTTTTTTTTTTTTCTCAAACCTTCGGCCAATAATGACTCAACAAACCAGTATTCCTGTCAAATGTTTTATGGCGAGGGGATGATATACTTCATGCTATCCTATCTCAAAAATGCATATTGTGGGAGAGGGGCCTGGTGAAACTCCCTCAACCTTGAGGTGTCTCTCTTATCTGATTAACAGCTTTTTAACAGACATAAAACACCTCTCTAAAAACTATCCAGGGGGCACTCTTTTTTTATCCCCTTCTGATGTCTATATCAGAAGTTTCCCTAGCTCTATTATACTTTAATAAAACTTTACTACACAAAAAGCTCCAAGTAGTCAAGCCTCATCTCTGACCCCGGATCAAAATCCTCTCCTCTGGAGGTCAAGAATCCTGGTGTAACATAATGGCTCACAGCAGCAAACTTTCATCAGTCCTGAATATTCTTTGGAAGGAGTGATGCTGAAGCTGAAGCTCCAATAACTTGGCCACCTGATGTGGAGAACTCACTCATTGGGAAAAAAAAAAAAAAAACCCTGATGCTGAGAAAGATTGAAGGCAGGAGGATAAGAGGACAACAGAGGATGAGATGGTTGGATGGCATCACTGACTCAATGGACATGAGATTGAGCAAGCTCCAGGAGTTGGTGAAGAACAGAGTAGCCTGGCATGCTGCAGTCCATGGGGTTGCAAAGAGTCATACACCGCTGAGTGAATGAACTGAATCCAAATGAGTTGCCAACCCACCATGTCAGACCACATGGGCTTCACAAGATTTGATGTCTTCTCTCCTCCAAATGATTAATCTACCTGGAGAAAGTCTGCCTTACTTTTCTCAGATAAAGTTTCCCCCTTTTCATTCAAATGATCCTAGGGACAGAAACATTCTGACAAGAACTAACAAGTATTCTCTTTTATTTTTGTTCATCTTGCCTTCTTAATCTACAATGTTTTGAAAAACACAAATTTTTACATAATCTTCTGTTTTACTTGTTGTGGAAGTATTTTGTCTTGCTGGAGACAAAACCATGCATCTAAGATGATGTCTAATTAGTCTTTGTCTTTATCTACCATTTATAACATTTGAAAAATGCTGATGAAAGGTGAGAACTTCAGGACAAGTGGTAGCACAGTCCTACACTGTATAACATTGTGTATATAATATTGTACTAAAAAATCAGAAGGTTGGATTATGGGGTGAGGTGAAAAGGATTCTTGCCATGGCAAGTGGTGGGACTTTAATCAAGCTTCCTAATTTCTCCAAGCATTACATCCTTATTAAAGACTCAGTAAAAGGAGTTATAGTGAACATTTCTCTTACTTGCCTTTGTTTAATTCCTTCACACTCTTATGAAAGCATTGTGGTTTTCCTTGAGTAAACAACATTTCTAACTCATTCTCATGCCAGTTGTGTAGACATCATTCCAGTTTTGTAGACTTCACTTCAACTCTGACTTTGAGGATGGACAGGCATACATGCGTGCTAAGTTGCTTCAGTCCTGTCCTGACTCTTTGTGATGCTATGAACTTTAGCCCTCTAGCCTTCTCTGTACATGGCATTTTCAAAGCAAAAATCCAGGAGTGCATTTCCATGCCCTCCTCCAGGGGATCTTCCTGATCCAGGGATCAAAGCCACATCTCTTACGTCTTCTGCATTGGCAGTATGTTCTTTATCACTAACACCACCTGGGAAGATGACACTAAAAGGTAATAAGAGCATTTTTATCCCCTTAGCCAGTAATACCCTTAACTAGAGCAAGAGGCTCCAGCCAAGGGTCCCATGTAGCCCAATTTTGGTAGCTCTCTGGGAATTGTAATGAAGAACACATCTTTTAGCTTATTTTAGTTTCTTTTAAGAGAACAGAGTGAAAGCCTTAAATTAACTGGTCTCTACATTACTACTTCGTAGCAACATTCTTTCCCCTGTGTGATGCTGTACTTGGGAAAAGAGCTGAGAATCTGAGACATTGAGTCCTGATGATTTCACAGGAGCAACCAGGTTCCAGATGAATTTGATCTCATATGAACTTTCCAATGATCTATTCCCTTAAGCCTGTACCACTGAAACCTTCACTCCTAAATTATATTTGATTAAAGTAAAATTTTTAACAATAAAATAAATAAATAAATAAATAAATAAAACAAAAAGAGGCCCGGCTCATCCAAGATCTCAACAACAACAAAGCAAGTAGTTATCCTGCTGTAAAAAAAATGGGAAAATTTCATCAGTCCTCTCCAACAGTTTTCTTACCTATGTATTCATGAGGTACTTGATCTAAAAATTAGTATCAATGGTACACATTTTGCAGTGAGTATCAATAATAATATTGCAATCTGCTTCTATACAGCAAAGTGGATGATTATATTTTTTATTATTTTTGCATATTATAAAACACTCATTATTAAAACAAAGTTTAGATACTGAGTTATTAAAGTTTACATTTGAAATATTAATAGTGAAGCCAAGTTAGACATCATCTGAAGCAATTTGATTTTCCTTCACCTCAGGCATCAGAAATTAGATCCACAGCTGAAAATCAGAGAACAGATTTTGACTTAATATTCTAACAATTACCACTGTAAAGATGAAATAAGCCAGGGTAAATAAATATTAACTTTATTTTTGCCTTTGGCCCTTAAATTGTTTGTGACTCTTGACTGGTAAATGGTGGAAGTTTAAGGAATTGTTCTTAGAAATATAAAATGTGTATATGATATTTTGACTGGTTGAAACCATGACAGGTTTCATTTATTTTTAAAATTTTATTTTTAATTAGAAGATAATTACTTTACAACGTTGTGCTGATTTCTGCCTACAACAACAGCATGAATTAGCCATAAATGAACACATATCCCTTCCGTCTTAAGCCCCTCTCCCATGTGTAACTGATATTAAATATCTTCTTCTATCATGAAAAAGATATGATGCTTCCTCCCAAAGATGGTAAATGTTGCCTTGACATAAGTAAATTATTCAGACAGATGCTTGCTTGAAAATAAGACAAAATTATCAAAGAGATAAAATTTATCAATATGTACAAAAATTAAAAAGGAAAGATATAAAAGACATCATTGTTTTTTGTGAACGTTATTTATTTTAAACACCATAAATAGAAACCATAAAAATACATACCCACGTGGAAAATCTAATGGAAATAGCAATTTGGATTTCACAGGGCCCAGGACTCAGGAAAGAGGAACTTACAAACTGCTATCTCAGAACTAATTAGTACCAATCAGAATCAAAGTTAACATCTATGCTAAACTGTAAGATGTTCATAATTATCTTCATATTCATCGATGTCAATAATACAGTCTTCCTCCTTATCAAAAATCTTAGGTCCAGAGTAATCCTGAAAATTTTTCAGGATCTTTTTGATAAATTAAACTTCTAGGATGGAAGACGATATTTCTGCTAAGGGCCGTTGCTAACAGTAATCCTGCATTTATATTCTAAACATAGATATATCCTGGTTCAAGGCTGGACAGTGTAGAAAAGAGTAGCATTTACTATTTAGGTACTTTTTCCATTAAAGTAAGTCTGTTGCTGCTGCTGCTAAGTCGCTGCAGTTGTCTCCGACTCTCTGTGACCCCGTAGACGGCAGCCTACTAGGCTCCACCATCCTTGGGATTCTCCAGGCAAGAACGCTGGAATGATTTGCCATTTCCTTCTCCAATGCATGAAAGTGAAAAGTGAAAATGAAGTCATTTAGTCGTGTCTGACTCTTCGCAACCCCATGGACTGCAGCCTACCAGGTCCTCTGTCCATGAAAGTTTCCAGGCAAAAGTACTGGAGTGGGTTGCCATTGCCTTCTCTGAAAGTAAATCTGATTATACCTAAAAGATCAGAAAGCATTTGATTAAGGACTTGGAGTCTGGAGCTGGACTTCATGAGTTCAGAGGACTTTTGTTCATTGTTAGATGGGTGATACCAACAACCTAATTAATTAACTAAACCACTGTTGTTTCTTCTGTGAAATAGAGAATCTGGTATTGCTCACTTACACCTGTGTGTGTGTGTGACAATAAAGTCCTTAGAAAATTGTCTGGCATAAAATGAGCCTTGGGTAAATACTAACCTTTAGTTATAATAGTCTGTTTGTTTCCAAGGGAATATTGCTGACTTCACTATCTTTTTCAGTTATTTTGTTTTCATTGAGGGGGTATTTCTCAGAAATATATTCTATACATATGTTGAGCTTCCCAGATGGGGCTAGTGATATAGTATCTCCCGCCAATACAGGAGACGCGGGAGACGGCGGTTTGATCCCAGTCCGGGAATATACCTTGAAGAACAAAATGGCAACCCACTGCAGTATTCTTCCCTGAAAAATTTCTGGAGGAGACTGGTGGGCTACAGTCCATGGGGCTGTAGAGAGTCAGATAAGACTGAGTGACTGAGCATAGCACATATTTAACATGTAACACTTTTATTTTTTAAATCTTATCTTCCTTCCAAAGAAGTATAGTATGTGAAAATAATTATTTTTCTTGGTTCAGAAAAAAATGTTTTAATATGTTTATTTAAGTAATTACATTTCAGATATCATCTTGCTTTTATACTCCACTAAAATGAGCAGTAGAGTACTAGTTGTCTTAGAAGATACCATCAAAGTTGGAAAAATAATCTATACTCCCTAAAATTTATGGCAGATGACATTTGTAAACTATTAATCAAGTCTACAATCCCTATGTATTCATGAGGTTACCTAGAAAAACTATACACTTATGTAAGGAAAAGCCAGGGAGGAGAAAGGGAAAGGTTACTGTAAGAATTTCTGCTAAATATATGGGCTAAATATATATATAATCTCAGTATTACAAATAAAATGTAAATGGCACATAAAAAATTGTAATAGAAAGTAGACCAAATGCATATAATTTGCCAATCTCTTTGCAAATTGTGATAATATATCTTTAAAATAATTCAGACTCATCGTAAATCCATAATTTCCTCTTTGATGGTAGGTGGTGTTATATTACTTAAATTCATGCATGTGTAGAGATATTCTTCAGCATTTCTTTATATCAATTTTATTGGTTACACAGTCATCAAGTAATGAAAACTAAATAAGACGTAAATCAATGTAGGTTTGCAAAACAAGAATAGGAGTGGGAGAGAAGAGTTTATTTCTCTTATATAATTATTTAATACAATTTTAATTTCATACAGTAAGCTTTATTTTTTATAGTGCCTCTTGGGGGGGGGGAGATGCTGTGATTTAGTGAATAATTTCTTTAAAAAGTCCATTCATCTACTGTGAAGGAACTAAGCAATTCTACTAAGGCATTAAGCCAAAAATTAGGATAACATGGTCTAAAAATTAAGAAAGTGTAAAGAATGTTATGCCGTAGTTAAAGAAGGTCACACTGTTTGACTGAGGTGTCAAATTCAAGATGAATGCACATGAAGTGTGGTCAGATCAAACAGGGAAATAGTACTAGCCAGGTCATTTGGACCAGGATCAACTCCTGATGGCACAGCAGATGTTGTAGGTGGATTACTCTCCTAGGTAATCTGACCTTTTTGACTTACCTGTTTTGCGAACTCCAAGTTACGTTATAATTTCAGCTATGGTTTTAATGTTTTTGTGACTATGTACTTGATTATCCCAGAAGTTAGATACTAAAGACTTACTCATGATCTCCTAGGATGCTAACCTTGCATCATCATCACATTGTGTTATACCTTATAATTATGTAATTATATATTGCAGTTTTTATAACCAGATAAATATTATCACCCTACAAACCACTAGAATGCTGTGATCATATTTTATTCATTTTGTATCACTATGAACTAGCATAGCTTATTATAGATATCATTCAGTACCCACATCTGCTGACAAGTTCAACTTTCAATTTCAACTGTGTTAAATGTATAGTTCATGGGTTATCTATAGAATTATATCTGTGTATGTAAGACAGGCAACTTTCAGCTTCTTCACTATATGTGCTGGCATTTTTTCATCCCACCTGCGTTCTTGATCCTATTCTTCCTGTTCATTTATGTTGTCCCCCAGGCCCATGTTAGAATGCAAACTTTCATTACTCTTTTTATATTATTATTCCTTTCTAATAATCTATTTGATTTTCCCCAATATCTCCCATGTGCTTTTGTCTAAAGTGTCTCTTATGTCACTAATTGACAGAAGAAAGATGGTTACTTCCCTACAGGCAAATAGTTCATTGCTCTAATAATTTTGCTAGCACTTTAATGATTAATGATGCTTTAAATCTCTTTCACAAAAACTTTTAAATACTTAAGTTTTATAACACAATAAAGAATTTTAAAAATGTTTTAAGTATGTATAATGAAGTAGATTATTCCTCTATGAAAATCTTCATACATTATCATTTTTCAACACAATAATCACATTAGAATATGGAAAAAAAAAGATTTTCCCATATGTCTAATCTTTTTATTCCTTCCTTCCATCATTAATCTTCTATATAATTCCAAACTGAAATTCTTGAGTTTGGTGCCTAGCAAAAATATTTGAATTCCTCATTGTGATATGCACAGTGAGGAGACTCATATTGATCAAGCACATAAAGTCTGATTCTTTACACAATATTTAAAATGTACAAAGTTACAATGAAAAGTAACACTGTGGAGAGGGGTAGCTATACCCTTATAAGACCAACATGTTTCCATCCTTATAACACATCTAAACTGCTGAATAGGAAATATATAACAGTGAAAAATATTCTAAGTCAGTAGACACTCCCTTGACACTTAGTGAAGGAGACTGCCTTGTAGATATTAGAGTGCTGCCAATGCTAACCACAAGAACAAGATCTGATTATTAAACAGCCTTCCTACACACCTTTCGGTTTGTCCATCTATTACATAGTAATTTTGTCTTATGTATTAGAACCTTTATGATCGATCTGATATAACATCACTTTTTATTGAAAAATGAAAGTTGCTCGGTTGTATCTGACACTTTGCAACCCCATGGCCTGTAGCCTGCCAGGCTCCACTGTCTGTGGCTTTACCAGGCAAGAATCCTAGAGCAGATAGCCATTTCCTTCTCCAGGGGATCTTCAGGATCCAGAGGTTGAACCCAGGCCTCCTGCATTGAAGGCAGATTCTTTACCATCTGAACCTTCAGGGAAGCTCATCTGTACCCTGTGACTATTACAAATTCAATAGTTTTCTTCAATTAGTCAAACTGAGTGATGAAATAAACTGCCTATATATTCATATAATATTCAAAACATGCTTTAAATATGCTAAATAAAGTGTTTAATTATAAAATATTTGAAAGAATTACTGTTATAGAAATACCTTTAAGATTTGTATATATAGAAAAATGTATAATATTTTAAAATCACAAATGGTCAGTCATGTTTAACTGAGGTGGCAAACGTTGCAAAAGGGTTAACAAATATCACTGCTACCACAAAGAAAGTGAAAATTAAAATTGTTCTTTCAAATACATCTTAGGATACAATTGGGAATGTCACTAATATTAAAGAGGTTTTTTTTTTTTTTTTTTTTTTTTCACTAGGTAGTGGGAAGGAGGTGAAAAGTGGAACAAGAAGGACAGAAGTTAATATACATATCTTCACTCGTATCTTAATTACTTAATAATTACACAATTAAAATAATGTGCATGAAAGTGACAATGAAAGTCGCTTTGATTTATGCCAAAGAATGTTTTGCCTAAATTTTCTTCTAGGAGTTTCATAGGTTTAGGACTTATCAATTCAGTTCAGTTTAGTCGCTCAGTAGTGTCTGACTCTGCAATCCCACGAATAGCAGAACGCCAGGCCTCCCTGTCCATCACCAACCACCAGAGTTTACTCAAACTCATGTCCATCGAGTTGGTGATGTCATCTAGCCGTCTGATCCTCTCGGTCCCCTTCTCCTCCTGCCCCAAATCCCTCCCAGCATCACAGTCTTTTCCAGTGAGTCAACTCTTCAAATGAGGTGGCCAAACTACTGGAGTTTCAGCTTCAGCATCAGTTCTTTCAATGTATACCAAGGACTGATCTCCTTTAGAATGGATTGGTTGAATCTCCTTGCAGTCCAAGGGACTCTCAAGAGTCTTCTCAAACACTACAGTTCAAAAGCATCATTTCTTCTGTGCTCAGCTTTCTTTACAGTACAACTCTCACATCCATGCAAGAACACTGGAAAAACCATAGCCTTGACTAGACAGACCTTTGTTGGCCAAGTAATGTCTCTGAGTTTTAATGTGCTATCTAGGTTGGTCATAAATTTCCTTGCAAGGAGTAAGCGTTTTTTAATTTCATGGCTGCAATCACCATCTGCAGTGATTTTAGAGCCCCCCAAAATAAAGTCTTTCACTGTTTCCACTGTCTTCCCATCTATTTCCCATGAACTGATGGGACTGGATGCCATGATCTTTATTTTCTGAATGTTGAGCTTTAAGCCAACGTTTTCACTCTCCTCTTTCACTTTCATCAAGAGGCTTTTTAGTTCCTCTTCACTTTCTGCCATAAGGGTGGTGTCATCTGCATATCTGAGGTTATTGATATTTCTCCTGGCAATCTTGATTCCAGCGTGTGTTTCTTCCAGTCCACCATTTCTCATGATGTCCTCTGCATAGAAGTTAAATAAGCAGGGTGACAATATACAGCCTTGACGCCCTCCTTTTCCTATTTGGAACCAGTCTGTTCTTCCATGTCCAGTTCTAACTGTTGCTTCCTGACATGCATACAGATTTCTCAAGAGGCAGGTCAGGTGGTCTGGTATACCCATCTCTTTCAGAATTTTCCACAGTTTATTGTGATCCACACAGTCAAAGGCTTTGGCATAGTCAACAAAGCAGAAATAGATGTTTTTCTGGAAATCTCTTGCTTTTTTGATGATCCAGTAGATGTTGGCAATTTGATGTCTGGTTCTTCTGCCTTTTCTCAAACCAGCTTTGAACATTTGGAAGTTCACGGTTCACGTATTGCTGAAGCCTGGCTTGGAGAATTTTGAGCATTACTTTACTGGCATGTGAGATGAGTGCAATTGTGTGGTAGTTTGAGCATTCTTTTGCATTGCCTTTCTTTGGGATTGGAATAAAAACTGACCTTTTCCAGTCCTGTGGCCTCTGCTGAGTTTTCCAAATTTGCTGACATATTGAGTGCAGCACTTTCACAGAATCATCTTTCAGGATTTGAAATAGCTCAACTGGAATTCCATCACCTCCACTAGCTTTGTTCATAGTGATGCTTTCTAAGGCCCACTTGACTTCACATTCCAAGATGTCTGGCTCTAGGTGAGTGATCACACCATCGTGATTATGTGGGTTGTGAAGACCATTTTTGTACAGTTCTTCTGTGTATTCTTGCCACCTCTTCTTAATATCTTCTGCTTCTGTTTGGTCCATACCATTTATGTCCTTTATCGAGCCCATCTTTCATGAAATGTTCCCTTGGTATCTCTAATTTTCTTGAAGAGATCTCTAGTCTTTCCCATTCTGTTGTTTTCCTCTATTTATTTGCAATGACCGCTGAGGAAGGCTTTCTTATCTCTTCTTGCTATTCTTTGGAATTCTGCATTCAGATGTTTATATCTTTCCTTTTCTCCTTTGCTTTTCACTTCTCTTCTTTTCACAGCTATCTGTAAGGCCTCCTCAGACAGCCGTTTTACTTTTTTGCATTTCTTTTTCTTGGGGATGGTCTTGCTCCCTGTTTCCTGTACAATGTCACAAATCTCCGTCCATAGTTCATCAAGCACTCTGTCTATCAGATCTAGTCCCTTAAATCTATTTCTCACTTCCACTGATAATCATAAGGGATTTGATTTAGGTCATACCTGAATGGTCTAGTGGTTTTCCCTACTTTCTTCAATTTCAGTCTGAATTTGGCAATAAGAAGTTTATGATCTGAGCCACAGTCAGCTCCTGGTCTCGTTTTTGCTGACTGTAGAGAGATTATGCTTCTTCGGCTGCAAAGAATATAATCAATCTAATTTCAGTGTTGACCATCTGGAGATGTCCATGTGTAGAGTTTTGTCTTGTGTTGTTAGAAGAGGGTGTTTGCTATGGCCAGTGCGTTCTCTTGGCAAAACTCCTTTAGCCTTTGCCCTGCTTCATTCCACATTCCAAGGCCAAATTTGCCTGTTACTCCAGGTGTCTCTTGACTTCCTACTTTTGCATTCCAGTCCCCTATAATGAAAAGGACATCTTTCTAGGGTATTAGTTCTAAAAGGTCTTGTAGGTCTTCATAGAACCATTCAACTTCAGCTTCTACAGCATTACTGGTTGGGGAATAGGTTTGGTACTGTGATATTGAATGGTTTGCCTTGGAAACAATCAGAGATCATTCTGTTGATTTTGAGATTGCATCCAAGTACTGCATCCAAGTACTCTTTTTTTTTATCATGATGGCTACCCCATTTCTCCTAGGGGATTCCTGCCCACAGTAGTAGATATAATGGTCATCTGAATTACATTCACCCATTCCAGTCCATTTGAGATAGCTGATTCCTAGAATGTATGTCGTTCACTTTTGCCATCTCTTGTTTGACCACTAAGACTCTTGAGAGTCCCTTGGACTGACAGGAGATCCAACTAGTCCATTCTAAAGGAAATCAGTCCTGGGTGTTCATTGAAAGGACTGATGCTGAAGCTGAAACTCAAATACTTTGGCCACCTCATGCGAAGAGTTGACTCATTGGAAAAGACCCTGATGCTGGGAGGGATTGGGGGCAGGAGGAGAATGGGATGACAGAGGATGAGATGGCTGGATGGCATCACCAACTCGATGGACATGAGTTTGAGTGAACTCTGAGAATTGGTGATAGACAGGGAAGCCTGGTGTGCTGCGGTTCGTGGGGTCGCAAAGAGTCGGACACGACGGAGTGGCTGAACTGAACTGAAATGAAATGAATTTGCCTTGATTCATAGATCTAACATTCCAGATTTCTATGCAATATTACTCTTTACAGCGTCAGACCTTGCTTCTATCACCAGTCACATCCACAACTGGTATTGTTTTTGCTTTGGCTCCATCCCTTCATTCTTTCTGGAGTTACTTCTCCACTGATCTCCAGCAACAAATTGGGCACCTACTGACCCGGGAAGTTCATCTTTCAGTATCCTATCATTTGCCTTTTAATATTGTTCATGGGATTCTCAAGGCAAGAATATTGAAATGGTTTGCCATTCTCTTCTCCAGTGGACCACATTTTGTCAGACCTCTCCACCATGACCTATCTGTCTTGGGTGGCCCCACATGGCCTGGCTTAGTATCATTGAGTTAGACAAGGATGTGATCCATGTGATCAAATTGGTTAGTTTCTGTGATTATGGTTTCAGTGTGTCTGCCCTCTGATGCCCTTTAACAATTGCACTCATCACATGCTAGTAAAGTAATGCTCAAAATTCTCCAACACAGGTGTCAGCAATACATGAACCATGAACTTCTTATGTTCAAGCTGGTTTTAGAAAAGGCAGAAGAACCAGACATCAAATTGCCAACATCTACTGGATCATCAAAAAAGCAAGAGATTTCCAGAAAAACATCTATTTCTGCTTTGTTGACTATGCCAAAGCCTTTGACTGTGTGGATCACAATAAACTGTGGAAAATTCTGAAAGAGATGGGTATACCAGACCACCTGACCTGCCTCTTGAGAAATCTGTATGCATGTCAGGAAGCAACAGTTAGAACTGGACATGGAAGAACAGACTGGTTCCAAATAGGAAAAGGAGTGCATCAAGGCTGTATATTGTCACCCTGCTTATTTAACTTCTATGCAGAGGACATCATGAGAAATGGTGGACTGGAAGAAACACACGCTGGAATCAAGATTGCCAGGAGAAATATCAATAACCTCAGATATGCAGATGACACCACCCTTATGGCAGAAAGTGAAGAGGAACTAAAAAGCCTCTTGATGAAAGTGAAAGAGGAGAGTGAAAACGTTGGCTTAAAGCTCAACATTCAGAAAATAAAGATCATGGCATCCAGTCCCATCAGTTCATGGGAAATAGATGGGAAGACAGTGGAAACAGTGAAAGACTTTATTTTGGGGGGCTCTAAAATCACTGCAGATGGTGATTGCAGCCATGAAATTAAAAGACGCTTACTCCTTGGAAGAAAAGTTATGAGTAACCTAGATAGCATATTCAAAAGCAGAGACATTACTTTGCCGACTAAGGTCCATCTAGTCAAGGCTATTGTTTTTCCTGTGGTCATGTATGGCTGTGAGAGTTGGACTGTGAAGAAGGCTGAGCACTGAGGAATTGATGCTTTTGAACTGTAGTGTTTGAGAAGACTCTTGAGAGTCCCTTGGACTGCAAGGAGATCCAACCAATCCATTCTGAAGGAGATCAGCCCTGGGATTTCTTTGGAAGGAATGATGGCAAAGCTGAAACTCCAGTAGTTTGGCCACCTCATGTGAAGAGCTGACTCATTGGAAAAGACTCTGATGCTGGGAAGGATTGGGGGCAGGAGGAGAAGGGGACGACAGAGGATGAGATGGCTGGATGGCATCACTGACTCGATGGACGTGAGTCTGAGTTAACTCCAGGAGTTAGTGATGGACAGGGAGGTGTGGCGTGCTGCGATTCATGGGGTCACAAAGAGTCAGACACGACTGAGTGACTGAACTGAACCATCTTACTTGGCTTTATCTTACCTTGGACGTGGGGTATCTCTTCACAGCTGCTCCAGCAAAACGCAGCCACTGCTCCTTACATTGGTTGAGGGGTAGCTCCTCACGGCCGCCCCTCCTGACCTCGGATGTAGGGTAGCTCCTCACGGCCACTCCTGCACTATTGCAGGCTGGCCCTCTCAGTCCCTGCCCCTGACCTTCCTCTTGGCCAGGCTTCTGCGCGGTCCGTCACAGCCAGCACACTTCTTTGCAGTCTTATATTTAGGGCTTTATCCCATATTGAGCTTATTTGAGTATATGGTGTTAGAGAATATTCTAATTTCATTCTTTTGCATTAACTCTCCATATTTCATAGCATCACTTATTGAAGAGACTGTCTTTTTTCTGTTGTATATTTTTTCCTTCTGTGTTGTAGATTAATTGACCATAAGTACCTGGGGTAATTTATTGGCTCTTCTTTCTGCTCTATTGGTATATGTATCTGGTTTTGTGCTTGTACCATGTTGGTTTGGTTGGTATGACTTTGTATTATAGTCTGAAGAAAGAGTGTATGGTACTTCCAGCTCTCTCCTTTTTACTTAAGATTATTTTGACAATTTGGTGTTTTCATAGTTCTGCTTAAATTTTTATAACTACTTGTTTCAGTTCTGTGAAAAATATCATACAGATTTTGATAGAAACTGAATTAAATGTATAGATTGCTTTGGGTATTATGGATATTTTAAAATATTAATTCTTTTTTTAATTGAAATTTATTTATTTTAATTGGAGGCTAATTACAATATTGTACTGTTTTTGCCATACATCAACACGAATCTGCCACGAGTGTACATGCGTTCCCCATCTTGAACCCGCCTCCCACTTCCCTCCCCGTATCAGCCCTCTGGGTCATCCCAATGCACCAGCCCCAAGCATCCTGTATCTGGCATCAAGCCTGGACTGACAATTCGTTTCTTATATATTATACATGTTTCAATGCCATTATTCCAAATCATCCTACCCTCTCCCTCTCTCACAGAGTCCTAAAGACTGTTCTATACATTTGTGTCTCTTTTGCTGTCTCACATATAGGGTTATCAATACCATCTTTCTAAATTCCATATTATATGCATTAGTATACTGTATTGGTGTTTTTCTTTATTGCTTACTTCAATCTGTATAATAAGCTCCAGTTTCATCCACCTCATTAGAACTGATTCTAATGTATTCTTTTTAATGACTGAGTGATACTCCATTGTGTATATGTACCACAGCTTTCTTATCCATTCATCTGCTGATGGACATCTAGGTTGCTTCCATGTCCTGGCTATTATAAACAGTGCTGCGCTGACCATTGGGGTACACGTGTCTCTTTCAATTCTATTTCCTCGGTATGTATGCCCAGCAGTGGGATTGCTGGCTTATAAGGTAGTTCTATTTCCAGTTTTTTAAGGAATCTTCACAATATTCTCCACAGTGGCTGTACTAGTTTGCATTCCCACCAACAGTGTAAGAGAGTTCCCTTTTCTCCACACCCTCTGCAGCATTTATTTCTTGTAGACTTTTGGATAGCAGCCATTCTGACTGACGTGAAATGGTACTTCATTGTGGTTTTGATTTGCATTTCTCTGATAATGAGTGATGTTGAGCATCTTTTCATGTGTTTGTTAGCCACCTGTATGTCTTCTTTGGAGAAATGTCTGTTTAGGTTTTTGGCCCATTTTTTGATTGGGTCATTTATTTTTCTGGAATTGAGCTGCAGGAGTTACTTGTATATTTTTGAGATTAGTTCTTTGTCAGTTCCTTCATTTGCTATTATTATATCATATTCTGAAGGCTGTCTTTTCACCTTGCTTATGCTTTCCTTCGTTGTGCAGAAGCTTTTAATTTTAATTAGATCCCATTTATTTTTGCTTTTATTTCCAATATTCCGGATGGTGGGTCATAGAGGATCCTGCTGTCATTTATGTTGGAGAGTTTTTGCCTATGTTCTCCTCTAGGAGTTTTATAGTTTCTGGTCTTATGTTTAGAACTTTAATTCATTTTGAGTTTATTTTTGTGTATGGTGTTAGAAAGTGTTCTAGTTTCATTCTTTTACAAGTGGCTGACCAGTTTTCCCAGCACCACTTGTTAAAGAGATTGTCTTTTCTCCATTGTATATTCTTGCCTCCTTTGTCAAAGATAAGGTGTCCATAGGTGTGTGGATTTATCTCTGGGCTTTCTATTTTGTTCCATTGATCTATATTTCTGTCTTTGTGCCAGAACCATACTCTGTTCATGACTATGGCTTTGAAGTAGAGCCTGAAGTCAGGCAGGTTGATTCTTCCAGTTCCATTATTCTTTCTCAAGTTTGCTTTGGCTATTCAAGGATTTTTTGTATTTCCCTACAAATTGTGAAATTATTTGTTCTAGCTCTGTGAAAAATGCCAATGGTAGCTTGATAGGGATTGCATTGGATCTAAAGATTGCTTTGGTTAGTATACTCATATCTTTCCATTTTTCAATTATCTTCAAATTTTTTTCAAAGTTTTATAGTTTTCAGAGTATAGGTCTTTCATCTTGATTAAGTTTATTACAATATTTTTTTCTTTATTCAGTCAGTTCAATTCAGTCATGCAGTCGTGTCCAACTCTTTGTGACCCCGTGGACTTTGGCACACCAGGCCTCCCTGTCCATCACCAACTCCTGGAGGTTACTCAAACTCATGTCCTTTGAGTCAGTGGTGCCATCCAACCATCTCATCTTCTATCATCCCCTTCTCCACCCGCCTTCAGTCTTTCCCAGCATCAGGGTCTTTTCAGATGAGTCAATTCTTTGCATCAGATGGCCAAAGTATTGGAGTTTCAGCCTCAGCATCAGTACTTCCAATGAATATTCAGGTCTGATTTCCTTTAGGATGGACTGGTTGGATCTCCTTGAAGTCCAAGGGACTCTCAAGAGTTTTCGGCAATACCACAGCTCAAAAATACCAATCAGTTAGTTTCTTTGTCTTGTTTAATATCAGGATAATAGTGAACCCACTGAACAAATTTGGAAGTTTTCCCTTTTCTTCTTTTTTTTTTTTTTTTTTTTGGAGTTAGTTTGAGAAGAATATGTATTATTCTTTCTTTATGTTTGGTAGAATTCTGTTTTGAAGCTGTCCGGTCCTAGACTTTCATTTGCTGAGAGTTTCTTTCTTTCTTTTTTTTTTTAAATTACAAATTCAATTTTACTACTAGTGATTAGTCTGTTCTGATTGTCCATTTCTCCCTGATACAGTCTTAGATGGTTGTATGCTTCTAGAAGTGTGTCCATTTCTTCTCAGTTGTCACATTTGCTGGCATAAAACTATAATATTCTCTTGCCATTTTTTGTATCTCAGTGATATCAGTTATTTTTCTGGATGAGCATTGCTAAATGTTTATCAAATATTTTATTTTATAATATATGAAATGAATCGCCAGTCCAGGTTCAATGCATGATACTGGATGCTTGGGGCTGGTGCACTGGGATGACCCAGAGGAATGGTACAGGGAGGGAGGAGGGAGGGGGGTTCAGGATGGGGAACACATATATACCTGTGGTGGATTCATATTGATGTATGGCACAACCAATACAATATTTTAAAGTAATTAACCTCCAATTAAAATAAATAAATTTATATTTTAAAAAACTGTTAATTGATCTTTTATGTTGTTTTTGGTCTCTATTATATTTACTTCTTCTCTGGTCTTTATTGTGTCCCTTCTTCGTGTGACTGTGTGCTTTGTTTGCTATTCTTGTTTTGTTTTTTGTTTTTTGTGTTTTTTTTTTTTTTAATTTCCTTAGCTGATAGGTTTTATTTGAGATTTTGTTTGTTTCTTGAGATAGATCTGTATTGTTATAAACTTCCCTGTTATAATTGCCTTTTATGTTTCCTGTAGATTTTTAGAAGTTGTGTTTCAATTTTTCTTTCACTTGAGGTGCTGTGCTGTGCTTAGTCACTCAGTCACATCCGATTCTTTGTGACCCCATGGACTGTAACCTATCATCCTCCACTGTCCATGGTGTTTCTCCAGGCAAAATTACTGGAGTGGGTTGCCATGCCCTCCTCCAGGTACTTGAGGTATAATTCCTTTGATTTCTTTTTAATTCACTGTAGCATTTAATATCATGTTTTTTATTCTCTATGTATTTGTGCTTTCCCATTTTCCTTCATGAAATTAACTTCTAGTTTTATACCCTTGTGGTCAGAAAAAAAAAAGGGTTTGATCTAATTTATTTTTCAAAGTATTGAGACTTCTTTTGTGGCATAGCATGTATGTTATCATGAAAATTATTCCATGTATACTTATAAAGAATGTGTATCCTGTTTTGAATGGAAAGTCCTGTGGATATCTATTAAGTCCAAATGATATGCTGTGTCATTTATGAAGAATTTTGTGTCATTGATTTTCTGATTGAGCAATCCCTCCTTGAGGTAATTGGGTTTAGAGTCTCCTACTACTATTGTGGGCTTCTATGGTGGCTCAGTGGTATAGAATTCACCTTCCAATGTAGAAGATGTGGGTTCAATCCTTGTGTCAAGAAAATTCTCTGGAAAAGTAAATGGCAACTCGCTCCAGTATTCTTGTCTGGGAAATCTCATGGATGGAGGAGCTGGTGGGCTAGAGTCCATACAGTTGCAAAAGAGTTGGATGCCACTTAGTGATTAAACAACAGCTATTATCATCAATTGTTCCCATTATATCTGTTAGCATTTGCTTTTTTATTTAGATGTATGTTTGTTAAAGCTGGCTTGACGCTCAACATTCAAAAAACTGATATCATGGCATCTTGTCCCCTCACTTCATGGAAAATAGATGGGGAAACAATGGAAAGAGTGTCAGACTTAATTTTGGGGGGCTCCAAGATCACTGCAGATTGCGGCTGCAGCCATGAAATTAAAAGCTCCTTGGAAGAAAAGATGTGACCAACCTAGACAGCATATTAAAAAGGAGAGACAATACTTTGACAACAAAGGTCCGTCTAATCAAAGCTATGGTTTTTCCAGTAGTCATGTATGGATGTGAGAGTTGGACCATAAAGAAACCTGAGCACCAAGTAATTGATGATTTTGAATTGCGGTGTTGGAGAACACTCTTAAGAGACTTTGCTGAATGGAGATCAAACCAGTCAATCCTAAAGGAAATCAGTTCAGTTCAGTTCATTCGCTCATTCGTGTCCAACTCTTTGCGACCCCATGTATTGCAGCACGCCAGGCCTCCCTGTCCATCACCAACTCCTGGAGTTCACTCTGACTCACATCCATCGAGTCCGTGATGCCATCCAGCCATCTCATCCTCGGTCGTCCCCTTCTCCTCCTGCCCCCAATCCCTCCCAGCATCAGAGTCTTTTCCAATGAGTCAGCTCTTCGCATGAGGTGGCCAAAGTACTGGAGTTTCAGCTTTAGCATCATTCCTTCCAAAGAAATCCCAGGGCTGATCTCCTTCAGAATGGACTGGTTGGATCTCCTTGCAGTCCAAGGGACTCTCAGGAGTCTTCTCCAACACCACAGTTCAAAAGCATCAATTCTTCAGCGCTCAGCTTTCTTCACAGTCCAACTCTCACATCCATACATGACCATAGGAAAAACCATAGCCTTGACTAGACGGACCTTAGTGGGCAAAGTAATGTCTCTGCTTTTGAATATTCTATCTAGGTTGGTCATAACTTTTCTTCCAAGGAGTAAGCATCTTTTAATTTCATGTCTGCAGTCATCATCTGCAATGATTTTGGAGCCCCAAAAAAAGGAAATCAGTCCTGAGTATTCATGAAAGGACTGAAGCTGAAGCTGAAGCTCTAAAACTTTGGCCACCTGATGCAAAAAACCAACTCATTTGAAAAGATCCTAATGCTGGGAAAGATTGAGCACAAGAGGAGAGTGGAATAACAGAGGATGAGAAAGTAGAATGGCATCACAGACTCAATGGACATGAATCTGAGCAAGCTGTGGGAGTTGGTGATGGACAGGGAGGCATGGTGCACTATAGTCCATGGGGTCATAAAGAGTTGGATATGACTGAGTGGCTAAACTGAACTGATGTATGTTAAATGAGCAAAATATCCTCTTCTTGTATTTATCCCATTTACTTTATATAATCCCTTTCTTGATTTATATTACAAACTTAGGTTTAAAGTCTATTTTGTCTGATATGTGTATTACTGCATCCACTTTATTGTCATTTCTTTATGTTAATGAAATATATTTGTAGATAGGAACCATCCTTGTATCCTTGCAGTAAATCCAACTTGATCCTGGTATATGATTCTTTTTATCACTTTGGTGAGTAAGCTGGATTTGATGCAAAAGTGAGTCACATCTTTCCCCAGCGTGTGCTGGCAGCTATCACCTTGATAAGAAATGTGTTTGGAGATGTTGGGGTTAGAGCCAAGGCCAGGTGTAAACTGGGGCTTTCCCTGTACTCAGTGGTCAGCAGCACCATACTGGGTTTGGGGTTGGTTCTCAAACTGCTGGAGCAGTAACCCCGAGTTTTGGGTCTGCGGTAGCTCCATTTCCCTTAACTTCCTGCACTCCTCACCTCTCAGCACTAGCACTCCCACTGCAGAGGGAAGCAGTACCTGCTCACATGCTGCTGTGGGTCTGATATATCTTTGTCTTTCACAGCTGCGATCTCCCTTTGGCTGTGACAGCTGTGACCCTGGTTTAGAGCTGTGTAGTGAAACAAGCAGGGCTGGAGAGCACACCAAGTTCAGACTTGAACAGACGCTGTGGCTATCACAGGACATCAGACAGCATCCCCATCAGTTTCAATCTACTTTGTCCTCCCTGTTTTGAGAGTAAGCAAACTTTTACACAGTCTTCAAGAGTGGAGTCCAAGTTTCTCACAGCCCTCTTGTTGCTCTCGTCAGTCTTCCAATCAGCCAAGGACACTCACCTTCTCAATGTGAACCCTAGGGCACTAAGCATGTAGCTCGAATTGCTCGCTCCTAGGAAGGATGTCTGTTGGTATATTCTCCCTCTTCTTTTGATTCTCCTTCCAGGGGACCTGATCAGTTTACTTCCCAGTTTATTTCCCTGATTCTCTATTGATCTTTCTTTAGCCTTTGTCCCACAGGGACTTTCCTGTCAGACTCCATTTTGTTTTCAGTGAGAACTGTTCCTCATATAGATGTATTTTTGATGTTTTCACTGGGGGAGGTGATTTCTATGTCTTTCAACACTGCTATCTGGATCTCATTCTCTTTGATATCACATCCTTTTGAGGAGATATAGAATAGGTTCCTTTGTTAATTTTTTCAGTCCAACTTTCAGAGCAGGTTTTTAATATGTTTTATTTCCATATTATTTTGAGATTAATGCCTAACTTTTCACCTTACCATTATACATAATTTTAAATAGTCAAAGAAATCATAGCTTTTCTAATTATTAGGACTCATAAGAAAGAGTAAAGGGAGAAAGAAACAAATACCTATTGCCACTTGTTCAAGATGCCTTAAAAATATCTCGTAAATTTTCACAATAACCCCTTGACATACATTTATCATTTCCCTTTCTTTTAAATAAAATAAGGATTTAAAACATTTCAAAACTTGCCAAAATTACATGAAGGGCCAGGTTGAAACCTAAATCTAATACTGCACTTTTCATAATATATTGCAGCCCATAAGCAGAGAACCCTTATATGTAATCAAGTAACTGTGGAGACTAAAAGAGAAAAAATAAACTTATTAGATTCATAAAAGTTAATCTTACATACATTTTATAGTATGTATAATTGTTACTGTTTTGCTTGGTAATTAAGATACAACAATAAACTCTTCAGTATATAGTTGCAATTAATATTAAAAAATCAAATATTTCTGAATCAGAAAAAAGATATATCTTAGAACAGGAAGATATTCTAATGTCTTACTTACCTAAGCTGCATCCCTTTAACCTTCTATTGAAAAAAAATCATCTAATGAAGTAGCTGGTATGAAAACAGAATGGCTCAATAAGTAGCACATGAGTAACCTCAAAATCCATTGTTTTAGAAAGATTTAGTTTACTTTCATTAAAAATACCTCTCATACATTGCCAAAAATATAAAAATAAATATTGCATATAGATCACCAAAATAGAGAAATGGTCATTTCAGGTGGAAGTTGTAAAGGTAAATTTTCAAGTAGTCAGAATTTTGGACACAAAATTTGTGAAAAACAAAAATAAAGTCCAATAAAAAAAGAATAAAAATGAAGATTTCTGGCAGAAAAAATTGAATTTGAAAAATATAGTTAGAAAAAACATAAGTGCTTTTAGAGTCAAAATTAATAAACCAATTTGAATGAAACTGCTTTGCAAGAAAAGAAAGCAAGCTTGGGGACAGAACAAGAAAAGTCTTGAACAATATAAATCCTATGTATTTTCCAGGGTCCTTAGAGTAAGATAATTTTAAATGAATCTAAGATGTTCTACCCCTGATATAACACACTTTCTACTAGTTATTGAAACCATTAATGATGTTAAAATTTAGGTGCTGCTATGAAGAAATTTTTATAGAGGCAATTAATATCTCAAACCAGTTGACCTTAAGGTAGGTGTTATTTTCAATGGGCTTGCCTTAACCCAGTGAACTCTTAAAACAGACTGGGATTTTGTAGAAGTCAGAAAGCTCAAGCATAAGAGCGATTTGAAGAGAGATGCCCTGTTGGCCACTTTGATGAATGAGGGAGCTACATGGCAAGCAATGCAGGAAACCTGTAGGACCTATAATAATACACAACTGGCATCCAGTAAGGACACCAGCAACTCAGTCCTAAATGGCAAGGAAATAAACTCTGCCTCATACAGGTGAGCTTCTAAGAGGGCTCCAAACTAGATGACAATACACCCAATACACCTTGGTTTCAGTCTTGTAAAACCTAGAGCAGAAATGTCACTCTTACCATGGTGGAAAGTCTGACCTATAGCACTGTGAGATAATAAATAAAAGTGAAGTTTTAAGCTGTTCAGTTTGTGTTAATTTGCTGCATAGCAATATAAAACCAATATAGCTTAATATAAAACACACTTGCTTCTTTCTTTTCTTCTTTTATACAACTGTACAGTATTGTCATATGTATAATTGACATACAAAGAACTGCACGTATTAATGTGCACAATTTCATGAGTTTACCATATTCAGACTTTCATGATGACATCAAGGGAACAGGTATAGCCACCATCTCCCAAAGTTTCCTCATGTTCCTCTGTTTCTTTTTGTTTTGTTTTGTTTTGTTTTTCTTGTCTTCAGATTTGTTCTGGAAGTCACAACTTATGTAGATGGCCATAGATATATGCTCTGCAAAATATCAGCTGAACATCAGAAGCCAGCAGATACCCAGACAATGAAGATATTTATGAGATGCGTTAACAAAGCTGTCTGATAACACTGCAAAACCACTCCAACTAATGACAGGGCTCTTGAATTGCATTCAAGATGGTGGAATTTAATTTAGTTTACTACTTGTTATTTTGTTGTTGTCCTTAGTGTAAAATTGAGATATAAGCCTATACAAGTAGAGCTAAAAGCCCAATCTAAGGGACTAAATATTCTTTACCAGTATTTTGGTTGACACTTCCATTGATTTTGAATAAAGTACAGAATTGGCATCTGAATTCTCTCCTCCATTCAAATGGATCTTTCCAATAAGGATGCTTTTTATATAAATACAAACCTAGGAAGATGATTCCTCTGTAATGTTTTCTATGCCAAGACCAACCTGATTTCTAATGTAATAATGGGCTACAATTCAACCTATCTTTTTTTTAAAATTTATTTATTTATTTATTTTTAATTTTTACTTTACAATTCTGTATTGGTTTTGGCATAGATTGACATGAATCCTATCTTATTCAAAAGGATTATTCAACGTAACATCTTAGGACATCATGCTCCATTATGTATTGCTGTTATTGAAGTGCATAGGTTTTCCTTCTGAAATAGGTTTTCTTTCTTCAAACCCAAAAAGAATAGTAGGAGTTACATTACTTTTTAGATGAGAAAACTTGAGTCCAAAAGTTAAATCAAACATTTATGTTGAGGGTCTTAACAAAAAGTAAAAATTTTCTTTAAGCACAATGAACCAATTGAGAAAATAATAATGCAAAACATCAAAACCTGATGCTCTATAAGTGTTATAAAATGTGAGCACTTAATTAATGTTAAAATAAACAAGATATCTTTAACTATGGAGGACCAAAATAAAAAAAAATAAAAAAAACACTTGTTTAATGTTGTACTCCAGGGAATCTTTCTGACCCAGGAATCAAACTCTTATCTTCTGCATTGGCAAAAATATTTTTTACCATTTCATCACCTTGGAAGCCCCTATAAATGTCATTACACTGAGGAAAATATTATAGCCAACCAATATCTCAATCCTGGACCACACCCTGCATGGTTTCTCCCACTGCTTCCAAATTCAAAGTCATAATAAAAATTTAGCTTTCACAATTGTAGATTTAAATTTTATAGTTTCTCAGTTATCTCTCATAATCTGAAGACTGTCTTCAACACAATCTTGCTTCATATTTATTAGTCTACATTGTCTATTTTAGATATGTGATTTTTCTCTTCCTCCTAGAGCTACTCAGCATTACGTTTTCATTTCATCATCATAATCTTGCATCAGCACAAATGCAAAAAATTTTAAAATGAAAATATTATACCTGTACACATATTTTTTGTTGTTGTTTAGTTGCTAAGTCAAGTCCAACACTTTGTGACCCCATGGACTGCAGCCTCCCGGGCTCCTGACCATGGAATTATCCCTATAAGAATAGCTGAGTTTGTTGATGTTTCCTTCACCAGGGGATCTTCCCTACTCAGGAACTGGACCCACATCTCCTGTTACAAACAGATTCTTAATCACTGAGCCATCAGTGAAGCCCACTTAATGCCAATGTGGCATGAAGCAGCTAACTATTTTGTGTTACACCACTATAGCCATAGCATACTCCTTGCATAATTTTTGTTTTTCATGCATAGCTTGTTTGTTTATAAGTGAGCTATTAATTTTAAGAGACCACTTGTTTCAACAAATATTTCTTACCCATCTATTAGGAGAAGGACATTCCAGTGGATGATGAAAAATGATATAATGAATAGCAGATAGCTAGTCTTGTGCATTAAGAACTTCATTGTCTCTATAAGACAACAATAGGACACACCTATTCACACCTATTTCAGCGAAGTTATGTCTGCTTCCAATATCTATATTATCCGGATTAGAGCAAGGAATAGAAAATATATGAAGGTGGAACCAGTACAGTGCTCACCCAAAGGAAAATAAGGTTAACTTTATCTTTTAACCTTCCTACCCCTCATCTCCTGTTAGCATGTATCTCTGTTTTCCCAGGATACTATTATTACCCAATATTTTGTAATGCATTAACTTAACTGTGCTTCTCTTCCTCAAGCTAGAGTCAGGTTCCCAAGTTACCATTTTTTTAAATCTTTACAACTATCAATCTCCCCTTCCAATTGTCTAAGTTTAGAAATAGTGTGTTTACCTATACATACACAGGCACTGGTATAAGAAAAGAAATGATGACTTTGCATTAATAAACAACATGCTTAGTATTCTAAAACATTTTTTGTACAAAATTTGTATATAGTCATTCTTCCCACCACTCTCTGTCTTTCTATCACACACACACACACACACACACACAAAGAATACAATTTATGTAATCTGTATTATAAATTGGAATCCAAAATTTGGTATTTATTATCTCTAAAATATTAGACAAACTAAATTACTTGAGCTTCAGTCTCATCTCTAGAATTAATTATAATAAATTACAAAGGTAACAAATTACTTCATAAAGTAGAGATACATTTTATGGAATTAAGATGTAATCAAAATTCCTAGTAGAATTTCCAGAACATAATACACACTCAATAAATGCCATTCCCCACTTATCCCAGTAAAAATAACAATCTAATCTAAAAAAAACCATAAACATTTTAATCTATTTTGAGGTTATAAATATTTATATATATTTAATATGTGTTAAAGCTCCTAAAATAATTACAATTTGTAAATGAAAAACTGTTCACATATCTAATTTCCTCATTTAAAAAATCACATGAGCAATTCTGGAAAGTATTACACTCATTATAATGAAGGAACTGAGATCAAGAATAGTTAAGTGACTTGTTCAGCACCACCGTATAATTAATAACAGAAGTCATTTAGGTCAATATAGGTCTTTTTACGTTATCATTTTACAGGGCTTCCTAGGTGGCACAAAGGTAAAAAAAAAAAGTCTTCCTGCCAATGCAGAGAAGGAAATGACAAATACTCCAGTGGCCTTGGCTAGGAAATCCCATAGACAGAGGAGCCTGGTGGACTACAGTCCTTGGGGTCTCAAGGCAGATGGACATGACAGCGACTTAACAACAGTAAAATTATTAAGCTTAAACTGTATCAATAAATATAAAGAATAGTCACTGGCACATTGTAAATCCTATGCAAATGGTAGTTAAAATTGTTAATTTATTGTCTAACACAAAATAATGCCACATATGTTGAATAAATGAATCATTTACATTTTAAAATTATAAAGAGATATATGTGAAAGAAACACAGAAGCATTAGATTATTTTTACAAAACAAAAGCAAAGAATACAGTTGGAATGAAAGTTCTAGCATCTAGTTTGATTATTTATGTTAATAAAAAATAAAAGTCCAACTGTTTGCAAACCCATGGACTGTAGTCTGCCAGGCTCCTCTGTCCATGGAATTTCCCAGGCAAGAATACTGGAATGGGTTGCCATTCCCTTCTCCAGCGGATCTTACCCACCCAATGATTTAACCTGGGTCTCCCACACTGCAGGTGTATTCTTTACTGTCTGAGCCACCAGGGAAGCCACAGAATACAGAACCCATCAAGTGCATTTTTCCCAGAGCCAGGATCATTAGCTTCTCCATGTAGACAAGTTCCTGAAATACAGCTGAGTTAAAAAGTCTTTTCAAAGCACACTGTGAGATATCTAGGGGGAAAAAAATGTTTACTTTAATAACACATTTACATTTGTACTTTTAATTGATGTGTGGTGACATTATTTACTTTGAGATTATGAAGCTGGCAAACATCTTTTTCCCCATGTTACTGAATCTCTGAAGATTTATCTACTTTGAGCAGATACTTTAAATTGAATACATATGTGGGAGAAATTCCTATTTGAGTTTCTGCCGGCGTCCAGCCCCCGCAGGATCTAGGGGAACCCTCAGGAGAAACGGCATTGGCAAAGAGATTTAGAGAGAGATAAGGAAAAATATTGCAGATAAGAAAATAGAGGAAAGAAAGACACGTGGGAACCAGGCTTTCGTGGAACTGATCCTGGTCCATCACTTTATTTTTCAGGGAAGCTTTTATACCTTGACTTGTACATAGAGGGAAATGAAAGATGCAAAGTCATAAAGAGTCAGCCCAGACATTACATCTGTTTTGTCTTTATCGAAACCAGGATTTTTTTCTGCATACCTTCCCCATAAACAATGGTGTGTACATTATCTTCTGGCCTTGGAGGCCTGTGAACATTTTATGACCCTCTTTTGATAAAGACTGCTAAACCAGAAAACTTACTTTCCCTCAAAGTGTTTTTTCTTTATATTTGTAATCTATGTCAGCCTCAGAAAATGCTAAACAGAGTTACACTTTTCACGGAGCAAAGGTGCAGTGAGTTACAAGAAAGAAAACCAATTAGCTGAAAGGTCTGACGTGGTTAATTTCAAGGCTACACTTGTTTTTCTTACATCCCAACTATGTTAACTAATGCACTCCCAGGTGCACAATGGATAAGAGATATGGGAACTTAGCAGCAAGCATTGGCCCAATAATGAAATCCTACACCAGCACTACTCTAATAACTTTTAACTCTTTGAAAGGCTTTATGTTTTAGGCTTCCTGTGCCTCTCACAGCTGGAAGGCTGTGAATAATCATATGCATAGCTGCAAGAGTCTGGATAAACGTGTCAAGCAAGCTAGAATGCTAACAGAGGGGGTTGAATTGAAATACTCCTCTCATGTCCAGGAGACTTATTAGCTAGAGCCCTAAATTGATTTTCTCTAGAGAAAAATGGTCGGGACAGCCCCCTGTTAATGTCAGAAGAGTTGATGAAAGGCACAAAATAGTAAGATACACAGATTATGGTTTGAGAGTAAATGCTCGAGCTGGTCCAGAGAGCCCCTCGAATCCTGATCCGTCTTTGCCTATCAGGTCTTCTCCACATGACCTTTGTCATGGTTGGGATCTCCCCGTGGTGGCCTCCAGCAAGTTTCCATGGTATCAAAGTATTTTTCTGTTTAAACTCACGCTTCACTACTTTGTTTTAGTAATTGTCTTTGTATGGAAGCACACCTTTTCCTGGAGGCATTTTTTTTTGTAACTTCCCCAAAGTTTTTGTATTGATTTAAATATTTCAGCAATAAGAGATTATGTAAAGTGATGCCAATAAGATGACAAGCAGAAAGTTCCAGACTCATCTTCCACCCATAGAGACACTGATGAAACAATACATGAACTAATTCAATTTGTATGAAATCCATAAACTAGATAAGATATTCCTATACACCATACAAGCATAAAACTAGCCACATTACAGCCAGAATTTTTGATATCCTATCACCATTGTTGATCCGCCCAGTGCAGTGCCACATGAACAGAAGAAAATTCACAGCTCGTAGCTTCTCCCTAAGGAAGGAAAGAGGAGACCAGACCATTCATCCAACATACTAAGTTTTCAGGGGAGTTTCTTGAGGGATAGGCTCTGTCCTGCCTGTCTTATAGTGCAGATACTACTCTAGATCCCTTACAGTCCCTGAGCAGAAAAAAAAAAAAGAAATAAATAAAGTAAGGGAAGCATGCTACTTCTCCAGTGACAGAGACCAATACAGCTCATTGGCTACCTGTAAGGAGGGGAAAAGAAGAATGGATTTTATGTCCTATATTCATTTGGCTTTACAGGAAGCTGTTCAAGGAACCACTTTCTATCTAACCCAATTTGGGTTGCTAAAGAAACCCACATACTTTGGATTGCTGGGGGCCTCTGAGAACAAAAAATGTAGGGTGGCATGTTGCTACCTTAGAGGACCCATCAAATAGCAGATTAACACCAAAGGAAATGAGAGGCTATGAGCTCCCATGAGAAAAATAAACTAGAAGATGGCTCTAATTAAGAATCTGCAAGTCCAGAGGAGACATCCACAGAGAAAGATTGAGAGATCCTCTGAATCTCCAGCTGAGCTGAATGGTAAAAGTTAGAAGTCCATGAAGACTAGGATAAATGGCATATTTGGACATGTCAATACTGGTACAAAGTTACAAGGAACGCAAAGAAACAGGAAGAATGTACCAATTAAAGTAATAAAGATAAACTCTAGAAACAGACTCTAAAGAAGATAAATAAGTTACCTGACAAAAACTTCAAAATAACAGTCAAAAGTAGGCTAAACAAGATGAAAACAGTGATGTATAAACAAAACTAGAATTTCAGTAGAGACAGAAAATATTTAAAGAATCATAAAATTTGAAGCAAAAAAAAAAAAATGAAATAAATAAACTAAAAAATTCACTATAGGGGTTCAACAACAAACTTGAATAAGCCAAGAAAAAAATGGTAAACTCAAAAACAAGTCATTTGAAATTATCTAGTCCAAGGAACAAAAATAAACAGTGAAGAAAAGGTAAAGGATTAATGAGCCACCATCAAAGAGACAATTTTTGAGAGTCTCAGAAGGAGAAAGGGGCAGAAAGTTTAGCTAAAATAATAATGACTAAATTCTTCTAAAATCTAGGGAAGGAAAAAGACATTCAGATTCAAGAAGCCAAACAATCCAAACTATGAATTAAAAGAGATTTGCATAAATTTTAGGATAAAAGTTAAAAGACAGGAGTATTAATAATAAGGAAAATGACAAAATATTGTTAATGCATATGCAATTCTTTTTGTTGTTTGGTCACTAAGTTGTGTCAGACTCTTTTGTAACCCCATGGACTGTAGCCCATCAGTTTCCTCTGTCCATGAGATTTCCTAGGCAGGAAGACTGGAGTGGGTTCCATTTCCTTCTCCAAGGGATCTTCCTGACCCAGGGATCAAACTTGATCTCCTTCACTGTCAGGTGGATTCTTTACCACTGAGCAACCTGGGAAGCTTGTTCAATTCAGTTCAGTCTCTCAGTCATTCCAACTCTTTGCAACCCCATGGACTGCAGTACACCAGGCTTCCCTGTCCATCACCAGCTCCCAGAGTTTGCTCAAACTCATATCCATCAAGTCGGTGATCCCATCCATCCATCTCATCCTCTGTTGTCCCCTTCTCCTCCTGTCTTCACTCTTTCCCAGCATCAGGGTCTTCTCCAGCTAGTCAGTTCTTCATATTACATCAGATGGCCAAAGTATTGGAGCTTCAACTTCAGCATTAGTCTTTCCAATGAACATTCAGGACTGATTCCCTTTATTATTGACTGGTTCAATCTCCTTGTAATCCAAGGTACTCTCAAGAGTCTTCTCCAACACCATAGTTCAAAGGCATCAATTCTTCGGAATTGAATACACAGTGTACAATTCGGGAATCTTGTATATACAGTTATAAAATGTAAATTGTCATATAGCAATGCAGAGTGTGGGTAGGGTAAAAGTATAAAGATTTTGTATATGATTAAAGATATTATCACCTTAAAGTAGATTGTTATAAGTAAGACATTTTATATAACTACAAAGAAAATATCTAGCAAGCACACACACACACACACAAAAAAAAAATCAAAACATCTCAGTACAAAATAAACAATAAATGAGACACAAAAAAAATTGCAAAAGATAGAAAGATATACAGAGCTACCTTATATATAAATGGATTAAATTCCCCAACCAAAAGATAATACCAATGGGTTTTCAAAAGCTTAAAAAAAAAAAAAAAAACCAACAGCTAAATGATGTCTACAACAGAGTCACATTCAATTTAAGTATAAAAATAGGCTGAAAGCAAAAGAAAAAGATTATTCTATGCAAATAGTAAGCAAAAGATAGCAGAAGTAACTATACTCATATCAAACGTTAGATTTTTATGTCAAAAAATGTCCAAAGAGAAAAGAAAGACACTGTACAAAGATAAAATGGTCAACACACATGGATATATAAAAAGTGTAAATACATATGTGTACAACATTGGTGTACCTAAATATATAGACCAAACATTGACAGATTGGAAGGGAACAATGGACACCAAAACAAAATATAGACTTCATTATCCTACTTTCAGTAGTGAATATATCATATAGATAGAAGATCAAAAAGGAATCAGTGGGCTTGAAGAGACACACACAGTATTCCACCCAACATCCCAGATAGTT
This sequence comes from Oryx dammah, assembly GCF_014754425.2. Taxonomy (NCBI): domain Eukaryota; kingdom Metazoa; phylum Chordata; class Mammalia; order Artiodactyla; family Bovidae; genus Oryx; species Oryx dammah. The sequence goes on along the minus strand of NW_024070208.1, from coordinate 5,566,548 downwards.
TTATCAAGACTACATGGTCATTCTCCAGGATAAATCACACATTGTGTATATATATAATAAGCTTTAGTAAATGTAAGACTGAAATTATAGCAAGTATCTTTCCCAACCACCATGGAATGAAACTAGAAATTAGTAGCAGAAAGAAAGCTAAAACAAACAAACAAAAAAAAAAACACAAATATGTGGAAATTAAATAACATATTCTTGAACAACCAATGGATCAAAGAAGAAATTAGAAGATAAAGTAGAAGGTAGCTTTACACAAAATTTTTAAAATATAACAAAACTAATAGGATGCATCAAAACAAGTACTGATAACAAAGTTTATAGCAATAAACTCCTACATTAAAAAGAATGAAGCAACATAAAATAAACTAACATCACACCCACAAAAAGAACAAATTAAGCCAAACATTAACAGAAGAAAGTTTTTAAACTAAAAAAAAAAAGAAAAGAAAAGAAAAAAGGAAAAAATCTACAAAATAAAAGTTGTTTTTTTTATTAAAAGACTAACAAAATTGACAAAAATGTTAGCTAGATAACATTTTAAAAGTGAAATAAATAAAATTAGAATGAAAAAGTTGACATTAAATCTGATGCCCCAGAAATAAGAGGAATTATAATAAATAATTATACTTTAACAAATTGGATAGCTTAGAAAAAATGATAAAATTTTATAAACAAAAACCTTACCAATACTTTATAATAAAAATATAGAAAACATTAACAGACCTATCATGAAAAAAAAAAAAGATTAAATGAGTAATCACCAACCTCCCAACAAAGGAAAACTAACAATCAGATGGCTTCATTGGAGATGTCTACCAAATATTTAAAGGAGAATTAATGTTGATTCAAAAATTCTAAAGAGGTCTGGTACATTTCCAAATTCATTTTATGACAGCAGAGTTAACCTGATACCAAAGTCATAGCAAAGTTATGCAGGAACAATATAAGAATAGAAAATTACAGATTGATAATCCTAATGAACATGGATGGAAAGACCTAACAAAGTGCTAGTAACCAAATTCACAGCCAATTAAAAAGAATTATAATTGTACTTATCATGATCAAGTAAGATTTATGCTAGGATGCAAACAGGATTCAGAGTAAACAAATCAATAAATGCCATAAACCACACTAACAGAATGAAAGACAAAAATCACATGATCATCTCAGTGTAGATGTAGAAAATGCATTTGATAAATATAGCATCTTTTTGTAATAAAGAATCTCAACAAACATAGTATGAAATGAATGCACTTCAACATAATAATGCATCCAGGTTAAAAGAGAAGTAAAACTGCCTCTGTTGGCTAAAAACCTAATCTTACACATGAAAAACCTCTGAAAACTTCACAAATACACACACACACACACACACACACAAGTCAGCATGAAAAAAAAAAACACAGACATTCCTATATACTAAAAATGAATTATTCAAATGTATATTATTCCAAAATATAGTAACAATGAATTATCCAAAAATAAAATTTTAAATTATCTAATTTATAATAGCATTAAAAAGAATAAAATACTTCAGATCAACTTTACTAAGAAGGTTAAAGACTGTGTACTGAAAACTACTAAACATTGATGGAAGACATTAAGAAGACAAATGAATAAAAGATATCATGTATCCATGAATTAGAAGAATTAATATTATTAAAATGTCTACAGTACCTAAAGAAATCTATTAGATTTATTAAAATCCTAATGGCATTTTCAGAGTAATAATTAATTTCTAAAACTTATATGGAGCCAGAAAGGATTCTGAATGCCCAAAACAATGTTGACAAAGAACAAATCTGAAAGCATCACTCTTCTGACTTAAAATATATTTCAAAGCTTCAGTAATTAAAACAGTATGGTATTGGCATAAAAATAGGCATGTGTATTAACAAAAGAGAATGGAGAGCCTAGAAATGAGACTGTACATACACAGTCAACTAATCTTCAACAAGAGCAATAAGAATACACAATGGGGAAAACACAGTCTCTTCAATCTCATATTAAGATAACCAGATATCTGCATACAAGAAAATGAAATTGCATCCTATCACACACCATACATAAAATTAGACTCAAAATAGATTAAAGGCTTAAATGTAAGTCTGAACCTATAAAACTCCTGGTGGTAAAAATAAGGGGAAAGTTACATGACATAGTCTTTGGCAATGGTTACCTGGATGTGACATCAAAAGCATAAGCAACAAAACAGACAAGAGGGATAACATCAAATACTTCTGAACAACAAAGGAAACAATCAACAAGATGAAAAGATACTATTAAAATAAATATAACAACATTGGTAAGAATGCTGAGAAATTGGAAAATTTTTACATTATTGCTAGTAATATGGTGTAAACACTATGGAAAACATTATGCAATTTCCTCAAAAAATTAAAAATAGAAACTACCATATGACTCATCAGTCTCACTTCTGCATGTATATCCAAAAAATTAAAATCATGATCTCAAAAAGATATTTGCAGGCCCGTGGTAACTGCAGCACTAGTCACACTAGCTAAGAGGGAGAAATAGCCTAAATGTCCATCAACAGACCAACTAGTAAAAAAATGTGTTATATTCATACAATGGAATAGCATTCAGCCACAAAAAAGAAGAAAATCTTGTCATATGTTACAACACAGATGAATCTGGATGGCATTACACTAAGAAAATGTCAGTCAAAAAGGACAAATACTGTATGATTCCATTTATATGAGGTGTCTAAACTAGTCAAACTCATGAAAGCAAAAGTAGAATGGTGGTTGCCAGGAATTCTAGAAGGGAGAAATGGGAGGCTGCTGTTCCCTATATGTAAGTTTTTGCAGTCACTTAAGATGAAAAAGTTATAGAGATCTTCGGTACAACACTGTATTTATGGTTAATAATATTTTGCTGTACACTTAAGAATTTAAGAGGGTTCAGTTCAGTTCATTTCAGTCGCTCAGTCGTGTCCAACTCTTTGCGACCCCATGAATCGCAGCACACCAGGCCTCCCTGTCCATCACCAACTCCCGGAGTTCACTCAAACTCACGTCCATCAAGTCAGTGATGCCATCCAGCCATCTCATCTGTTGTCCACTTCTCCTCCTGCTCCCAATCCCTCCCAGCATCAGAGTCTTTTCCAATGAGTCAACTCTTCTCATGAAGTGGCCAAAGTACTGGAGTTTCAGCTTTAGCATCATTCCTTGCAAAGAAATCCCAGGACTGATCTCCTTCAAAATGGACTGGTTAGATCTCCTTGCTGTCCAAAGGACTCTCAAGAGTCTTCTCCAACACCACAGTTCAAAAGCATCAATTCTTTGGTGCTCAGCCTTCTTCACAGTCCAACTCTCACATCCATACAAGACCGCAGGAAAAACCATAGCCAGACCCATATTATGTGTTTTACAGCATTAAAAAGAAAAAAATAACTAAAGACTTGAGGGTATTTTATAACTACAAATTTCCATATTTTGAAGGTCAAATCATTCAACACCTTGCAAATCAAGTCAATTACTCAGGTTCTTAAGAATTTTGTTTTGTTTTGCTTTTGTATACAATCCTGAACATATTGGTTTGGAACTTAGTTGTATTCGTTTAAGATTACTTAGTACAATTTTAGACATGATGCCAGTTGTGGAATCTGGCTTGAGAACATATCTCACAGGTCTTTTTATTTGAAAAGACATCTTTTCCCAGAAGGCCATCACCAAAATTCCATAATCTTATTTCCCACTATAAAACCATATGCCATTTGCGTTTGACCCAGCTCGGGGTTGATTTGGAGAGTATCTGACATTTCAAACTCTCTACTGGTAGATATTGTCTACAAGTGAATAAATAAAAACAAATTATCAAAATAAGATAACAAATTTCAAAAAGAAAAGGGAAGATTACTGGGTAGAATTGAAAACCAGTTCTGCTCCATACTTCTTACCCTATGTCATCTCCCAAAAAGTGTGATCAAATGTTAGTACTTATGACTTCCCAATTATTCTTTGGGTTAAAATTCAATTCTGTCAACCTTGTTAAATTTAGCCTGAAGAAATAAACTCTCTTCTTAGTAATTTCTGCTTGGTAATTTCAAGTACTTTCTCAGTATTTCAATTGTCCACTAATACCTTATATCTTCCAAGCATTCCTTAGTATAGATTGCAGAAATAATTGCAAAGGTGACTTTAGATTGAAAAGGAAAATAATCTGGGATACTTATACGATGGACCCTTAACAAGGATATGCACTCTTGAATCCTTTTTCTTAAGATGTACCTCCAAGATTATATAAGCATTAGGCCCCACAACATCTTTACACTCATGAGGACATGTATTATATAATCTTATAGAGCAGAAATCAGTTCTTATAATTATGAAAAATGGCCTCTAGAAACACACTGATCGCTGAGGTATGGGTAGTGTGTCCTGGAACCTACACTAGTTATTTTTGAGATCATTATTGTTATCTGGCTTTGGTACAGGGAAAAGAGAGCAGCAGATTTACATCCTAGTCATTTACTTTTTAGGGCTTCCCAGGTGGCACTAGTGGTAAAGAACCTGCCTGCTAATGCAGGAGATATAAGAGAGAAGGGTTCCATCCCTGGGCTGGGACAATCCCCTGGAGTAAGCAAGGGCAACCACTCCAGAATTCTTGCCTGGAAATCCTATGGACAGAGGAGTCTGATGGGCTACAGTCCATGGGGTTGCAAAGTGTAGGACACTACTGAAGTGACTTAGGACACAAACACATTTATTTTCAGTCTCAAAGTACCTGAACATGGTGGGCTATATGGTTAACAGTATATTGCTCTCTATCTAATTCTACCTCTCCTCCATGAATGGCATGGATGAATTTCTATGCCACAAAGCAAGCCTTGTGAAAACCAAAATGATGCTTCAGACTCATCCCCACTCTCACCTATACCTGCTAAGTAACTTCAGTCATGTCCTACTATTTGCTACCCTGTACTCTAGGCCGGCAGGCTCTTCAGTCGATGGGATTCTCCAGGCAATACTAGAGTGGATTGCCATATCCTCCTGAATGGGATTCTCTGGACCAAGGGATCTAACTTGAATCCTTGCATCTCCTGCATTGGCTGGCGGGTTCTTAACCAGTAGTGCCACCTGAGAAGCCCTTCTCAGTTGAGTTCAGTCACTCAGTCATGTCTGACTCTTTGAGACTGAATGGACGGCAGCATGCCAGGCTTCCCTGTCCATCAGCAAATCCTTGCTCAAACTCGTGTCCTTCGAATTGGAGATGCATCCAGCCATCTCATCCTCTGTCATCACCTTCTTCTCCAACCTTCATTCTTTCCCAAGAACATGGTCTTTGCCAATGAGTTAGTTCTTTGCATCAAGTGACCGAAGTATTGGAGCTTCAGCTTCAGCATCAGTCCTTCCAATGAATATTCAGGATTGATTTCCTTTAGGATTGACTGGTTTGATCTCCATGCAGTCCAAGGAAGGGACTCTCAAGAGTCTTCTCCCACACCATAGTTGAAATGCCTCAATTCTTCAGCACTCAGCTTTCTTTATGGTCCACCTCTCACATGACTACTGGGAAAAACATAACCTTGACTAGATAGAACTTTATCAGCAAAGTCATGTCTCTGCTTTTTAATATGCTGTCTAGTTTGGTCATAACTTTTCTTCAAAGAAGCAAGTGTCTTTTAATTTCATGGCTGCAGTCACCATCTGCAGTGGTTTACAGTCCAAGAAAATAAAGTCTGTCACAGTTTCCACTGTTTCACCATCTATTTGCCATGAAGTAATGGGACTAGATGCCATGATCTTAGTTTTCTGAATGTTGAGTTTTAAGCCAACTTTTTCACTCTCCTCTTTCACTTTCATCAAGAGGCTCTTCAGTTCTTCTTCACTTGGTGCCATAAGGGTGGTGTCATCTGAGTATCAGAGGTTATTGATATTTCTCCCATCAATCCTGCTACCAGTTTGTGCTTCATTCAGCCTGGCATTTCACATGATGTACTCTGCATATAAGTTAAATAAGCAGAGTGACAATATACAGCCTTGACATACTCCTTTCCCAATTTGGAACCTGTCTGTTGTTCCATGCCCAGTTCTAACTGCTGCTTCCTGACCTGCATACAGATTTTTTAGGAGGCAGGTCAGATGATCTGGTTTTCCCATCTATAAGAATTTTCCAGTTTCTTGTGATCCACACAGTCAAAGGTTTTGGAATAGTCCATAAAGCAGAAAGAGATGTTTTTCTGGAACTGTCTTGCTTTTTTGATGATCCAGCGGATATTGGCAATTTGATCTCTGGTTCCTCTGCCTTTTCCAAATCCAGCTTGAATATCTGGAAGTTCACAGTTCACACACTGTTGAAGCCAGCTAGGAGAATTTTGAGCATTACTTGGCCAATGTGTGAAATGAATGCAGTTGTGTGGTAACTTTGAATATTCTTCAGCATTGCTTTTCTTTGAGATTGGTACAAAAACACATTATCCAATCCTGTGGCCACTGTTGTTTTCCAAATTTGCTGACATATTGAATGAAACACTTTAACAGCATCATCTTTTAGAATTTGAAATAGATCAGCTGGAATTCAATCACCTCCACTAGTTTATTCATAGTGATGCTTCCTAAGCCCCACTTGATTCACATTTTAGGATGTCTGGCAATAGGTGAATGATCTGGGTCATGAAGATCTATAGGTTTTCTGTATAGTTTTCTGTGTATTCTTGTCACCTCCTCTTAATATCTTCTGCTTCTGTTAGGTCCATACCATTTCTGTCCTTTATCGAGCCCGTCTTTGCATGAAATGTTCCCTTGTTATCTCTAATTTTCTTGAAGAGACCTCTAGCCTTTCCCATTCTATTATTTTCCTCTATTTCTTTGCACTGATCACTGAGGAAGGCTTTCTCATCTCTCCTTGCTATTCTTTGGAACTCTGCATTCAAATAGGTATATCTTTCCTTTTCTCCTTTGCTTTTGGCTTCTCTTCATTTCACAGCTATTTGTAAGGCCTCCTCAGACAGCCGTTTTGCTTTTTTGCATTTCTTTTCCATGGGGATGGTTTTGCTCCCTGTCTCCTGTACAGTGTCACGAACCTCCATCCATAGTTCATCAGGCACTCTGTCTGTCAGATCTAGTCCCTTAAGTCTATTTCTCACTTCCACTGTATAATCATAAAGGATTTGATTTAGGTCATATCTGAATGGTCTAGTGGTTTTCCCTACTTTCTTCAATGATCTGAGCCACAGTCAGCTCCAGGTCTTGTTTTTGCTGACTGTACAGAGCTTCTCCATATTGGCCACAAAGAATATAATCAATCTGATTTTGATTATTCACCATCTGGTGATGTCCCTTCTCAGGGTTCATCATCTCATCTATACTCTAATACAATAATACTAATTGTTTTAGAAGTGAATAAGTGCAAAATATACCCACAGCCTTTCTAACTCTCCTTGACATGACCTTGGTTTTTTTGCAGTCTTCAAAGTGATTTACTTCTAGAATTCTAGAGCAGAGGGGTGCCAAGGCAGTTCTTCCCTAAATATACTATAGGCTTCTCCCTTCTCCCAATCTTTGGTCCATAAGGATGAGATAGGAACAATATAGTTCCACTTAACTGCATCACCCTTAATGCTCCCCAGCAGTTAAGCTACAAGTTTCATATTTCATTAAGCAATGACTTTCAAGCATTGTATAATTTATTTCCATATATGATAAACAAGAACATGCATGTGTGTGTGTGTGTTTGTCCATGTGCCTATGTATATCAAACTGAACAAAGTTTTCATAAGCAATGTGCCCTTACTATGTGCATTACAGTCTATTTTTCTTTGTATATTTCACTTAAAAATTTTTAGTTACAACCTGAAAATTGATTTCAGAATCTATTGATGAGTCTCCACCATGGTTTAGAAAATCATATCTTCCTACTACCACAGTGTAATTGAAAATGTTTATGGTTTAACTGTGCCTAGAACAAACTCTACTACATAATAGACCACCAGACCTAGATTTTGGTCTGTATATGAGGCTTAAGGAAATTTTTTTAAATCATTTTTAAAAAGCCCTTAACATCTGGCTTTAACAAATATCCTACTAGAAGAGAGAATATAAAAATATTAAGATCCAGTTTGAGATTCAAAATATATATCCTGTCAGAAATGTGCAAAATTTTTCTTAAAGTTCCAGATAGTAAATATTTTAGGCTTTGTAGACTATACAATCTCTGTTGCTACTCCTTAATACTGCCTTCGTATCATGAATATTTGCAGTAGACAATATGCAAAAAAAAAAAAAATGTGGCCGAGTTTAATAAAATTTTATTTAACAAAGTAGGTGGTGATTTGCAATTACTATTCTAAATAGAAATGTCTTATTCTTTCTCCCATAACAATATATTCTGCAAATATTTATTTTTAGGTTTTCCTGTTTTTCACATGCTACCTCAATTAATTCCAAGCTCCATGAAAGTACAGGTCTCTTTTATCTTTTATTTTTGTGTCCCCAGTACCTGGCACAGTAGAGACCAGATGCATTTATACCATGTCTTTTCTCAGCTCCCGAAAATGCCAGCAGAATAATCTGATAAAGCAAAGCTAAGTTTAGTTGATTTATATGTAAAGAAGAACAAGGCAGTCAGGGAGGCTTAGCATATTTTCTGATAGACATAAGAAGAGGATATTTGTTCCAGGTTTTGGTATTAAAAAGAAAGATGCTATGAATGTCAGTGTACAGGTTTTTGTGTGGACAGATGTTTTCATTCCTGTGAGCGAAATGATCAAGAGTGCTATTTCTTTGTTGTATGGCTAATTTTATAAGAAAACTACCAAAATAGTTTCAATAATGGCTTTCTCCGTGTGTGTGTGTGTGTTAGTCATTCAATGAAGTCCAAATCTTTGCAACCCCATGGACTATAGCGTGCAGGGCTTCTCTGTCCATGTACTTCCAGGCAAGAGTATTGAAATGAGTACCCATTCCCTTCTCCTGAGGATCTTCCTGACCCAGGGATCGAACCCAGTTCTCCTATATTGCAAGAAGATTCTTTACTATGTGAGACAACAGGGAAGCCCTAATTTTACAAGAAACTTCCAAAATAGTTTCAATAATGGTCTTATAGTTTTAGAATTTCATCAGCAATTTATAAGAGACCTAGTTTTTTCACATCCACTTCATCACTTGGTATAATCACTATTTTATATTTCAGCTTGTGTAATGGAAATATCACAGTAATCCAATTCTATGCCCTACCAGTAACACTGAAGAAGCTGAAGTTGAATGGTTCTATGAAGACCTACAAGAACTTTTAGAACTAACACACAAGAAACATGTCCTTTTCATTATAGGGGATTGGAATGCAAAAGTAGGAAGTCAAGAAACACCTGGGGTAACAGGCAAATTTGGCTTTGGAATATGGAATGAAGCAGGGCAAAGACTAAAAACTTTTGCCAGGAGAACGCACTGGTCATAGCAAACACCCTCTTCCAACAACAAAAGAGAAGACTCTACATATGGACATCACCAGATGATCAACACCAAAATCAGATTTATTATATTCTTTGCAGCCAAAGATGGAGAAGCTCTGTAGAGTCAGCAAAAACAAGACCGGGAGCTTACTGTGACTCAGATCATGGACACCTTATTACCAAATTCAGACTTAAATTGAAGAAAGTAGGGAAAACCACTAGACCATGCAAGTATGACTTAAATCAAATCCCTTATGATTATACAGTGGAAGTGAGAACTAGATTTAAGGGACTAGATCTGACAGATAGAGTGCCTGATGAACTATGGACAGAGGTTCGTGATATTGTGCAGGAGACAGGGATCAAGACCATCCCCATGGAAATGAAATGAAAAAAGGAAAATGGCTGTCTGGGGAGGCCTTACAAATAGCTGTGAAAAGAAGAGAAGTAAAAAGCAAAGGAGGAAAGGAAAGATATAAGTATCTGAATGTAGAGTTCCAAAGAATAGCAAGGAGAGATAAGAAAGCCTTCTTCAGTTATCAATGCAAAGAAATAGAGGAAAACAACAGAATGGGTAAGACTAGAGATCTCTTCAAGAAAATTCGAGATACCAAGGGAACATTTCATGCAGAGATGGGCTCGATAAAGGACAGAAATGGTATGGACCTAACAGAAGCAGAAGATATTAAGAAGAGATGGCAAGAATACACAAAAGAACTATACAAAAAAAAAAAGATCTTCATGACCCAGATAAACACGATGGTGTGATCACTCACCTAGAGCCAGACATCCTGGAATGTGAAGTCAAGTGGGCCTTAGAAAGCATCACTATGAACAAAGCTAATGGAGGTGATGGAATTCCAGTTGAGCTATTTCAAATCCTGAAAGATGATTCTGTGAAAGTGCTGCACTCAATATGCCAGCAAATTTGGAAAACTCAGCAGTAGCCATAGGAAGAGAAAAGGTCAATTTTCATTCCAATCCCAAAGAAAGGCAATGCCAAAGAATGTTCAAACTACCACACAATTGCACTCATCTCACACGTGCCCAAAGTAATGATCAAAATTCTCCAAGCCAGGCTTCAGCAATACATGAACCGTGAGCTTCCAGATGTTCAAGCTGGTTTTAGAAAAGGCAGAGGAACCAGAGATCAAATTTCCAACACCCGCTGGATCATCGAAAAAGCAAGAGAGTTCCAGAAAAACATCTATTTCTGCTTTATTGACTCTGCCAAAGCCTTTGATTGTCTGGATCACAATAAACTGTGGAAAATTCTGAAAGAGATGGGAATATGAAATCACCTGACCTGCCTCTTGAGAAATCTGTATGCAGGTCAGGAAGCAACAGAGAACTGGACATGGAACAACAGACTGGTTCCAAATAGGAAAAGGAGTACATCAAGGCTGTATATTGTCACCTTGCTTATTTAACTTATATGCAGAATACATCATGAGAAACGCTGGGCTGGAAGAAGCACAGGCTGAAATCAAGATTGCCAGGAGAAATATCAATAACCTCAGATATGCAGATGACACCACCCTTATGGCAGAACGTGAAGAGGAACTAAAAAGCCTCTTGGTGAAAGTGAAAAAGGAGAGTGAAAAAGTTGGCTAAAAGCTCAACATTCAGAAAACGAAGATCATGGCATCTGGTCCCATCACTTCATGGGAAATAGATGGGGAAACAGTGGAAACAATGCCAGACTTTATTTTTCTGGGCTCCAAAATCACTGCAAATGGTGATGGCAGCTATGAAATTAAAAGACTCTTACTCCTTGGAAGATAGTTATGACCCACCTAGATAGTATATTGAAAAGCAGAGATATTACTTTGCCAACAAATATCCATCTAGTCCGGGCTATGGTTTTTCCTGTGGTCATGTATGGATGTGACAGTTGGACTGTGAGGAAAGCTGAGCACTGAAGAATTGATGCTTTTAAATTGTGGTGTTGGAGAAGACTCTTGAGAGTCCCTTGGACTGTAAGCAGATCCAACCAATCCATTCTAAAGGAGATCAGTCCTCAGTGTTCATTGGAAGGACTGATACTAAAGCTGAAACTCCAATACTTTGGCCACCTCATGCGAAGAGTTGACTCATTGGAAAAAACCCTGATGCTGGGAGGGATTTGAGGGCAGGAAGAGAAGGGGACTACAAAGGGTGAGATGGCTGGATGACATTACTGACTCGATGGACATGAGTTTGAGTAAACTTTGGGAGTTAGTGATGGACAGGGAGGCCCGGCGTGCTACAATTCATGGGGTCGCAAAAAGTCAGACACGATTGAGCAACTGAACTGAACTGAGCTGAACTTAATGGATATATAGCAGCATCTCAACATTGTCTAACTTATTTTCATGTATTTTATAAAATAGAGAACGGGTTGGGATTGTACAGACTATTACAGAGTTTACAGGTTTACTGGTGGACCCACAAAGATTGAGTCTTAAAGCAAAGTTGTTGTTTAGCCACTCAGTTGTGTCTGACTCTTTGTAACCCATGGACTGCAGTATACCAGACTTCCCTGTCCTTCGCTCTTTCCTGTAGTTTGTTCAAACTCATGTCCATTGAGTCACTGATGCATCTAGCCCTCTCATCCTCTGTCACTGCCTTCCTTTTCTGCCCTCAATCTTTTCCAGTATCAGGGTCTTTTCAACGTGTTGGCTTTTCCCATCAGGTGGCCAAAGTATTGGAGCTTTAGCTTCAGAATCAGTCCTTCCAATGAATATTCAGGGTTTATTTGCTTTAGGATTGACTGGCTTGATCACCTTGTTGTACAGGGACTCTCAAGAGTTTCTCCAAATCATAGTTTGAAAGTGTCAATTTACTGGTGCTCAGCCTTCTTTACGGTCCAACTCTCAAATCTGTACATGACTACTGGAAAAACCATAGCTTTCACTGTGTGGCCCACTGTCTGCAAAGTGATATCTCTGCTTTTCAATACGTTATCTAGGTTTGTCATAGCTCTTGTTCAAAGGAGCAAGCATCTTTTAAATTCATAGCTGCTTTCACAGTCCAGAGTGATTTTGGACCCCAAGAAAATAAAGTCTGTCACTGTTTCCACTGTATACTCATCTGTTTGCCATGAAGTGATGGGACCTGATGCCATAATCTTAGGATTTGAATGTTGAGTTTTAAGCAAGCTTTTTCACTCTTTCACCTTCATCAATCAAGAGCTCTTTATTTTCTCTTCACTTTCTGCAGTTATGGTGGTGTTATCTACCTATCTGAGGTTATTGATATTTCTCCAGGCAATCTTGATTCTAGCTTGTGATTCATCCAGGCAACATTTCACATGATGTACTCTGCATAGACTACATGGGGCTTCCTTGGTGGCTCAGCTGGTAAAATATCCACCTGCAATGCAGGGGACCTGGAATTGATCCCTGGTTTGGGAAAATACCCTGGAGAATGAAACGGCTAACCACTACAGTATTCTGGCGTGGAGAATTTCATGGACTGTACAGTCCATGGGATCACAAAAAACAGACGCAACTTTCACCATTACACCATTCTTCATCAAAGTTAAATAAGCAGGGTGACAATATACAGCCTTGACATACTCCTTTCCCAATTTTGAACCAGTCTGTTGTCCCATGTTCTGTTCTAACTGTTGCTTCTTGACCTGCATACAGATTTCTCAGGAGGCAGGTAAGGCAGTCTGGTATTCCCATCTCTTTAAGAATTTTCCAGTTTCTTGTGGCCCACACAGTAAAAGGCTTTAGTATAGTCAATTAAGCAGAAGTACATTTTTTTTTCTGGAATTCTCTTGCTTTTTATATGATCCAATATATGTTGCCAGTTTAATCTCTGGTTCTTCTGTCTTTTCTAAATCCAGCTTGTTTAGCTGGAAGTTCTAGCTTCACATACTGTTGAAGCCTAGCTTGAAGGATTTTGAACATTATCTTGCTGTCATGTGAAATCAGTGCAATTGTGTGGTAGTTTAAACACCCTTTGATACTCCCCTTCTTTGGGTTGGAATGAAACTGATTTTTAACATTCTTGTGGCCACTACTGAGTTTTCCAAATTTGCTGGCATATTGAGTGCAGCACTTTCACAGTGTCATCTTTAAGGATTTGAAATAGCTCAGCTGGAATTTCATCACCTCTACTAGCTTTGTTCACAGTAATGCTCCCTAATTCCCACATAACTTCACACACCAGGATGTCTGGCTCTAGGTGAGTGATCACACTCTTGAGGTTTTCCAAGTCATTAAGACATATTTTGTGCAGTTCTTCTGTGTGTTCTTGCCACCTCTTTTTCTTAATATCTTCTGATTCTGTTAGGTCCATGTTATTATTATTATTATTATTTTATTGTGCCCATCTCTGTATGAAATGTTCCCTTGGTATCTCTAATTTTCTGGAAGAGATCTCTAGTCTTTCCCATTCTATTCTTTTCCTCTATTTCTTTGCATTGTTCACCTAGGAAGGCTTTCTTATCTCTCCTTGCTATTGTTTGGAAATTTGCATTTAGTGAGTATATCTTTCCTTTTTTCCTTTGCTTTTCAATTCTCTTCTTTTCTCAGCTATTTTTGAAGCCTCCTCAGACAACCATTTTGCCTTTTTGCATTTCTTTTTCTTGGAGATGGTTTTCATCACTGCCTCCTGTACAATGTAAAGTATAGTATTGATAAGGTAATTTTTAGTTGGCTCAGTTGTGAATTTCAGTAATAGATATTTCTTTGAACAGTTAACGAAAATATTTTCCTCTGATATCATTATGAAAAAAAAAAAAGGATATGTTTTGTTTTGTTTTCCCCCAAACACCGGATCAAAAAGGCATGTTAATAAAGACAAAGGAAAAAAAGTTGATTTCAGTTAGTTCTCAATTTATTGAATCAATGTATGCATGTGCACTCAGTCATATCCAACTCTGCAAGGCTATAACCTGTAGCCCACCAGGCTCTTCTGTCCACGAGATTCTCCAGGCATGAATCTTGGAGTGGTTTGCTATTTCCTCCACCAAGGGATCTTTCTGATCCAGGGATGTAACCCACATCTCCTGCACCTCCTACATCTCCTATAAAGACAGACTCTTTACTGCTATGCCAATATTTTAACATCAATATTTTCAGGTTTTAAATTATTTTCTTTCATAATAGCAGTATATATAAAATTAGAAGCATAAAATTTTAAATTCAACCAATGCGAAATTACAATAGCAGATATTGACAATACATCCTATGCATCACTTCACAGGCAGATAGTGCACCATAAAAATCTTTATTTTTCTTGATATTTTGGTTAATAGGAATTGTAACATTTTAGTTCTCATCCCTGCTCAGCATTTTATAGCACTAAAGTGATCTCAGAGTGACATAAAGTAAATATACTACTGTTATATATTGGGAAGACTTGCTTTGGATTCCTAACATTGCCATTCACTTGAAGTTTGTCATGAATATCCACTCAAAATTTTAGTTTGCTCCTATGCATAATGGAATAAAATTTTCATGTTATTCACAGAAATATAAAGATCAAATGATATACTATATAAAATAGCTCTTTCATATGTAAGAGAGAAAAAGTTGTATAAATGTATGGTGTTAGCAGTTTTTAGAATGAATCCCTGTTTGATACAGCATAGTGGTTAACAGATATGACTAAAGTTGAGTTGACATAGGTTTTAAAACAAAGTTTACCCCTTGTAGTTCAGTCACTCAGTCATGTCCAACATTTTGTGACCCCAGGAACTGCATCAAGCCAGGCTTCCCTCCCTGTCACCATTTCCTGGAGCTTGCTCAAACTCATATTCAACCATCTCATCCTCTGTCATCCCCTTATCAGATCTTAATCTATCTCAGCACCAGCTTCTTCACTACAAAGCGTGAGAATAATTTTTATTCAGAGAAAAAATGAAAACTTATAAAGTGCTTCAAACAGTGCTTAACATGGTAGCATGTTAGTCATTATAAATTACTAAGTTCTACTGTTACATATATTCTTTTTTTTTTAATTCTATATTTTGCTATCCTAATTTTTTTAGTAGATTACAAAACTAAATATTTCAGTAGATGATGAACTTTTCAGTAGCAGGGATAAGACAGGTACCATGCTTGTGCTTCCCCCTCACCCCCTTAGTCTTTGTGTTCATTTTTATGGAAATAGGCTAATGGCATATAATGAGTGATAGTGAAAGTATAAATAAAAAATAATTTTTACTCAAATCATTTTTGTATAGATTACAGTAAAATGGATATTTAAACACACATTGTGGGCAGTTCAGCTTTTTGAGGTATAATTGACATGAAACATTAGTTTCAGGTGAACACATAATGATTACATATTTGTATGTGGTGCAAAAAGGTCACCACAATAAATTGAGTTATAATCTGTCACCATATAGAGTTGCAATTTTTTTTCTTTTGCTGAGAATTTTCAAGATTTACTCTCATGGCAACAAAGATTGCTGTGACTATTAATGATCATTGGCTACTTCAAGTTCCATTTAAATTTAAAATTATTATATTTCTGTGAAAATGCTATTTGACTTCTTTACAAGGATTGAACTTGACTCTGTCAATTGTTTTGGTTAATATGGAAATTTTAACAATGTTAGTTTTCCCAATCTATGAACACAGAATATATTTCCATTTAGTTTTGCCTTTAATTTTTTTTTCAATAGTTCAATGACTTGTCTGAGACCACATTTACCATATTTAATAGATATGTATGTTGTGGCCCATAGATATTTATTAATGAATCAATCAATATTGTAATGAATCAAAATGTAAGTTTAATAAAGATATAAAGTTTATTTTTCCTAGTGTTTTTGTTAGTACTGTGAATGATGTATAATTTACAATTCTGGAGACTTCAACCTTTGTCTTCTTTGTTAATTGCTTTAGGAAAATAGTGATATTTTCTACTCAAAAAAAAAACTGGCAATTAAAGTTCTTGTTAACAGGGTATGTGTTTGCTCTTGAATTTGTATATTAGAGAGGAAGCAGAAGATTTCTAAAAACAGTGCTTTGGATAATTTGTGGCCCTAGTTTTAGAGCTGAGGCCATAATTCTTATATACTACCACAGAGTAAGTATACAGCTTGGGGATAGATCCAAGAAGAAACAGCTCCATCATTTTTTTTTTTTTATTCCACTAATTTCAAGTGTATTTCCAATCTTTGACCTGGTCTTAGTTTGGTTTATTTGTATTTACCCAAATAATTGTATCTTACTGAATTAATTATGCTAGTCTTTATTTCATTTTTGGAACTTTAGTTTATGGATTAATATAAAAGCAAATAACAGGATGAGGTTCTCAGTCAAGAATAAAACCTCTGTGGGATATAATGCTAGAACTTCAAATTTCTAAGTGGGTATATTAAATAAAAATAAAAATAAAAATGTCAAGGAAAAATTTAAGGACTTATTTTCCAAACCTTCACTTTCATTGAAATCTTTCTCTCTTATTACCCATAGAAAGGAACAGGCAACTCTATTTAGCGTCTCCTTAAATAGGTTTTCTTCATTAAGAGTCAGGAAGACTTTTCCCTCTTGGGGCAATTATTAAAATATTTTTTCCTTAGACTCTTTGCCTTTGAGATGGGAAAGAATGAAGACAAAGATAAATAATACTTAAATGACCAATGTCAACTTTAACATTGTTGATTTAAAACACTCTATAGTTACATCATCCTGAAAGATGATGCTGTGAAAGTGCTGCACTCAATATGCCAGCAAATTTGGAAAACTCAGCAGTGGCCACAGGACTGGAAAAGGTCAGTTTTCATTCCAATCCCAAAGAAAGGCAATGCAAAAGAATGCTCAAACTACCACACAATTGCACTCATCTCACATGCCAGTAAAGTAATGCTCAAAATTCTCCAAGCCAGACTTCAGCAATACCTGAACCATGAACTCCCTGATGTTCAAGCTGGTTTTAGAAAAGGCAGAGGAACCAGAGATCAAATTGCCAACATCCACTGGATCATCAAAAAAGCAAGAGAGTTCCAGAAAAACATCAATTTCTGCTTTATTGCCTATGCCAAAGCCTTTGACTGTGTGGATCACAATAAACTGTGGAAAATTCTGAGAGATGGGCACACCAGACCACCTGACCTGCCTCTTGAGAAATCTGTATGCAGATCAGGAAGCAACAGTTAGACCTGGACATGGAACAACAGACTGGTTCCAAAGAGGAAAAGCAGTACATCAAGGCTGTATATTGTCACCCTGCTTATTTAACTTATATGCAGAGTACATCATAGAAACGCTGGATGGGAAGAAGCACAAGCTGGAATCAAGATTGCTGGGAGAAATATCAATAACCTCAGATACGCAGATGACACCACCCTTATGGCAGAAAATGAAGAGGAACTAAAAAGCCTCGATGAAAGTAAAAGAGGAGAGTGAAAAAGTTGGCTTAAAGCTCAACATTCAGAAAACGAAGATCATGGCATCTGGTCCCATCACTTCATGGGAAATAGATGGGGAAACAGTGGAAACAGTGTCAGACTTTATTTTTGGGGGCTCCAAAATCACTGCAGATGGTGACTGCAGCCATGAAATTAAAAGACACTTACACCTTGGAGGAAAAGTTATGACCATCCTAGATAGTATATTCAAAAGCAGAGACATTACTTTGCCCACTAAGGTGAGTCTAGTCAAGGCTATGGTTTTTCCTGTGATCATGTATGGATGTGAGAGTTGGACTGTGAAGAAGGCTGAGCACCGTAAAATTGATGCTTTTGAACTGTGGTGTTGGAGAAGACTCTTGAGAGTCCCTTGGACTGCAAGGAGATCCAAACAGTCCATTCTGAAGGAGATCAGCCCTGGGATTTCTTTGCAAGGAATGATGCTTAAGCTGAAACTCCAGTACTTTGGCCACCTCATGAGAAGAGTTGCCTCATTGGAAAAGACTCTGATGCTAGGAGGGACTCTGATGCTAGGAGGGATTGGGGGCAGGAGGAGAAGGGGACGACCGAGGATGAGATGGCTGGATGGCATCACGGACTCAATGGACATGAGTCTGAGTGAACTCCGGGATTTGGTGATGGACAGGGAGTTCTGGCCTGCTGCAATTCATGGGGTCGCAAAGAGTCGGACATGACTGAGCGACTGAACTGAACTGAAATGATAGTTACTGGGTATAAAAATTATACCCTAAACAGCATGTACAGTAGTTTTCCCTCATGAGATCGTGGTATAGAAAAAGACTGAGAGAATATTTGCCATATAGAATTAATTATCATAGAAAATTATAAAAGCAATATTACAACAAGGCATGAAAATAACTTCATATGGCGTCAGGATGCTGGATCATCTTATATAATCCAGACTCTTTAAGGAAATTTACTATAATGAAATTCTACTGCATATTAATGGAAGGTACTGTAAGACCAAAGGTGAGGATGATTATAGATTTCTCTCTCTCTCCGTTTCTCTCTCTCTCTCTCACACACACACAACCCTTCCAACTTCTACCAGAAAGTTTGTCAGTTATTTAATTATAACTCAGTTGACCAAAGCATTGAAGAGTCACTTCATAGCCACTAATCAACATCATATTTGTACTACAATTTTGCCAGAAGGGTATGGCCTCTCACTTCATCTGCCTGGAAAACATTTCTATCTCTTCTTTCCCAAATCAATTGCTATAAAATTTTCAGGATGTCAAATAAACTTCAGTTAAAGGAAAAAACAATTTTATGAAAAATATATTTGAATAATCCAGTTTTGAGGAATTTCTCCTTTTTCTGAATGCAATAGCATTTAAAGGCTGAAGCACACAATTTAGCGTTTGGATTGTTTTTATTTTTTATTTTTTTAATTTTTATTTTTACTTTATTTTGCTTTACAATACTGTATTGGTTTTGCCATACATTGACATGAATCCGCCATGGGTGTACATGAGTTCCCAATCCTGAACCCCCCTCCCACCTCCCACCCCATATCATCTCTCTGGATCATCTTCGTGCACCAGCCCCAAGCATCCTGTATCCTGTATCAAACATAGACTGGTGATTCATTTCTTACATGATAGTATACATGTTTCAATGGAGAATGGTATTTTTTATTTTTTATTTCATTGTTCTTCTGAGATTTCAGGTAAATTATTCTTGTTTTCTAAGACAGAAAGCAGGTCTTTAGACAAGGATCATGTATGTTACTATTTTTAAATCAACCAGAGATAGAGATATCCAAATAAATGCTCTACTGATTGATCTTTTTGTGATCAATTGGTTAATGACATTTAATACTCTAAAAGAAATATTACCTTAAACTGATTTTCAAGACTTGAGAGATCATGCCTTCTCTAAAACCTGATAGGCCTGTATTCTTATTACTAGTCATTAATATGATGTCAAGTTTAATGGTTTTCTTTTCTTGTTTCCTTCCTCCTTCTCTTCCTCTTCCTCCTTTCTTTTTTTCATTCTGTCTTTATATCATTTTTTCTTAAGTCTTTACTCTTCTGCAATATTTCACTTCCATGTTAGCATTTATAACAGGGAAATTTCAAAACTATTTTTGTGGTTATAAAGATAAGTTTGATGGCCAAAAACTATTGAGTTGCTCTTCAAGCAGACTTCACATTTTGTTATTGAGACATCTTCATTGTTCTCCTTAGTCAAAGGAATATTATCCTAGAATGAAAAATTGAGAACTATAAAGCTATCTGATGAATTAATTCAAGAATATGACATACTATTTCTCAAAATGCTTATTTTATGTCAATAAATAAATATTATTTAACATCCAGAGAGCAGGTTAAAAAATAGCAGCCTAGAAGAATGAACAATTACATCTTTTAACATCATCTTTGGATCGAAGGGTAGACTTTGCATATTTTTAGTATTCAAATCTAGTAAAGGATTACAATTTTATAGTAGTGCACAGATGATAAATTTTATGTAGCAAAATTGGAGTTTAATTAAACTATCAAAATCATTTAATTTATAATTCAAAGATGTTAAATTGATTTCTATGAAACATTTAGAAATATAGTTAGATAGAACTTCCTATTCTGTACATTATTAATAAAAAATATACAAATGTAAATTTTCATAGATTTAGCTAAGCTTTAACATGTGTTTATTCTTAATTTTTCTGTTAGCTATTACTTACTGATTTATCTATATTTAGTCAATATTTCAGAATTAATTGCACTGTGTCAATTTACATGAAATTATGCCCTGTATATTCAGAAATATGTTTTTTTATTTAATATTTTTCACTTTAATACCAAAGTTCAATGTATTTAATGAGGTTGAGTTTTCACAGTGCTTCATTTAAACAAAATTTTAATTTATTTTATGTAACTGAAAAGTTTGATTGAAAGGGAATTTGGTATAGGTTAATGAGACACTTTTCTAGCAAATTAAGGAAATGCATTTTTTTTTCCTTTTTTTTTTTTTTTTTTTGGTTGGGTTCATATTTAGTTTTTCATTTGCTTGCTGTTACATTTAGTAGCATATGCTACAGGAAGACTGAGTAATATGAAAGGAAGACATTATCACTTACATAAAATAAATTAATGTATAAATAATACAAGTAAAATAATTTGTATATTTTACTGAGTAGATTGCTTCACAGTTTATAAAGCATGTTCACATAAGATCTTTTCAAAGTTTTAAGTAAGATTGAGAGGACAAAAGTGGGAACATGTGAGAAAACAAGTCGAGTGACTAGAACTAGCCATTTGTGGAAGGCAGAATAATGCCCCCCCAAGACACATCTGCTCTACGTTGTGGAACCTGTGGATACCTTATGTTACATGACAAAGAGTCATTGAGGTTGAATCCAAATTAAGTTTGCCAACCAGCTGAATTTAGGGTTATGAGATTTTCCTGGATTATCTATTTGGGCCTAATATAATCACAGGAGTCCTTGAATATCAAAGAAGGCAGAAGAGAAGGTCAGAATGATGTGGTTTTAGAAGGATCCAGTCAGCCATCTCTGGTAAAGAAAAAGGAAAGGGGCCATAAGTCAGGAAAGGCTGGTGGCCTCACAAAGTTGGAAAAGGCAAGGAAACAGGATCCCACCTAAAGCCTCTGGAGAGGAATTCAGCCCTACTGACATCTTGATTTTAGCTCAATAAGACCAAACTCAGATTTGTGACAAACAGAAGAATAAGACAATAAATTTGTAAAGTTTAGCCACTATGTTTCTAGTAATTTGTTAGAGCATCAATAGGAAACTAATGTTTCAGCATTTGGGATATTATCACTCTTATTTTCATATATTAACATTAGAGTCCTTTTGCCTAAGAAGAAGAATTTTAAAAATTGGATTTTCTTGTTGATGTTATTTGTGAATTCAGGGAAAATTGGAGACTTCATGTTATCAACCATTGAAATGTTAAACATTTTTTTTTCACTTAGGACAATATACATTTTTAAATCTCATTTGAATTTTTCTTTCATTTTTACACTTTTATGTGTTGTTGCTGTAAGTAATATTTCTTATATTATACTTGGCTTGGCTTTCAGTTCAGTTCAGTTAAGTCGCTCAGTCGTGTCCGACTCTTTGCTACCACATGAATTGCAACACACCAGGCATCCCTGTCCATCACAAACTCCCGGAGTTCACACAAATTCACATCCATCGAGTCAGTGATGCCATCCAGCCATCTCATCCTCAGTCGTACCCTTCTCCTCCTGCCCCCAATCACCCCCTTAATCAGAGTCTTTTCCAATGAGTCAACTCTTCGAATGAGATGCCCAAAGTACTGGAGTTTCAGCTTTAGCATCATTCCTTGCAAAGAACACCCAGGACTGATCTCCTTTAGAATGGACTGGTTGCATCTCCTTGCAATCTAAGGACTCTCAAGAGTCTTCTCCAACACCACAATTTAAAAGCATCAATTCTTCAATGCTCATCTTTCTTCACAGTCCAACTCTCACATCCATATATGACCACAGGAAAAGCCATTGCCTTGACTAGATGGACCTTTGTTGGCAAAGTAATATCTCTGCTTTTCAATATATTATTTAGGTGGGTCATAACTTTCTTTCCCAGGAGTAACCATCTTTTAATTTCATGGCTGTAATCACCATCTGCAGTGATTTTGGAGCCCCCAAAATAAAGTCTGACACTGTTTCCCCATCTATTTCCCATGAAGTGATGGGACCAGATGCCACGATCTTCGTTTTCTAAATGTTAATCTTTAAGTCAACTTTTTCACTCCCCTCTTTCACTTTGATCAAGAGGCTTCCTCTTCACTTTCTGCCATAAGGGTGGTATCATCTGCATATCTGAGGTTATTGATATTTCTCCCGACAATCTTGATTCTAGCTTGTGCTTCTTCCAGCCCAGCGTTTCTCATGATGTACTCTGCATATAAGTTAAATAAGCAGGGTGACAATATACAGCCTTGACGTACTCCTTTTCCTGTTTGGAACCAGTCTGTTGTTCCATGTCCAGTTCTAATTGTTGCTTCCTGACCTGCATATAGGTTTCTCAAGAGACAGATCAGGTGCTCTAGTATTCCCATCTCTGTCAGAATTTTCCACAGTTTATTGTGATCCACACAGTCAAAGCCTTTGGCATAGGCAATAAAGCAGAAATTGATGTTTTTTTCTGGAACTCTCTTGCTTTTTCCATGATCCAGCGGATGTTGCCAATTTGTTCTCTGGTTCCTCTGCCTTTTCTAAAACCAGCTTGAACATCTGGAAGCTCACGGTTCATGTATTTCTGAAGCCTGGCTTGGAGAATTTTGAGCATTACTTTACTGGCACGTGTGAGATGAGTGCAATTGTGTGGTAGTTTGAGCATTCTTTGACATTGCCTTTCTTTGGGATTGGAATGAAAACTGACCTTTTCCCATTCTGAGGCCACTGCTGAGTTTTCCAAATTCTCTGGCATATTGAGTGCAGCACTTTCTCACCATCATCTTCCAGGATTTGAAATAGCTCAAGTGGAATTCCATCACCTCCATTAGCTTTGTTCATAGTGATGCTTTCTAAGGCCCACTTGACTTCACATTCCAGGATGTCTGGCTCTAGGTGAATGATCACACCATCGTGATTATCTGGGTGGTGAAGATCTTTTTTGTACAGTTCTTCCGTATATTCTTGCCACCTCTTCTTAATATCTTCTGCTTCTCTTAGGTCCATACCATTTCTGTCCTCTATCAAGCCCATCTCTGCATGAAATGTTCCCTTGGTATCTCAAATTTTCTTGAAGAGATCTCTAGTCTTTCCCATTCTGTTTTTTTCCTCTATTTCTTTGCATTGATTGCTGAGGAAGGCTGTCTTATCTCTTCTTGCTATTCTTTGGAACTCTGCATTCAGATGCTTATATCTTTCCTTTTCTCCTTTGCTTTTCACTTCTCTTCTTTTCACAGCTATTTGTAAGGCCTCCCCAGACAGCCATTTTGCTTTTTTGCATTTAATTTCCATGGGGATGGTCTTGATCCTCGTCTAGTGTACTGTGTCACGAACCTCCGTCCATAGTTCTTCAGGCACTCTGTCAGATCTAGTCCCTTAAATCTATTTCTCGCTTCCACTGTATAATCATAAGGGATTTGATTTAGGTCATACCTGAATGGTCTATTGGTTTTCCCCATGTCTTGGCTTTAAATAGTATAAATTAACCTAATTTCTGAATCATTTAACCTCTTTCAGCAATGCTTCATTTGCTTCTATTTGAGCTTCAGGTTAGAATGATACATGTAAATAATGAAATATTTTTTCTTCCTTTAAAGTATATTTCTTTTCTCTAATTGCATTTTGCTAGTACCCCCAGAGCAATGTTAAATAATGTTTTAGATCATTGGTATCCTTGTTTCTGTCTGACTTTAATCATGCTATTTCTAGGATTTCCTCACTAAGTATGATATTCAACATTTATTTGATTGTTCACTTAATTATAATGATCATACAAAGCAAATATAGCTAAATTCAGTTGCAACTCTGCTGAAGAACATTAGAAACACAAAGTAAATATGAGGTAGCTATTTGTCAATTTGATAAACACATTTTCTGTCCATGCAGAAGTACATTCTAACTCTGCTCATTACACTTTGAATAACACAGGAATGAGTGTTGTCACATACTGTTGCAGACAGTGATGTCTACTGATATCCTTGTAGGCAAAGGTGAAGACAGCATATGTGCAAACTCTAAGAGAGAAAAATAAAAACATGGAGGGTGGAAGAAAAGAAACTTTCCAGAAAGTGGAGAGAGAATGGAAATCTCATTGTGGGAGAGTTTTTGAACAAGGCAATCCCTTTAGAAAACCACAGTGCAATTTCTTTTTAAATATACCTCCTCCTCACCTTTTATTGGAGCCTAGAAAATTAAATGGTAATACTAAAGAACTAAATTTTAGTGGCCATTTTGGAATTTTTTTTTTTTGAAGACATCTTCCTTCTAAATTATAGTTATCTTAGGAATTTCCAAATTTCAGAAAAGGCTATTATATATACTTATACATCTGAACTATGGTCAATGACTCAGTTTGGGAACAGAAGAGGAAAGTTGGGCATTGTCTTCAATCATCCTACTGCTCAAATCAGAGCAGTGGAGTTAGCATTATCTTAAGGAAAGATGTGAGGACTGAAATTCCAGACTGAGATTAGCACAGAGTCATGGGAAAATTAGACAATCTCTAGTCCTCATAAAAATTACACTGGACACTTATATAAAGACATTGATTCCTCACGGGTCTGGTTTGGCCTGGAAATAAGGATATTATAAGGCAAGATTCAATTTATGAAGAGGTTACCTTGTGAAAATATAAAATACAGACTATTATCCCTTCAAAGTTACACACATAAGTCAATGATAAGTATTTCTGTTTTCATTGTCATCTCTGTGTTTGTGTGTGTGTGTGTGTGACATGTATATTGACATGTATATTACAATACAACAGCATTGCTGTGTGGACATTTTTCTGAAATCTTGATTTATTTGAGTTACTAAACATATTTTAAAACATAGCTTCATTTTTGCCATAAGCAAAACTGGGCCCCCAGTAGAATTAAGTTTAATACTGAGAAACCATGTTTCTCTTACAAATAATTTGATCTGCAGTAAATTTCTGAGACTCATCATTTCAATAAGCAAAAGTAACCTGCTGTCTTAGTCCATTCGGGCTGCTGTAACATGATAAAATTGACTGTGTGGCTTTTAAACAGGGTTTTTCACAGCTCTGAATGCTGGGGAGTCTAAAATCAAGGTACTGGCAGATTTGCTGTCTGGTGAGTTCTGGCTTCCTGATTCATAGAGGACCATCTTATCTCTATAACTCACAAGATAGAAGGGACAAAGGAGATTTCTGGGATCTCCGTATATGGACATCAATCCTATTCATTAGGGCTCCATTCTCATGACATAATCACCCTCTAAAGGCCCTACCTCCAAATGTCATCACACTGATGTTTAGGATTTCAACATATAAACGTATGGGTTGGGCAGGGAAGTGGTGAGGATGCAAACATTTAGTCTTTAACTAAATGTCATTTAAGACAGAATAATCAACTACAGGTTTTGAATAATATCAAAATATGCAATATAAGACAATTGTAGTCTCCCAATACATAATTTTATTTTCATATTGATTAAAGTGCATTCCTACTCATGGTTTTATTTATGATGGCCCAGAATTTTTCATGAGCAAATACCTGATACATTTTATTTCAATATTTATGAAGTCTAAAATGTAAATCAGCTATCAAAATTTAAAAGAAAGTGAAAGTGAAAGTTGCTCAGCCATGTCTGATTCTTTTTAACCCCATGGACTATAGCCTGCCAGCTCCTCTGTCCATGCAATTCTATAAGCTAGAATACTGGATTGGGCAGCCATTTCCTTCTCCAGAGGATCATCTCAACCCAGGGACTGAACCCAGATCTTCCACTTTGCAGGTGGATTCTATACCATCTGAGCCACCAGGGAAGCCCTTATACTACCTATATAACTCAAAACATTGTACTTCATTTTTAAAGTTAAAATTTTAACTTGGAAATGAGTTCAAAAGAATTAATTAGACTAAAGTAGATTATGCTTTCAGCCTATGATTCATTAGAATTTTAGTGATTCAAAATAAAAAATTGGCACAGAAAGGGGTAGCCCAAGAGATTCACACTCGAGTTTCTTTGGCATACTCTTCTTTAGTGAGTCTCCTTGGAATCAATGATCCCAGAATGAAGGAGAAAGGAACAGTATCCTTCAGAGAGAGAAATCCAGACAGCCAAACTATGGCCATGTCTGGAGTTAGTATGCTTTATCAGTTATCCTGTTGGAAACCAAAATAGCTAGGCCTTTATATTATGGCTCTATCAATCATTGGATTTAGGCTGTGAGAAGAGTATGGATCTCCAGATTTCTATAGCAGAGGCAATCCCTGAAGAACTTGAGAGCTGAAGGCTATCTTCCATCCACATTGCCAGCAGCACTTCGAATCCTTCTTTAATAAAACCTAGTGCCACATCACAGTCTTCACCACTTGTACTGGTTTATCCACTTTATATACATTTCTTTTTACATCTTCAAAAACATTTATTTTTTTAATTAATTTTTTTATTGAAGGATAATTGCTTTACAGAATTTTGTTGTTTTCGATACAACCTCAACATGAATCAACCATAGGTATACATATATGCCCTCTTGAAGCCCCTTCCCATCTCCCTCTCCATCCCACCCCTCTAGGTTGATACAGAGCCTCTGTTTGAGTTTCCTGAGCCAGACAGAAAATTCCCATTGGCTATCTATTTTAAATATAGTAATTTAAGTTTCCATGTTACTCTTTTCATACATCTCACACTTCTCCTCCTCTCTCCTCATGTCCATAAGTCTGTTCTCTATGTCTGTTTCTCCATTGCTGCCCTGTAAATAAATTCTTCAGTACAATTTTCTTAGATTCCATATATGTGTGTTAGAATACTATATTTATCTTTTTCTTTCTAACTCACTTCACTCTGTATAATAGGTTCTAGGTTCATCCACCTCATCAGAACTGGCTCAAATGTGTTCCTTTTTATGGTTGAGTAATATTTCATTGTGTATATGCACCACAGCTTCTTTATCCATCTGTTCATCTGTTGGTGGATATCTATTTGCTTCCATATTCTAGCTATTATAAATAGTGTTGCAATGAACAATGGGATATATATGTCTTTTTCAATTTTGGTTTCCTCATAGTATATGCCTAGGAGTGAGATTGCTGGGTCATATGGTGGTTTCATTCCTAGTTTTTTAAGGAAACTCCATATCATCTTCATAATGGCTGTATCAATTTACATCCCCACCAACAGTACAAGAGTGTTCCCTTTGTTCCACACCCTCTCCAGAATTTATTGTTTGTAGACTTTTTGATGATGGTCATTCTGACCAGTGTGGTAATATCGCATTGTGGTTTTGATTTGCATATCTCTAATAATGAGCAATGTTGAGCATCTTTTCATGTGTTTGTTAGCTATCTGTATGTCTTCTTTGGAGAAATGTCTGTGTAGGTCTTTTTCTTACTTTTTGATTGGGTTGTTTGTTTTTCTGGTATTGAGTTGCATGAGCTGCTTATATATTTTGGAAATTAATCCTTTGTCAGTTGTCTAATTTGCTATTATTTTCCCCCCTTTCTGAGGGTTGTCTTTTTACCTTGCTTACAGTTTCCTTTGCTGTGCAAAAGTTTTTAAGTTTAATCAGGTCCCACTTGTTGGCTTTTGTTTTATTTCCATTACACTAGGAGATGGGTCTTAGAGGATATTTCTTTGATTTATGTCATGAAGTGTTCTACCTATATTTTTCTCTAAGTGTTTTATAGTTTCTAGTCTGGTATTTCAGGTCTTTAATCCATTTTGAGTTTGTCTTCGTGTATGGTGTTAGAAAGTGTTCTAATTTCATTCTTTTCCATGTAGCAGTCCAGTTTTCCCAGCACTATTTATTGAAGAAGCTGTCTTTGCCCCATTGTATATTCTTGCCTCCTTTGTCAAAAATAAGGTACCCATAGGTACATGGGTTTATTTCTGGGCTTTCTATCTTGCTCCACTGGTCTATATTTCTGTTTTCGTGCCAGTACCATATTGTCTTGATAGCTGTAGCTTTGTAGTGTAATCTGAAGTCAGGAATTATTGATTCCTCCAGCTCCATTCTTCTTTCCCAAGACTGCTTTGCTACTTTGGGTCTTTTTTGTTTACATATGAATTGCCAGAAGTTTTTTCAAGGTTCACATAGGTCAATGTTCATGGGGAAACTTAGAAGTAGGAGATTAGTAAGACAAATTAAAACCCCTCAGTGTAACATTGTAATAGATACCTGTCTTCTTTTCTCTTATTGTTGTTCAGTCACTCAGTGATGTCTGACTTTTTGAGGCCCCATGAGCTGAAACTCCAGGTTTCCCTTTCCTTCACTATCTCCTGGAGCTTGCTCAAACTCATATCCATTGAGTCAGTGATGCCATCCAGCTATCTTGTCCTCTGTTTTCCCCTTCTCCTCTGGCCTTCAATCTCTCCCAGCATCAGTGTCTTTTCTAATGAGTTGGCTCTTCACATCAGGTGGTGAAAGTATTGGAGCTTCAGCTTCAGTATCAGCTCCTCCAGTGAATATTCAGGGTTGATTTCCTTTAGGATTGACTGGCCTGCTCCCCCTCAGCTTGAAGTATTGCCTGTGGCAGTCTTGCAGTGTTTCATTATGGCATGGCACAGATGCTTGTGCCCAAGGGACCACCATGACCTTCTCTGACAGAAATTAATGTATTTATATATGGGCCATCAGAATTGGGCAAGAGTGTACCAAAAGACATCCAAAAAGCTTCTCTGGGTGCCAACAATATCCCTCTCTGGCCACACTGTATAACTGAAGTTCTGTCTCAGGTTGATGATCAGGGTCCCTGATCCCTGACAACTTGATGACTCCTTTTTTTACATGTTTTTCCTTTGCATGAAGTCCAAAGATTTTCCAATGATCCATTTTTCCCCATGGAGTGGTACCAAGTGGGAGTCAGGCAGATCAGGGCAGATGAGGGAACTGTCTTATTAAAAAGGAATCCTTAATAAATTCCTGTTATTTGTGTGTGTGTGTATGTGTGTGTGTGTGTGTGTGTGTATGACTGGGGTCTGGAGGAGAAGAGTAGGAAGTAATAAGAGTGCAACAGTCCCGAGTCAGAGTGGAGAAAGTTATCTCAGTCAAGATCCCTTGGTAAGGAGGAAAAGTAAAAACATCTCAGTTGATACCCCCCTGATTGGAAGGCCTCTGAAGGGAGGTGCCTCAGCCAAAAATGTGAATATGTTAGCCGGCCTGGTTAGGAGACCTGAGTCTTTGACAGTAACTTTCTCAGAAGTCTGTAAGGCAAGGCTGTAGACTAAGTCTTCTGTGGGTAGGGCTTTCTCTCATAAGCCTGCAAAGGCTTCTTTGTTAATTAACTAAACTTGGGTCTGAAAGGTCATACCAGATTTTGACCTTGAAATCCGACTCCTCAACAAACAGCGCCAATCTCTTAAGAGTTCAGTAGAATTCTTGATGTGTCCCTTGGCTGAAACGTTTCTCCCATTGGCACCCAATCTTGCAGAACTCAGATGAGCAAGGATAGGAAGCAATATTCCCCAAGGAATTACTGGGAATTATGATAAACTTGGCCATTCTTTTTTCCATGTGAATATCAGGTCCATGAATTCCTCCTAATATGTACATAGCACTACATAAACACCTTTGCTTTAAGGTGGATCCTGAATCCTCGACAATGATACCTGGCCATTTCAAAAGTATCACTTCTGATTTGCCAGTTCAGCTTTGCAATCATTCCAGTCTATTATAAGTCTAATAGCTTCTAGGTTGTGTAATAGGACCAGTGGATCCCACAATCACAGCTCATTACTGCAGATTACTTTTTAAAAATGTAAAAAATAAAATGGCTACAATTGTCAAAAGTGATATTTTATGAGAGCCCATGTCCATGAAGCAAGCAGTCTATAAGTCCTCTAATAAGAGTGCTGGCTGTGGCTTTGAAGACAGGAAAGACAGATCCATACCTAGCATATGTCTCTATCCCCGTCTGAATGAATGAATGGCTGTTCCAGGGTGAAATGGAATCAGTGTTGTCAAACTTACCAAAGAGTCTTCATTGTCCTGCAAGGATTTGTGTCCCACTGAAGGCACATTAGCTTGTACATTTGCCATGATGTTACAGAGTCCTTTTGCCAAAAGACCTAACATTTTCTTTAATGAGTGGTCTCTGAATCAAATTGGCTTAGGTCCAGATACTATCAATAAGAAATAGAATTCAACTGTCTAGTAGGACAATTTTCTTTATCCATCAGATCATTCATTCTTAAAAATTACTTCTGGGGATAGCTTTAGGGTTCTTAGACTCAATTCACTCTGTGTGTCTCTGTGTGTGTAATCTTTCCCACACAAATGAGCTATTCTTGGATGCCAACTCAATTCTGACTCTATCTACCTGGAAATAGAATCAGATTCCACTCAACTAAAGGGCTGAGTCCCAGGCATTGCTCTCTACAAGGGTAGATGCAAGACCAGGTTGCTTTCTGTGCTTCTGACAGACTACTTACAATTGGAAGTTTCAAAATCCCCCTCCAGCTCAGGATGCCAATTGAAAGTTCAGGTTGTTATTTGTACTTTAAACAGAATGGCTCACAGAACTTGAGAAAACCCAGTTTTCCCACTAGATTACTGATTTATTATAAAAGAATACTAGAGAATAAGAATCAACAGCCAGAAGAACAGATTCCTTGGGCAAAGCTTGGAGAAAGAGCTCAAAACTTCCATTTTCATTCTATGTGTGGCACTTTCCCCAATCCCCATGTGTTCACCATCATGAAAGTTCCCCAATCCTTGTCTTTTTGGGTTTTTATGGAGGCTTCATTACATAAGCAAGATTGATTAAACCATTGGCCATTGTTGATTGATTTTACCGCAAGCTCCCTCAGTTTTCAGGAACCCAGGGCAAGAGATCCAATATTATTTCATTGCACTTATCACTCAAGAAATTCCAAGGGTTTTGTAAGATGTGAGCCAGGAACTGTGGATAAAACCCTGATATATATATATATATATATATATATATATATATATATATATATGAGAAGTGTGTATTTTCTCATCTAAATGGCCAAATACATTTTTCCCTATTAGCTACAATATCACAGGTACAGAATCTCGAGTGCTTATTCACTTTGACTATCAATATTTCCACACTTAAAACTTACTCTAGTGGAATCTATATTATCACCTGAGATCTTTGCCAGGATTCTAAATCCTGCATATTGAGCAAATACTACCAAATCAATAAAGTCTTATTCATTTAATCTGATGTTCCAGCTCTCATGATAAAGCACCCAAGACTTAAATCTACTCATGGAGTCACAATCTGTATTTAATCCTCTAAATTAAAGATATTAGAAACTCATAAACAACCAAAAATATTTATAGCTTAAAATGGTTACTTAAAATGAATTTAATAATTTTTATTAATGTTCTGTAACATCTTCAGATTCTTATGTCTATATATCTTAAAATACCATTATTTTGAGTACTGAAAATGAGATTGTACATTTATATCTCTATATTTAAGACAGAGTATAAAATTCTCCCTGTATGTTTTAATGGATATTTTTAAGTTCCCCAGAATCCCACAGCTACTCTATATCAAAGTACAATATAATCTGTGCATCAGCAACTGTGATTATAATTTGTTTATCATGGGAGAAACTAGATAACTAAATAATATTTTATAAAATAGGCTAAGTAATTTTATTGCCCCAGATGAACCTTTTGGCATGAATGAGACACAACAAGAGTCTCTTCCAGAAAACTGTATCCCGCTAAGTATATGGGAATTCTCCTAGAGTGCTGAAAGTACCTCTGGGCTGTTGGCAACAATTCTCCATGCCTAATCTTGTGACAGCAGTTGTCCCAGATGACTTTTTCAAGGATATTTGTATAGCAAACAGCCTTGGAAAATGAATATAGTACCTTCCTCAGAGCCAGAAGGCAGATTTCCTGTATGAGATTATAATATGTTCTTAAGAGAAAGTTTACACAGGCTTTCTAGAATACTTTATATGAAATTAGAATTTCCTAGTCTCAAGGGTCACCAACTGTGACACAGACCCACTGTGTGAACAGCATCTACCAAGGCCTGTTTATGCTCTCAAGGGATTTCAGTCATGTTCTCTGTGCCACATAACAAATAACTACAATTTAGTAGTTTAAGACAAGATGCAGTTATTATCTCACATATTATTTCCATGGGTCAGTTGTCCAGACACAGCTTAAACTGGTCTTGTTCTCAAGATTTCACAAGGCTGCAGTTAAGGTGCCAGTCAGGATCCTTGATCATCTAGAGTCCCAACAGAGGAAGAATCTGCCTGCAAGTTCATTCAGGTTATTTTTAGTTACTTATGGTTGTAGCTCAGTTGGTAAAGAATCTGCCTGCAGTGCAGGAGACCCAGGTTCAATTCCTGGGTTGGGAAAATCCCCTGGAGAAGGAAATAGCAACCCACTCCAGTATCCTTACCTGGAAAATCTCATGGACAGAGGGCTGCAGTCCATGGGGTCGCCAAGAGTCAGGTACAACTGAGTGACTAACACTAACATGGTTGTATGACTGTAAAAGTGAAGTCGTTCAGTCGTGTCCGACTCTTTGCGACCCCGTGGACTGTAGCCCACAAGGCTCCTCCATCCATGGGATTCTCCAGGCAAGAATACTGGAGTGAGTTGCCATTTCCTTCTCTAGGGGATCTTCCCGACCCAGGGATCAAACCCAGGTCTCCCGCATTGCAGGCAGATGCTTTAACCTATGACTGTGGACCTTCAGTTTTCCTTGCTGTTGATAAGAGGCTCCCCACAGTTTCTATTGATCCCCTGCAATTTGTTGGCAAATGGGTCCTCCAACATTGAGCTTACCTCCTCAAGCGCATAAACTGGATTTGGTCCCCAGCTCCAATCTGCTAAGATAGAATCTTACTTAATGTAATGTGATCATCGGTAACTTTATCACCTTTGCCATGCAATGAAACCTAACTTTAAAACGTTTATCATTTTCACTATATTCGTCTGGTTAAAAAAAAGTTGTAGATCCCTCTCATGTTCAAGGATAGGGGAATCACACAAAACCATGAACATCAGGAGGTAGGTCACCTTAGGGTGTGCCCGTCACAGGGAACTAATGAAACTGAAGAAAAAACATGTTGCCTGTTGGTCTGGGAACAATAAGGCCTTTTGTCTCCAATCAGGAGCCCTATGTCTTCTGCCAGCATCTATGTACCTGTAGCAGGAAATTTTTTAAGCTCACAGTTAACGATGATATCTCAGACCCTTTACAGTTCTTAACATTTTTCTTCCTCATCTTTTCTTAGATGTATTCATAGTCTAATGAGAGTATGTGATAATATTATCTTGGTTCATTTTCCTCCTTAGAGGTAAAGGATTATCCAGAGAAAAGTTTTATATAACTGCATAGTATCTCCATCTTCATTACTAAAGACACTCGGAAATTTTATATTTCTAAGGACAGGTATAGTTGGAAGCTGTTTCTTCACATCTTAATCTTTACCTGTATAAGGTTTCTTCAATCTACAGCTTTAATGTTCAAGCCAATTCATCTGGAGTATAGTTACATTACAGTTTACGTAATTTGAATCTTTTTAGACCCCCAGAGTACAACCAAAATGTCTGTGTGAAGGTAATATACCAGAACTCAGTCATGAAATTTATGGCCAGTGAACTGAATGAAACACAATCACTCTTTCCTAAACCTGACAGATTCTTATATCATAAAAAAAGTTTAATAATGTATAATATCTTACTAGAATCAATAAATATACCATCAGTATGGGCTTGAAATGCAGATTGCATTAAAGCTTGACTAAAATGGCTTATCTTTCCACAGACTACTTAGCAATATGAGTTCAAAGATCACCAGTTGAATAGCCCATAAAAGGTCCATTATGTCATTTTATATGCATCTGTCTGCCAAGCACTCAAGATCATAATAAGAAATTAAATAGCTCAAAGAAGATAAAGTTATGAAAGTTAAGTGGTGAAACAGTGTGATGCTCTACTGATAAAGAAGTTATTTCAACAGTTTATAAAGTGTTGATGGCTCTTTTGCAGTTTGGCTTAAGCAGAATCTTGTCCTATTATCAAAGCAATACATTACTTTGTAGTTCAACCAAATCTATTCTATCTCCATAGTTTGACGGACCTCCATTCTTCCCTTCTAAATTCTTCTATAAGCATTTGAGAATTTAACAACAATAGTCATTCACTGTCATTACAATTAAATAGAGAAATATTTCCTCCCTCATGCTATAGGAAGCCTCTTGCTCAACCTGGGGAAAAATAAGATGTTTTCTTCAACCCCTGTAGCTCTCCCCATGAGCACTGCATCTGACTCTGAAGTGCTCCTTTTCTTTTGATCAGCTCTCCAAGCATTCAGTTTAAACTCCCAGAAAATAAGTAAAGATTGTCCATTTTTTCATGAACCATGCAGTCACTGATTTCTTGGACACTGATTTCAGTCCCACTACAAACCATCAGAGCCATCTTTTCACCTCAAAATCCTCAACAGCTTCCCATCATATATTTGTCAGTATTTCCCATGCTTTAGAGTATAGGAATATCCACTAGAAAAGCTGTGAGAAGTACAGTCTTTCACGTTCTTGCTCATGTAGCTAAGTCATAGTTCTGGATTCTTTTTGCATGCATCTTAGTGTGTAACTTTCTTAAAAACATTTTACTACAAAAGCAGTTTTGTCCTGACAAATGTTTAACAATCAACCTTCCGGGACAAAAAGCAAGGCAGGAGGAAAGAAAGAAAGAGAGGGAACAACACTGAAAATTTGCCAAGTGCCATCATGTTAATACTCTGGACATGGCCAATGTTGAGCTACCAAAGAGATTTCTTTGAAAACAATGTAGGGGAAAAACATGCACAAATGGGTCTTACGAGCAAGTAGGGATCAGCTCCAGCACACCAATGCACATAGATCATTCTACTTCTACTAAATTGCCTGCAATCATACATTATTTACCACTAGTATTTGTTCTTTAGACTTCCCTGGTAGCTCAGTGGTAAAGAATCTTCCTGCTAATACAGGAGACACAGGTTCAATCCCTGGGTTGGGAAGATGATCTGGAGAAGAAAATGGCAACCCAATCCAGTATTCTTGCCTGGGAAATCCTATGGACAGAGGAGTCTGGTGGGCTACAGTCCATGGGTCCCTAAATAGTCAGACATGACTTAGCAACTAAACAACAAAAAAAATCTGTGTTTTACCTGCTCCCTCTCTCTGGAATTTAGAACTTTCCTTTCCTTCCCCTTGATTGTTTCCCGGGGAAACTAATAATCCACTTGGGAAGCTATTGTCCAAGCAGAAATCCCAAATGCTTTTATAGTTAGGGTTAAATATTTCTTTCATAGGACACCCACATTTTAGTACACTCATCTATTTAAAAGTCTATTTTGATCCTAAACTAAGTTATTAGAAAATGTAGCTCATTTATCTCAGTATCAAGAGTGTACAAAATGTAAGAACTAAATGTTTACTTGTAAAACTCATGACCCACTGTAATAATTAATACTGAGCCATAATATTCAATATTGATTTAATATTGAGATATATGAAATACATCAGTGAGAAGTTGGGATAGGGAGTGATAAGGGAATTGGATAATTCCCCTATCCCTAGTGGATTGGATAATGGAAAAAATAAATGTACAGAATTAAAAGAAATATAAGCAATGCCTTGCTCAGAGAAGTGAACTCTGAGAGAAGTAAATTTTTGAAGGTGAAAAATCACTACTGGTTTTATAAACAGTATAATTGTATTTTATTCTTCCTAATTACATTTATATTAATTTATAAGTAGCCAAGTATAATGACTGTAAGCAAATTTCAAGCTTTAATGAATAAGCCTGAGATCAAGTAGAAGGTGTTAACCTTCTATGTTATTTTTGTCAAAGCTTCAGGGGCTAGTCAATACTAAAACCTAAATATAAAGCTTGAACAGAAAAGTATAAGAAAAGTATCATTACTGAATGCATGGTAAGTCTCTTCAGTCATGTCCGACTCTTTGCGACCCTATGGACAGTAGCCCACCAGCCTCCCATATCCATGGCATTCTCCAGGCTAGAATACTGGAGCAAATTGTCCGGCCCTCCTTCAGGAGATCTTCCCAACCCAGAGATCACACCTGTGTCTCTTACCTCTCCTGAAGGAGCCACCGTTTAAATCACTGGAGAACTCATGCTTACAGCTTGCATCCCACAGTGACTCATACATTTATATTTTCCTGTAGAAAGAAATATAGTAAATATTTCCCATCTTTAAAGTCAAATTTTAGAGAAATTAACTCAATAGATCCTTCTGGTATTATGCATATGTATAGGAACAACTTCATAAAGCCAAAGCCTGAGTATTATCAATTCACAGGAGCAGTGAATTAGTTATCCTTCACATGAATAAAAAATAAATAAATATTTAACTTTGTTAACACTAAGATTTCCAGAGTTTTCTGTGAAAGAAGTAACCATTGATGAAATTATTTTAACTACCAATTTTAGTTCTTAATATTCTATGGTTCCAATGTTCTAATTTGTCAACCTTAATGTTAGTGACAAGGTTTACAGTTTGTATTAAAATGACAGCAAAGGCAAACTTTCTGTTTCTGTATGTCAATAATTATAATTTTAAAATATATATAAATAGATTAATTTTGAATCAATATTATTCAAAAATCTTGCTAATTTATTATTTTAATTGAAATTCCTTTTGATATTGTCAAAGAACTTAGGCATTCTAATTAATTACAATTTTTCTTTTTACTCCAGAAAAGTTGCATATTTCTTCTTGACTCAAAATTTTCATTTACACCCTGAGAGTTTGCAAATTCCTAAAAGTAGCCTTAGAGAAGCTTATTTGTTAATTTCAAATAGATTAAAATATGAACATATTTAAGAATGTTATTTCCCATATCATTTTCATATCTTGAAAAGATTAGAATATGTTGTTGTGATAAATATATTTCACCTGTTTAATCTTTTATTAGATGGACACACACTGAAACGTGAGAGTGCTAACATTTTACCAATCAGATTACATATGTAATATATGCATATTTTTCTACTTATTTTATAATAAAAACATACATAAAATAATATTTAGAATACTAAGCCAAAGAACAAAAGGTACTGAATCTAATAGAATTTTATAAAATTCATATGAATACTGTTGGAGTAAGCCATCAACATTACTAATAATATATCAGAATATTAATTTACTAGGTACTATCTAGCACACTAACATAGTGCAGCACAATAGCTAATAATATGGATTCATGTCAATGTATGGCAAAACCAATACAGAATTGTAAAGTAAAATAAAAAATTAATAAATTTAAAAAAAATTAAAATTTAAAAAAAAAAGAAAATAGTTTAAATAACAGTCACCAAACTTATTTTAGAATACTGAGGAAATGAAATTATGCTGATAGCATAATGCCTTTGATCAGAAATATTGTTTACATTTCAGGGAAACCCAAATGCTGGGTTTAAGAGACATAAGCTGCAAAGCAAGTATTATAAATATACTCAAAATATAGAGCGTGTATTTAAACCATGTTTAAGGAATTAAAGGAGAGTAAGATGACAAAGTCTCATCAAATGGAAAATAATAATAAAGAAATGGAAATTTTGAAAAGAAAAAAATAAAAATTTTGCAGTTGAAAAGTAAAAATAAATAACTGAAATAAATAATTCACTAGAGATGTTCCATTGATGATTTGAACTGGCAGAAAAACAAATTTATGAACTTAAATATAGAATGATAAAAGATTACAAATTGAAAGACAAAGAGAAAAAGATAATGTTGAAAACTGAACACAGCTTCAGAGAAATGTAGAAAACCACCAGCATATACTTACAACTGAAATGCCAGAAGCACAGTAGAAAGAAAAAAAGAAAAGAAAGAAAGAATAAGCAAAAATCTCCTCTTTTGTTTTTTTTTTTTTTTTTTGAGAAATAACAACAAAATTCTCTTCAAATTTGATGGAAAAGATTAAATTACACATCTCAGAGGCTCAATGAACTACAAGTACAATAAATACCCAGAAACATTTATCATAAAGTTTTTGATGCACGCTCAGTCGCTTCAGTTAAGTCCAAGTCTTTGCCACCCCATAGGACTCCAGTCTACCAGGCTCCTCTGTCCCTGGAATTCTCCAGGCAGCAATAGTGGAATGGGTTGCCATGCCCTCCTCTAGGTGATCTTCCAGAACCCAGGGACCAAACACATGTCTCTTACCACTAGCACCACCTGGGAAGCCCCAAAATCTTGATAAGTGAAAATGAAAAGAAATTATTGAAAGCAGCAAGATAAAACAACTTACCTCTTACAATGGAGCCATCCTCCAATAAAATTAATAGACAATCTCACATTAAGAACAATAGAATCTAGAAGACAGTGAGTAAACTAATCAATAACCCTCACTCCATCTCCCAAAGAAGGGCTTTCAAACAAGAATGTTTTACTATACCCAAGAACAGTCTGTTTCAAAAAATGAAGATCCAGTAAAGACATTTCTTTCCAAAGGCAAAACCTGAGTGAGCTAATCTACATAACCAATAACACAAAAAATACTAAAGGAGTTCTTTAGGCAGAAAGCATGTAAACCTAGATAGAAATGCAAAGCCATAAGAAAAAATAAAGACCACCAGTAAAAGTAATTATGTAATTACAGAAAATGGCATAAGTGCTTCTTACTTTACTTCCTTTCTCTTAACTTATTCAAAAAAACTATTTTCTAAAACTGTATATTTATATATAGTAATTGTGTGTGTGGTCAATCACTCGATCATGTCTGACTCTTTGTGACCCCATGGACAGCCCACCAGGCTCCTCTGCCCATGGAATTTTCCAAGTAAAAATACTGGAGTAGTTGCCATACCTACTCCAGGGGATCTTCCTGAGCCAGGGATCAAGCCCATGTCTCTGGCATCTCCTGCATTGACAGACAGATTCACCACTAGCACCACCTGGAAAGACCACCTATAGTAATACTATATATAAATAGTTGTAACAAATATATATATATATATATATATATATACACACACATATATTTATATACATTGACATATATATATAATTGTATTGTTTGGCTTGTAACAAACACATAGAGATGTAATAAATTCATCACTAATGGCTTAAAGAAGATGGGTGAGAATAAAGCTGTTTTGGAACAGGGACTTGCCACACTATGGTAATTAAATCTTCAGGAAGAAATGAAGGGACACAGAAATGGACAATAATTTTAATATAACAAACAATATAAATATATACTTGCTCTGACTTCATATCTAATCTTTTTTAAAAGATGTAAAATTATAAAAACTAATACCTTTAATGATATATTGGATAGATTTCTAAAATATATAGACATATTATATGTAACAATAATAACACAAGAGCAGGTAAAATAAATAGAGGTAGGCGTAACTTTTCCATCAGTTCAGTTCAGTTCAGTCACTCAGTCATGTCTGACTCTTTGCAACCCCAAGGACTGCAGCATGCCAGGCCTCCCTGTCCATCATTAACTCACAGAGTTTACTCAAACTCATGTCCATTGAGTTGGTGATGCCATCCAACCATCTCATCCTCTGTCACGCCCTTCTCCTTCTGCCTTCAATCTTTCCCAGCATCAGGGTCTTTTCCAATTAGTCAGTTCTATGCACCAGGTGGCCAAAGTATTGGAGCTTCAGCTTCAGCATTGGCCCTTCCAATGAATATTCAGGGTTCATTTCCTTTAGGATGAACTGGCTTAATTTTCTCACTGTCCAAGAACACCACAGTTGGAAAGCATCAATTTTTCAGTGCTCAGACTTCTTTGTGCTCCAATTCTCACATCCACACATTACTACTAAAAAAAAAAAAGTAACTTTGACTAGACAGATCTTTGTTGGCAAAGTGCCTCTTCTTTATAGTACACTGTCTAGGTTTCTCATAGCTTTCTTCCAAGGAGAAAGCATCTTTTAATTTCATGGCTTCAGTCACTATCTACAATGATTTTGGAGAAGAAGAAAATTAAGTCTGCCACTCTTCATTTTTTTCCCCATCTATTTGCCATGAAATGATGGGACTGGATGCCATGATCTTAATGTTTTGAATGTTGATTTTTAAGCCAACTTTTTTACTCTCCTGTTTCACTTTCATCAAGAGGCTCTTTCGTTCCTCTCCACTTTCTGCCATAAGTGTGGTGTTATCTGCATATCTGAGGTTATTCATATTTCTCCTGGCAATCTTAATTCCAGCCTGAGATTTATGCAGCCTGGCATTTTGCATGATGTACTCTGAATATAAATTAAATAAGCAGGGTGACAATATACAGCCTTGATGAACTCCTTTCCCAATTTGGAACCAGTTGATTTTTCCATGCCTTCTGAATAAGAGGAAATATTTGCAAATGATATAACTGATAAAGGGTTAATATACAAAATATATAAACAGTTCATACAACTCAATATCCAAAAACAAACAAGCAAACAAGCACCATGATTAGCAAGTGGGCAGAAATTCTGAATAGATATTTTTCCAAAGAAGATACCCATATGATCAACAGGCACATGAAAAGATGCTCAAGATTGCTACTCATCAGAGAAATGCAAATTAAAACCAAAATGAGATACCACCTCACACATGTCAGAATAGCTACCATTAACAAGACCACAAAAACCATATATTGGCCAGGATGTGGAGAAAAGAGATTCCTGGTACACTGTTGATGGGAATGTAAATTGTTGCAGTCACTGTGGCAAAAAACAGTGCTGTTTCCTAAAGAAACTTAAAATAGAACTACCATATGATCCAGCAAATCTACTCCTTGGTATATATCCAGAAGAAACAAAACATTAATTTGAAAAGATGACATCCATCTCAAAGATTATAGCAGCACTATTTGCAATTGCCAAAAAATGGAAATATTCTAAGTGTCTATCAACAGATGAATGAATAAAGTAAATGTATCCATAATAGTCAATATTATGAGATTCCCCAATGGCTCACTGGTAAAGAATCTGCCAGCAATGTGGGAGACGCAGGTTCAGACTCGCGTGGGTTGAAAAGATCCCCTGGAGGAGGGTCTGGAGAACCCCAAGGACAGAGGAGTCTGGTGGGCTACAGTCCATAGGGTCGCAAAGAGTCAGACATCACTGAAGCAATTCAGCACACATATAATCAATATTATATATGTACACATATAGTCAATACTATACAGTAACTTTAAAAAGAGTATAATCTATACAAATATTGAATCTCTATGTTGTACATCTGAAATTATTATAATATTGTAAATCAAATATAATTCATCTTTTTAAAAAAATGAACATAGGGAAAGCACAAAAATCTCCTTATTCTTTCTCCACTCCTTCTAATTAAACAGGGAATCTGAATTTTGGTAACAACAATTGCAAGGAAATCTATATAGTGGACATATAGTAAAGCTTAATAATCTTTAAGATTACAAAGAATAACATTGATTAATATAACACCTTATTTCATATTTTCAACTGTTACTGTGAAGATTTTAAAGTGTTTGAAATAACTGATTGATGATTACAAAATAGTTGCTTGTGATATATCTGAGAGAATAATAAACTGGGTTACCACAGGGTTTACTCATTCTAGAAACTGAGTTATATTTAGCTCCTTACTCATAAACAAGAGAGAAAAACAAGACATTATATAGAAACGCATGAAGTATATTTTAAATATAGTATGCAGATGACAGCACCCTTATCGCAGAAAGTGAAGAGGAACTAAAAAGCCTCTTGATGAAAGTCAAAGTGGAGAGTGAAAAAGTTCGCTTAAAGCTCAACATTCAGAAAACAAAGATAATGGCATCTGGTCCCATCACTTCATGGGAAATAGATGGGGAAACAGTGCAAACAGTGTCAGACTTTATTTTTTGGGGCTCCAAAATCCCTGCAGATGTTGACTGCAGCCATGAAATTAAAAGATGCTTACTCCTTGCAAGGAAAGTTATGACCAACCTAGGCAGCATGTTGAAAAGCAGAGACATTACTTTGCCAACAAGGGTCCGTCTAGTCAAGGCTATGGTTTTTCCAGTGGCCATGTATGGATGTGAGAGTTGGACTGTGAGGAAGGCTGAGTGCCGAAGAATTGATGCATTTGAACTGTGGTGTTGGAGAAGACTCTTGAGAGTCCCTTGGACTGCAAGGAGATCCAACCA
Source organism: Oryx dammah (assembly GCF_014754425.2). NCBI lineage: Eukaryota > Metazoa > Chordata > Mammalia > Artiodactyla > Bovidae > Oryx > Oryx dammah. The sequence goes on along the minus strand of NW_024070208.1, from coordinate 5,523,982 downwards.
GTCCATTCTAAAGGAGATCAGCCCTGGGATTTCTTTGGAAGGAATGATGATAAAGCTGAAACTCCAGTACTTTGGCCACCTCATGAGAAGAGTTGACTCATTGGAAAAGACCCTGATGCTGGGAGGGATTGGGGGCAGGAGGAGAAGGGGACGACAGAGGATGAGATGGCTGGATGGCATCACTGACTCAATGGATGTGAGTCTGAGTGAACTCCGGGAGATGGTGATGGACAGGGAGGCCTGGCGTGCTGCGATTCATGGGTTCCATAGAGTCAGACATGACTGAGCAACTGAAGTGAACTGATGCCACATTTTATCACTGTATTGATTATGTATCCCCCTCCCTGTAAAATCCCTTGCTGTGGGACCTCCAGTTCCTTCTGTGAGAGGATCTTACCCACCCCATTGATGTCATATTTTGGCATATGAATTGATTTGGTCATTAAAATTAGGATGAAATGGAATTGTGCTTCATAAATTAGTAACCTTTGTGTATTTCCATCAGAAGAACATCTTATCCTATATAAAAGCAGACTTTATAGTCTGTGCTATGGTAGAAAGAGCTTTCCAGGTGATGTGTGCTTAGTCACTCAGTCGCGTTCCACTCTTTATGAGCCCATGGACTGTAAACCACCAGGCTTTTCTGTTCATGGGATTCTCCAGGTAAGAATACTGGAGTGGGTTGCCTTGACCTCCTTCAGAGGATCTTCCTGACCCAGGGATCAAACCCAGGTCCCCTGCATTGCAAGTAGATTCTTTAGTGGTAAAGAACCTGGCTGCCAAAGCAAGAAATGTAGGATATGTGAGAGATGAGGGTTTGTTACCTGGGTTCCTAGAGATTCCTTAGAGGAAGGCATGGCAACCCGCTTCAGTATTCTTGCCTAGAGAATCCTGTGGGTTGAGGAGTCTGGCAGGCTATAGTTCATGGGGTCACAAAAAGATGGACATGAAAGAAGTGTCTCAGCATGCACATGGTAGAAAGAAGGCTCAGGCAACCTGTATCTGAAAAGCTGTTGTAAGACACTGAGTTGATTTTTGTTTGGTTGGTTTTTGTGTTTTTTTTTTTTTTTTGGTTGGTTTCTTATTTTAACAGAAGATAGAATATTAAATTACCTATTTTTTAAAAAAATAATCATAAAAACAGTCTTTCTTATTTTTTGATAAGTGAGAAAAAACAAAGCCTCCCAACCATCTGTACTATATCTGTCCCCTGAGATCACTGATAGCACCAACATCTTACAAATGAAGACTTAGTTATTCCTAAGAAAAATAACTTCTTAATGATGCTAAGCTCTAAAACCTGAAATAAAACTTGCAACAGAGATTTATGATCACATATTTAAGCAACAGTGAAAGCAAGACTATTAACCATCTGAGCTTTCTATTGGGAAAAATTTACAGCAATATATAAAAAGACTTCCCTGAAGTGCCAGAGGAATACATGAAGAAATAATGTGTGCAAAAGGAACTTGAAAATAGAAATAACACTAAAGATCTGAAATATGTGATGTTAACAGCCCACATGCTGAAGCTTGGTTTATAGGCCAAGGAGGAAGACAAGGGAAAGTGTGAAACTTGGGGATGGTGGCTCATTTGTATTGCAGGCAGAATGGTTAAGTCCTGCACCAAAACAATCACCAACAAATATAGCCATTAATTGGCAAAAATAATTCACAGGAAGTCACTGTTAGCTCCCCACTTAGTACCCTGAATCTTTGGAGAATAATTTTCATTTAACAGTTGACATATATTTATACCATGGTGTTCTCTAATATGTTTGGAATAAGCAAATGGAAAGCCTGTTAGATCCTGAAAAAGCAAGGAAAACTAAATCGTATTATATGTGTATATGGGCTCCTCTGGTGTCTCAGATGGTAAAAAAATTGTTTGCAATGCAAGAGACACTAGTTTGATCCATGGGTTGGGAAGATTCCCTGGAAAACAAAATGCCTACCCACTCCAGTATTCTTGCCTGGAGAATTCCATGGACAGAGGAGACTGGTGGGCTACAGTTCCTGGGGTCATAAAGAGTCAGACATGAGTGAGCAACTAACACACAAACACACAGTGATACACACATGTATATACATATACCCATGCATATATTTTTTTAGTTAAACCTGGAGATTGATCATGTCAATCTATGCCAAAACCAATACAGAATTGTAAAGTAAAAATTAAAAATAAATAAATTAATTTAAAAAAATAAAAATAAAAAAAAATAAAAAATAAATGGAATCATAAAAAAAAAAATAAAAAGTTTTACATGCCAAAAAAAAAAAAATAAATAAAATAAAAATATTCAATGAACTTACTTCAAAACAATGAATATACTTTAAAAACAAATTTTCATTTTTTCTGTAATAACAAATTACCCTAAAGCTGGTGGCTTAAAACAGCACAGATGTATTGCATTACTGTTTTGTAGGTCAAAAGTCCAGTAAGGGCCTTATTTAAATAAAATCTAAGTGTTAACAGAGCAACTTTTATTTCTGGAAGCTATAGGAGAAAATCCATTTCCTGTTAATTTGAATTAACAAAATTCAGCTTCTTTTGCTATAAGAGGGCTTCTCTCTTGGCTCAGAGGGTAAAAAATCTGACTGCAATCCAAGAGACCTAGGTTTAATCCCTCAATCTGGAAGATTCCCTGGAGAAGAGAATGGTCACCCACTCTAATATTCTTGCCTGGGAAATCATAGACAGAAAGCCTGAGGGGCTACATTATATGAGGTTGTACAGAGTCAGACACGGTCGAGTGACTAACATTTTGCTCTAAGACCGAGAGCCATTCCCAGATGTTTTTAACGCCGCTCCTTCCTCAGCCTTCATAGTTTTTGACTCCTGGTCCCATTCCTTCGTCTTCAAAGTCAGGACAGCAGGATTATTCTCTATCAAGCTTCCTTCCTCTTCAGTCTTTCTTCCCTTCAGTTCAGTTCAGTTAAGTTCAGTCACTCAGTCGTGTCCGACAGTTTGCGACCCCAGAAATTGCAGCACACCAGGCCTGCCTGTCCATAACCAACTCCTGGATTTCACACAAACTCATGTCAATCGAATCAGTGATGCCATCCAGCCATCTCATCTTCTGTCGTCCACTTGTCCTCCTGCCCCTAATCCCTCCCAGCATCAGAGTCTTTCCCAAAGAGTCAACTTTTCACATGAGGTGGCCAAAGTATTGGGGTTTCAGCTTTACTATCAGTCCTTCCAAAGAACACTCAGGACTGATCGCCTTTAGAATGGACTGGTTGCATCTCGTTGCAGTCCAAGGAAATCTCAAGAGTCTTCTCCAACACCACAGTTCAAAAGCATCAATTCTTCAGCACTCAGCTTTCTTCACAGTCCAACTCTCACATCCATACACAACCACTGGAAAAACCATAGCCTTGACTAGATGGACCTTTGTGGGCAAAGTAGTGTCTCTGCTTTTCAACATGCTATGTAGCTTGGTCATAACTTTTCTTCCAAGGAGTAAGCATCTTAATTTCATGACTGCAGTCACCATCTGCCGTGAGTTTGGAGCCCCCAAAAAATAAAGTCTGACACTGTTTCCCCATCTATTTCCCATGAAGTGATGGGACCAGATGTCATGATCTTTGTTTTCTGAATGTTGAGCTTTAAGCCAACTTTTTCACTCTCCTCTCACTTTCATCAAGAGGCTTTTTAGTTCCTCTTCACTTTCTGCCATAAGGGTGGTGTCATCTGCATATCTGAGGTTATGGATATTTCTCCTGGCAATCTTGATTCCAGTTTGTGCTTCTTCCAGCCCACATTTCTCATGATGTACTCTGCATATTAGTTAAATAAGCAGGGCGACAATATACAGCCTTGACGTACTCCTTTTCCTGTTTGGAATGAGTCTGTTTTTTCATGTCCAGTTCTGACTGTTGCTTCCTGACAAGCATACAGGTTTCTCAAGAGGCAGGTCAGGTGGTCTGGTATTTCCATCTCTTGAAGAACTTTCCACAGTTTATTGTGATCCACACAGTGATCCACAAAGTGAAAGGCTTTGGCAGAGTCAATAAAGCAGAAACAGATGTTTTTCTGGCACTCTCTTGCTTTTTCAATGATCCAGGGGATGTTGACAATTTGATCTCTGGTTCCTCTGCCTTTTCTAAAACCAGCTTGAACATCAGGGAGTTCACGGTTCACGTATTGCTGAAGTCTGGCTTGGAGAATTTTGAGCATTACTTTACTAGCATGTGAGATGAGTGCAATTGTGCGGTAGTTTGAGCAATCTTTGGCATTGCCTTTCTTTGGGACTGGAATGAAAACTGACCTTTTCCAGTCCTGTGGCCTCTGCTGAGTTTTCCAAATTTGCTGGCATATTGAGTGCAGCACTTTCACAGCATCATCTTTTAGGATTTGAAACAGCTCAACTGGAATTCCATCACCTCCACTAGCTTTGTTTGTAGTGATGCTTTCTAAGGTCCACTTGACTTCACATTCCAGGATGTCTGGCTCTAGATGAGTGATCACACCATCGTGATCATCTTGGTTGTGAAGATCTTTTTTGTACAGTTCTTCTGTGTATTCTTGCCATCTCTTCTTAATATCTTCTGGTTCTGTTAGGTCCATACCATTTCTGTCCTCTATTGAGCCCATCTTTGCATGAAATGTTCCCTTGGTATCTCGAATTTCCTTGAAGAGATCTCTAGTATTTTCCATTCTGTGCTTTTCCTCTATTTCTTTGCATTGATTGCTGAGGAAGGCTATCTTATCTCTTCTGGCTATTCTTTGGAACTCTGCATTCAGATGCTTATATCTTCCCTTGTCTCCTTTGCTTTTCACTTCTCTTCTTTTCACAGCTATTTGTAAGGCCTCCCCGGTCAGCCATTTTGCTTTTCTGCCTTTCTTTACCATGGGGATGGTCTTGATCCCCATCTCCTGTACAATGTCATGAACCTCAGTCCATAGTTCATCAGGCACTCTATCTATCAGATCTAGTCCCTTAAATCTATTTCTCCCTTCCACTGTATAATCATAAGGGATTTGATTTAGAAATCAGGAATTCTGACAAACCATTAAATCATAAAATAGACAGCAAAATGCTACAGAAGCTAAATACACAGTTATGTTTAAAATTACCTCTTTCTTTTTAGTTCAATATCTAAAAAAAAAAGAAAAAGTATATTTTAAAAAGGACTCCAACTATTTTTGCTCACCTTATATCTATCAATAAATATTTTATTTTGAGAAATTAGATACACTGGCCTAGTATACACTAAGATATATTCAGTCAGTACTCAAATTCCAAATTTTTATTGATGGAGAAATCTAGTGATTACTAATTATTTTAATTTATTCTTGCATCTAAATGACTTTATCAAGTTAATAGTCATTTGGCTGCTGCTGCTGCTGCTATGTTGCTTCAGTCGTGTCCAACTCTGTGTGACCCCAAAGACAGCAGCCCACCAGGTTTCAACATCCCTGGGATTCTCCAGGCAAGAACACTGGAGTGGTTTGCCATTTCCTTCTCCAGTGAGTGAAAGTGAAAAGTGAAAGTGAAATCACTCAGTCGTGTCCAACTGTTCGTGACTCCATGGACTGAAACCTACCAGGCTCCTCCATCCATGGAATTTTCCAGGCAAGAGTACTGGAGTGGGTTGCCATTGCCTTCTCCGAATAGTCATTTGGAGTAATTGTTAATTCTGTATTTGTGCATCTAGTGGAAATGTAACACTTCAATTTTTATCTTAAAATCCTATTGATCCTTCTAACCTTAAATAAATTAAAAATTGAGTGTGTCTGTGGAAGCAGCAATTGTTTCTGCTCACAATAAATTGCTCTTTGTGTAGTGTGGTAAAGATCATGTGTGTACAACATTTTCAAATAAGTTTATTTCCATTGATTTTTAAAATAATTAATGGCTATAACCAAAATCCCACTCTGAAAGAGCAAGAATGATTTACAACTATCAGATGTCAGAGAACTTTATTTTTCAACTATAAGTAAAACACCAAAGTATGATGAATCGTTAGGTTGTTTGCAAAAGCAACATGATTTACTTAGCTGCATGACAATTAGCTTACTCATCTTTGTTCTACCTCTTCAGATAAACAAAGAACACTTTTAAGGACATTTAAAAGCAGTAGCAAATTTTTAATGCAATTTTTCTGTGCTAATAATAAAAAATAAAATTAATTAATTCTTGCTGGAAAGTATTACAGAGAAATTCTAAACAGGATGGTAATAAACAAGCACCTAGCCTTGTAAAAAGTGTCAGAATGATCTATATATACCCATACAGCAGGCTGGGGAAAACTGTGAGGAAGGCTACAAGCCTGAGCCTTCAGTCACCCTGTAAATCACTCCTGCTTCATTTTCTAGAAAATAATGACACCAAAATGAATGAATATTAGCAGACCTCACAAAGGTTTGTGAAAGAAAGATACAAATAAAACTGCATAACCTAACTCAATCAGAGACAGCATAAAACAATAAATTTAACATCATACCTGGACCTAACAGCACATATTGAAATTGTAGGTTTCTAGGGGCTGGTTGGAGGAAAAAGACAATATAATCTGGAAATATTCTATCAAATGTCACCTTTTAAAAACTTTGCAAGTTTTTACACGAAGTTTGTAACGTTGAAGTATTATGCAAATACATTTGTACAATGTTAAATAAAACTAAAACTTGACTTATCCTGTGAATAATTTTTTTTTTTGGTTATTCAATGGATAAATAAAATGTATAAAAATCTTACTTGGTAATAAAATTACATTACCTAAATTTTCAATTCAGAAGGTACTGAAAATTTCATTAATTGATATGTTTTCCATGTTGCAAATATTTTGATATATATGATCAAGAAAAAAAATTACAAGAATTAGGACATTGTATGAAAACAAGGAATTCTGAAAAATAAAAATAAAAAATAGAGAGAGAGAGAAAGATTAAGGCCAGAGGCTCTCCATCAACCCAGGAAGATAGTGTGTGGGTTTTGGAGCCAAGTTCTCAGCCCCTAGAATTCATGACTATAGGTACAGATCAGAAACCTAAGTTTTTAATGACCAAAATAGAGAACAGAATGCCAAAGAATGTTCAAACTACTGCACAATTGTACTTATCTCACATGCTAGGAAAGTAATGCTCAAAATTCTCCAAGCTGGGTTACAACAGTATGTGAACCAAGGCAGAGAAACTAGAGATCAAATTGTCAACATCCACTGGATCATAGAAAAAGCAAGAGAATTCCAGAAAAACATCTACCTCTGCTTCATTGACTGTACTAAAGTCTGTATGGATCACAACAAACTGTGGAAAATTCTTAAAGAGATGGGCTTAAAACTCATCATTCAGAAAACTAAGATCATGGCATCCCATTACTTCATGACAAATAGATGGGGAAAATGAAAACAGTGACAGATTTTATTTTCTTGGGCTCCAAAATCACTAAGGTTAGTGACTGCAGCCATGAAATTAAAAGTGAAAGAGGAGAGTGAAAATGTTGGCTTAAAGCTCAACATTCAGAAAACGAAGATCATGGCATCCGGTCCCATCACTTCATGGGACATAGATGGGGAAACAGTGGAAACAGTGTCAGACTTTATTTTGGGGGGCTCCAAAATCACTGCAGATGGTGATTGCAGCCATGAAATTAAAAGACGCTTACTCCTTGGAAGAAAAGTTATGACCAACCTAGATAGCATATTCAAAAGCAGAGACATTACTTTGCTGACTAAGGTCCGTCTAGTCAAGGCTATGGTTTTTCCAGTAGTCATGTATGGATGTGAGAGTTGGACTGTGAAGAAGGCTGAGCACAGAAGAATTGATGCTTTTGAACTGTGGTGTTGGAGAAGACTCTTGAGAGTCCCTTGGACTGCAAGGAGATCCCACCAGTCCATTCTGAAGGAGATCAGCCCTGGGATTTCTTTGGAAGGAATGATGCTAAAGCTGAAACTCCAGTACTTTGGCCACCTCATGTGAAGAGTTGACTCATTGGAAAAGACTCTGATGCTGGGAGAGATTGGGGACAGAAGGAGAAGGGGAAGACAAAGGATGAGATGGCTGGATGGCATCACTGACTCGATGGATGTGAATCTGAGTGAACTCCAGGAGTTGGTGATGGACAGGGAGGCCTGGCATGCTGCGATTCATGGTGTCGCAGAGTCGGACACGACTGAGAGACTGAACTGAACTGAATTGCTTCTTGAAAGAAAAGCTAAGATAAACCTAGACATCATAATAAAAAGCAGAGACATGAATTTATGGACAAAGGTCCATCTAGTCAAAGCTTTTTTCCAGTAGTCATGTATAGATGTGAGAGGTGGACGATTAAGAAAGTTGAATAGTGAAGAATTGATGCTTTTGAACTGTGGTGCTAGAGAAGACTCTTGAGAGTCCCTTGGATTGAAAGAAGATCACACCAGTCAATCCTAAAGGAAATCAGTCCTGAACATTCACTGAATGGGCTGATGCTGAAGCTCCAATACTTTGGCCACCTTATGCAAAGAACCCACTCACTGGAAAAGGCCATGATGCTGGGAAAGATTGAAGGCAGGAGGAGAAGGGGACAACAGAGAATGAAATGGTTAGATGACATCACTAACATGGACATGAGTGTGAGCAAGCTCTGGGAGTTGGTGATGAACTGGGAAGCCTGGCATGCTGCAATCCATGGAGTCACAAAGAGTCAGATACAGCTCAGCAACTGAGCTGAATTAAATTGAGAGAGAACAGAATTCTTTGAGGTTGATGTACCGAAATTTAGAGTTGTAATGGTAGGCTTAATTAATAATATGCACATCTCTTTGTTCCTACATGTGATATAAGTTACCTAGCCAAGTAATTAAAGTGAAATGAAGTGAAAGTTGTTGAGTCACATCCAACTTTTGTGACCCCATGGATTATACAGTCCATGGAATTCTCCAGGCCAGAATAGTGGAGTGAGTAGCCTTTCTTCTCCAGGGGATATTCCCAACCCAGGGATCAAACCAAGGTCTCCTGTATTGCAAGCAGATTCTTTACCACCTGAGCCACAAGAGAAGCCCAAGAATAGGTCAATGGGCAGCCTATCCTTTCTCCAGCAGATCTTTCCAACCCAGGAATCAAAACAAGGTCTTCTGCATTGCAGGCAGATTCATTACCAATTGAGCTATTTTAAATATCATTAAAGTGTAGAGGACTCCAATTACTCATGTTTCAATATCTGCCCTGTTAAGTGGGGAAGTCACTATGCTCTATGTGTCTCAATGTGACCGACTTTTTGGAATCCCATAGACTATGCCCGCCAAGATTGTCTCCGTGGTATTCTCCAGGCAAGAATATTGGAGTGAGTAGCCATTCCCTTCTCCAGGGGGTCTTCACAACCAATGGATAAAACCTGCAAACCTAGGTCTCCTGCATCACAGGTAGATTCTTTATGGTCTGAGCTACCAGAGAAGCCGAAAATACAAAGGACTCAGAAGACTTGTTTCACTATCTGCCCCATTAAGTGGAGAAATCACTATTCTCTTTTTGTCGAATATCCCTGCTTGTAAATTCGAATGGCACTGTTCTGTCAACTTCATTTTAAAGGACCTTTCAGATCCATTATAGCATTTCTGTATTCATTTTCCCTAGTTTTGGTGTATTTTTGCTTTTCCTCTCTAATAACCTGTAGCTGCTACTCTTCAGAGAAGTAATCTTGGTGTCCTAGAGCCCAGAGAGCCTAAATTGACTGAAAGATACATCACTGCAGCAGCTACTGCTGCTAAGTCTCTTCAGTCATGTCCGACTCTGTGTGACCCCATAGATGGCAGCCCACCAGGTTCCTCTGTCCCTGGGATTCTCAAGACAAGAATACTGGAGTGGGCTGTCATTTCCTTCTCCAAGATACATCACACCACATGCATAATCCTAGCAACCCTGATATAACTAATGAAAACCCCAGCTTACATACCTTTGGTTAAGACAGTTTCCAAGGCATAATCTCCCCAGCAGAGTTTTCTTGATGTATCAGGCTGAAGCTACAGTTTGTGAGATTTTTCCTGAAATTTCACCCAGGTCTTCTTCCTTCACTTCTTCTCAATCTGTCCTGCTTCCTCGAATCTTTCATGGGATTTGCTTGGGAGAATTTCTTTAATAAACCATTTGCACAAGAATCCTAGAATCACTGTCTGCTTTGGGCAGCCCAACCTAACACATTTATAATACTGCATTTAAATGAGAATATTTAAATATAGAATCATTTATTATTAGAAATGCCTCCCAAACTCTACAACTCTACATGTACTACTTGTTCCAGAAAATAAATAAAATATATGACTTCATACTTTCTCTCTGAAAACTCTCTGAAAAACTCAATGTATTTTTTTGTTTGTTTTTATGGACTTTAATGAGTCCTTTACCACTTACAAGATACATGCACACTCTTAAAACTATAATGTACAATATAAATAAATATAAGGTCTGCTTTTCCTTAGTGATATGTATTTAAGATTCTTTCATGTCTTTTGGAAAGCTTAAGCCATAAATGATGGCAATGAATAATATTAATTTTTAGCACTGGAATATTTCATTGTCTGGCTGTACCACAGTTTGTTTATCCATTTATGTCCTGAAGGGAATCTTGCTTGCTTCCAAGTTGTGGCTATTATAACTAGAGCCACTATAAGCATCTATCTACAGTTTTTTTTGTGTGTGTAAGTACAAATTTTCACCTATTTTGGATAAATAGTATTGAGTGTGATTGCTAAATCATATAGTCAGAGTATGTTTAGTAGAAACCACGAAATTGCCTTCCAATGTGACTGTATGATTTTGCATTCCCACCACTCATAAATGTGACTTCCTATTGCTCTGCATCCTCACCAGCATTTGGCATTGTCAGAGTACCAGATTTTCATCATTTTAATGTACACCTATTTCCATTGCTGATTTCATCTTTATTTTCTTAATGATGTATGATGTGGAGCATCATTTCATATGCTTATTGGCTTCTGTTTGTCTTCTTTGATGAGATATTTGTTAAGGTCTTTGGCCTATTTTTTAATTGGGTTGCTTGTTTCCTTGTTGAGTTTTAAAAGTATATTTGGGTAGCAGTCCTTCATCAAATGTGTTCTTTTTTTTTTTTTTTTCAGTTGGAGGATAATTACTTTGCATATTGTGATTTTTTCATATATCAACATGAATCAGTCATAGGTATACATACGTCCCCTTCCTCTTGAAACTCCCTCCCACCTCTCTACCCATCCCACCCCTCTAAATTGTCACAGAGCACCCACATTGGTTCTCTGATCCATACAGCAAATCCCCACCTGCCGTCTAGTTTACATATGGTAATATATGTGTTTCAGTGCTACTCTCTCAAATCATCCCACCCCAGAAGTCTGTCCTTTATATCCATATCTCTTTTGCTGCCCTGTAAATAGACTCATCAGCATCTTCTTTCTAGATTTCTTACATATGAGTTAATATATTATATTTGTCTTCCTCTTTCTGACTTACTTCATGTTGTATAATAGGTCCTAGACTCATCCACCTCATTAGAACTGACTCAAATGTGTTCCTTTTTGCAAGTATTTTTTCCAGTTTGTGGTCGGTATTCTTATTGCCTTGACATCATATCTCACAGAGCATGAGTCTTTAATTTTACTGAAGTCTAGATTATCAATTCTTTCATAGGTCCTGTTTTTGGTGTTGTATCTAAAGTGATCCCCATGTTCAAGGTTATCTAGATTTTCCCTCAGGATGTCTCTTAGAAGTTTTATAGTTTTGCATTTTACATTCAGGTTTATGATTAATTTTGAATTAATTTTTGTGAAGTAAAATTGAACTAAAATAAAAAGTGTCTTGTATGTGTGCAGTCTCAGTCACATCCATGGGCTGTAGGCTGCCAGACTGCTTTGTCCACAGATTTTTCCAAGCAAGAATACTGGAGTGGTTTGCCTTTTCCTTCTCCATGGGATCTTCCCGACCCAGGGATCAAACATGTGTCTTCTGCCTGGCAGGCAAATTCTTTACCACTGAGCTACCTGGGAAGTCCAAAGAGCACCTTCCACAAAGTTTAAAACACACACACAAAAATGAGTAAATGCTAACTCTTTTCTAATATAGTCTATTGAACAAAATATGTCTTTTTTATTTCAAGACAGAAAAATTAAAAACTAATTTCTTTTATTTTAAAAATTCTAAATAGATGGTGGGGGGGGGATGGAAACAGTGACAGATTTCATTTTCTTGGGCTCCAAAATCACTGCGGATGGTGACTGCAGCCATGGTATGAAATCATGGTTCCTCCCTGGAAGGAAAGCTATGACAAATCTAAACAGCATATTAAAAAACAGCAACAGGGCTTTCCTGACAAAGGTCCATATACTCAAAGCCATGGTTTCTCCAGTTGTAATGTACAGATATGAGAGTTGAACTATAAAGAAAGCTGAGCACTGAAGAATAGATGCCTTTGAACTGTGGTGTTGAAGAAGACTCTTGAGAGTCCCTTGAACTGCGAGGAGGTCCAAACGGTCCATTTTAAAGGAAATCAGTCCTGAATATTCCTTGGAAGGACTGATGCTGAAGTTGAAACTCCAATACTTTTGTCACCAGATGCGAAGACCTGACTCACTTGAAAAGACCCTGATGCTGGGAAAGATTGAAGGCAGGAGGAGAAGGGGACGAGAGAAGATGAGATGGTTGGATGGCATCACCAACTCAATGGACATCAGCTTGAGCAAGCTCTGGGAGATGATGATGGATAGGGAAGCCTGGCGTGCTGCAATCCATGGGGTTGCAAAGAGTCAAAAAGACTGAGCAACTGAATAACAACAATAAATGTTGAGCTAAGTGATGATCGTTGATTTTACAATGTCTTGGTATAATTCTTTTCCCTCAGAGAGGTCTAACCAACAAGTCATTTGAATAATTCTCTTGTACATCGACCAAAAGTGATTTGTACTAAAGACTGTAAGTTATTTAGAAAGAAAAAACTTATTATCTCCAGTGGGGAATTAAAAAAAAAAAAAATAGGGAAACCTTTCTAGAAATAGTAAAATCTAAGCGAAGAGTTGACTCATTAGAAAAGACTGATGCTGGGAGGGATTAGGGGCAGGAGGAGAAGGGGACGACAGAGGATGAGATGGCTGGATGGCATCACGGACTCGATGGACGTGAATCTGAGTGAACTCCAGGGGTTGGTGATGGACAGGGAGGCCTGGCGTGCTGCGATTCATGGGGTTGCAAAGAGTCGGACACGACTGAGCAACTGAACTGAACTGAACTGAACTGAAGAAAGTATATGATTGAGTAGTATTGAATCATCTGAAAAAAGGAAAGGTTTTTTTTTTTTTGTTTGTTTGTTTTCCAGAAAGAGACAGCACTGGGGGAAAAAAAAGTGAGAAACCTACAATGTATGTGGGGGATATAATTGTGTAGCGTTAAGAGATTTTGCATGCATTTGTAAATTAGATGGAAGAAATAAATAGAGATATTTTAAGTGTAAGGAATAGGGTGAAGAAAAGAGTATCAGTGGCTTGTCCCTGAAAGGAGAAGCAAATTAATATTATAGGTCTAAAAAAGGGCCTTGTTTTTTGTCTCTAAGGAAAAAACAGTGAAAAGTGAAGATGAACTAGTTTATTAGTATTTTTGATTGAATGTCTGTAGAACTTTCCTACTGTGATTAGGTATTATAAGAAAAAGTGTTATTACATCAATAAATTGAAAAATGTTAGATTAATGAAGAATATATAGTTTTCCCTAAGACAGAGTAACTCAAAGTCTCCAGCCTATCCATTATTAATCTCTTAATTAGATATCTATCTTTTATGCAACATTTTCAAAATTGACAGACCACAGAACGCTGTTTTCATGACGTATCTCATATGATTATAATTTCAAAATTTCTAATGTGCAACAAGCTGTGCCATAGCATTGAAGTTTGTCCTCTGTCTTCAGATTCTATCAGTCACTTATGCTATGCAGCATAAGTATTATATATCTAGGAAATTAGTAAGGAAATATGGGCTCTTGAGAAAATATACAAGCCTTGGTTTCTGCAGCTGAATTGTTTACTCCAATAGCTGCAGATATTTCAAAGAAATAACACAAAGAAGTTTAAGTCCTGAATTATGTTATACAAATAATAATTCCCATAATTATTCAAAGAAAATTAATAATGAGGCTTGGTATTCAACACAAAGTTGTTATATATCTGTCCACAGGAAATTATGCTGAGAATGGAAATTTTATCTTCCCAAATTCAGTCACTGAATGGTTATGAAGAAAATTTCCACTTTCTGAAGCTCTGGAATGTGAATTATTGTAATCTATGAAAAGTCTCTGATACTGTGAAAGATTGAGGGCAGAAGGAGAAGAGGGTATCAGAGGATTAGATGGCAGATGGCATCACTGATGCAAAGGACATGAACTTGGGCAAACTTCGGGAGATGGTGAAGGACAGGGAGGGCTGGCATGCTGCAGTCCATGGTATTGCAAATAGTTGGATACGACTGGGTGACTGAACAACAGTCTGTGAAGAGTCTGCCTGCAGTGCAGGAGACCCAGATTCAATCCCTAGTTGGAAAGATACTCTGGAAAGGGAAATGGCAACCCACTTCAGTATTCTTGCCTGGAAAATTCTATGGACAGAGGAGCCTGGTCTACAGTCCATGAGGTTGCAAAAGTTGGACACAACTTAGTGATTAAACCACCACCGCAAGAAGTTTTTTGGAAAAGACAAAACATAAAAAATCATATTTGGGACAATACTGTGTTATTACAGTCAACAATCTTAAGAGAACACTGCTGATATAAACATTGAAAGTGCATTATAAAATAAATTGAAAAGATTAAAACATTCAGAGATTAAGAAAAATTTCTCCAAAAATAAGATAGTATCATATTATTGATTGTGAGATAATAGAAATGTTGGATGTATTTTTACTTGACTCCCAAGAAAAATTTTCAGTGATCTGTAGAAAATGATTAATATATTTATATTTTTAGAAGTAAAGATATTTTAATAACCCTTTAGAGATATAATTTTTTTGAAAGTAGCATGCATTAAATGCAGTAGTAGTGTTCTTTTTGGGTTTTGAAAAAAATTGCAAGGAATTTAAATAAAGTTCAGTGATACAGCTGTGTTATCAAATAAGTCATTTTAAAATGGAAATTAATTAAAATCACTTCAAGTGAAATATTGGTAGTACCTCACTAATATTGATAATTATATAACTTGATATATGCCTTCATTCTCCACCTATAAGTGCATCAGCTACATTAAGGGAGTGATTAGCCATGACCAATATTATGTGAGTGAATATAAAAGTATATTTCCACTTAAAACTAATCTCTTCTTTCCTGAGTGTTTTCCTCTCTCCATTTCAGTAAAGTAGTGCAACACTTATGCAGATAAATTCAGTTAGACCCCTATTACAGAAATGATACTAATTAACACAATTAGTGTGACCTAGAACACAATGATGTCTCACTACACATTTTCTAGTTTTGTGAGTTTAATTTAGAAGCTTCTCTATTCTTATTATGTATGAAACAATCTAATAAAATACAAAAATATAGCAAGATTATCTATTTAAAGATTATGAAAAGTGTTCACACTTCTAGCCATCATCACAAATATGTATTTTAGAAAGAAGAAATAAAGCTGTTGCCATTTGATGATTACTTAGAGACATAATTATTTTTATAGAAAACATTAATTCTATTCAATTGACTAATATCAATTATTCTGAGAAAATATGTGAACAAAGTATTGTCTAAGTCCACAAAACCTCCAAAAATTATAATAAAGGTGAATATATATGATATTCACAAGTTCACTCAATGATTAAAAATAAGACCATCATAATAACTAACTATATAGTATTTGATTGCATGTAAATTAATACAATTAGTACTATTTTGCATACTTAAGAAAGAGAAAATACATTTTTGACTTCTAAAATAACTTTTAAAAATCATTGGACTTACAGAAGAGTAGATCATTTCAGAAAGATTTCCCTGATGAAATATTTACTCCTGTTTGTTGTTCATGATAACTTTATAAAAGATTTACTCAGAGAACAATAAAGAGTATAGAACCTTAATATGCTGGCTCTCATTTCTCTGAATCTATTTTGCTTTACTTTTTTGTTTATTCATCCACTTCTGAAAAAGCTGTACTGGCTAGTTTGGATTTGGTGGAAAAATAGACTTAAACATATGAAGATGGCATTATAAGTACTTATCATCCATTATGTATTGCCCCTCTCAAAGATAACAATGAAGGTTATCTTGAGCCTCATTCCCATCCTCAGTTGGATTTTTAAAACTAAGAAGACCTTACAGTTTCCTTAATCTTCAGTCAAGCAAATAAGAAAGAAATGATTTGGGGAAAATGGATAAGGTGGAGTACCACTCCAAACCATGCTCATGGACAACACTTCATATTGGCTAATATTAGTAAATTATAACTGAATTTACAAAGGTGAGAGAGAGAGAAAAAACCTAACCTTGAGTGGAAACCATAGTTATAACCATAAATTTAAAAATTATTTATTCTCAGGGACAATGACTTCTAAAACTTACCACATAACATTTATCCCTTTAACTGCCCTCTTCAATCTGACTGGTTCTAAAGAGACAAAATTTATGTGTTTTAATGCAAGGTCTTTATAAATAAATCTTAAGACTAGAGTAGTGTATAAATTGCATAAGAAATGTCATCCCTGAAGAGTGATCAGTGCCTGGGAGAATAAAATAATAAAGGGCATGAAGGCTAAATTGTAAGTGGCCTTAGTGCTGCTACTATTCACTTCTATCTTCATGTTTCAGATTTTTTTTTTAATGTCAAATTATAGCTAATGAAGTAGCATATGAAATGCTAATTATCTCAGTAATCCTTATTAATGCTTAAGAAGTCTATCTATCTAAAATCTCTTGCAACTATAGGTATGCCATTCTTTAAGGTTGCTAAATATCTCTATAGTTAACCTAGATATAATTTACTATACAATAATCTAATTCAAGAGACCCTAATTTGTGGAGACAGTCAAAGTGTAAATCTCCCAGGGTAGTTTCCATGACTTACATAATTTGCATTATTTTTATATCTTCTGTAGTACCCACATCAGTATTAAAAACATTTTAGATGTTCAAAACAAAAAATCATGATATAAATAAAAAGTCATTCTTCATTTACTATATTTTTATTTAACAATACCCTAACTAAAATTTCAGTAGCTACACAGCAAAACAAAAATAGTGGCAACATCTTTAGCTCATATAAAGGATACACACACACACACCATCATACATATTTATGATACATATATACACATTATATAGTTAATATATATATAAGGTTTATATTATACACAATATAACTCCATTAGGAAATATCATTGACTTTTAATTTTTAATTAATTATATTTATATTGAAGCATAGTTGGTTTACAATGTTGTCCCAGTTTCTGCTGTTTAGTAAAGTGATTCAGTTATACATATATATACATTCTTTTTTAATATTCTTTTCCATAATGGTTTATCACAGGATATTGAATATTGCTCCCTGGGCTATACGTTAGGATCTTGTGGTTTATCTATATAGGGCAGTTAAGTTTGAGAGATGACAAAGTTTGTTGTTGTTCATCAATGGCTAAGTTATTTTCTTCAGATTCCTTGATTTAACAATGACTTCTACTTGCAAAGTCTCTGCCTTTCTATTCTCCTCCTTTACACCTATGTTGTATATCACCTTCCCTGATAACAAATAGTGATCAAACTACATGTATGTTTTTAACAACTTCCCCCCATATTTACAGCTACAGAAAATTTTGTGGCTCATAATTACCTAAGTATTCATTGAATTTTAGAGCAAGGAGTGGGTCACTATAGGAGCATAAACAGACTTTTAATTGAAGCAAAAAGCCAGAAACCTTTTTCCCGCAAATCAGATAATGACAAAACAGAAATTAGTGTATTTGCCTCTTGACTTACTGTTTTGAATTATTTTACCTACATTATTACTGGGACACCTATCTTAAAATAGGTAAAATTTTTGGTACCTTGAAAGCATAAGACCACAAGAAATATGGGCTGACTGAAACTTTGAAGAAGTGTGAGACTTTTAAACTTGTTAGATAAAGTTATGTAAGTTCAACCTGGAGTTGGTTACAACAGAAATGATTTACTGCATTTTCCCTTAAATATTCCTTACCTTCTCTGAGTGCATGTATTAGTTATTTTGTAGTACCCTAAAGGGTAAACAAGAAGTCTGAGAATTATTCCAATATGGTGAGGATATTATATTTTCATCTATAACTAAAATATGAGAAACAATATATTACATAACTGATTTTTTAAAAGCTACAAAACTACTAAACTCTCACTTGTGAATCAAATATGAATGTATGGATAAAATACATCATTTGAAATATGGCTCATTAAAATTTACCTAAATTGATTTTCTTTAACATATTTTAAAGAAAACTATTGAGAATTTATCACAACAAACTCAAAATTCCTGCCACTATGAGATAGGTAGCTTGTACCCTTAAGCAGGTCTTATTACTGGAGTGAGAATATATCAAAATAAAATTTTCCATATGCAATTTTCTCACATCAGCAACTGATTCAGTAATTTATTTTTAAACTCTTTTGTATGACACGGACGATTTAGCCTCTGAAAGAAGATATAATTTTTCTCTCTTTTTGTAAATTTGAAAATATAGGATAGTTAGAAACAGATATACCAACAATTTTATGATGTTTAGTGTAATCAGGAAGGTAGCAAAAATAGTTCTTTGTATCTCTAAGAAATAAAACCACTTTTGTTCGAACATTGTATAAAGATTCTGTGACTTTTGTAACATAAGAGGGATTACAGTTTCTCACAAATGAGCTATTTTTATACAAATTCTCCAAAATATAATATTAAATAACCACCTTTTTGAACTTACAAGCATATTTTCCTAAGCTTGTTTTTCCTGACATATTTTTGATGCCAGTATTATAGAACATAAAATTATCTTGTCATATTTTGTTTCCTGTATATATTTTTTTAAAAAAATTTTGTCTACAGACTTTCAAAATTCAGGGACAAAGACTACTAGTGTCTATTATTCGTATGTTCCATTCAGCAGCAAGAGAGGATGACAGGAAATTCATAGGTGTTAGAAAAATACATACTCTCCAGAGGCAACTGGTTTCAGCAGAGTGCTAAAATCTTGCCTTTTATTACTTTGTATTTGCATGGGACTTGACAGCTCATAATGTATGTGCAAGGCATTATCTCATTTAATTTTTATATCAACTGAATGGCATGTTTAATATTACGTTTTCTGTTTAATACATGAGTAAATTGGCTCACGGAAGTTAAACTGACCCATGTCTTTAAGTTAGGCTCTTAAATGTAAATATTAGCTCACCCTCAGTTTCATCCAGCTTTATCAAACAAGTGTGAGCTTCTGAAGATATGTCTTTTAGTAGTTTGCATTTCAGGACAAATGTATGTATACATTATTGATAGTTGTGTTTAATATCATTGCACTTTAAGTTTCTCTATTTACTTATAAATTGTTAGTATTATCTGCTATGTTGGATTATGAGTAATGCACACACACATACAAATGAATAAAAATAGTAAACCATTCTTGAAAAAGTCACAGTCAAAAGTGAGATGTGAACACAGTAAAATCTATTCATAATACAAGATAGGCCCTGCAAGTTTACATAGATGCTAATCAAGGCACTCCAGTGAGTTCTCAATTGAATTCTACATCTCAAAGCCAGGAGAAGGGGGAAAGTCTCTGATCATTTTCAAAGTGCATATTTACAATACAGTTATTAGAAGAAAGTGAGAGGAGTTTAGAATCTGAAGGACCTCGGGGAGTTATATTGTGCTTTTTTGACTGAGATGTTCATTACACACAGGAAAATATAACAACAGTAATGGTGAGGTTGGTGTAGTAATTGTTAATGAAGTGTTAAACAAGTACAGAGCTCAAGGAATTGGAGGTTAGGATCAAGTTAATCAGCTTTTTATTTTTCTTTTTAATTGAAGTATAGTTGATTTACAATGTGGTGTAATTTTCAGCTTTACATATATATATATATGTATGTATAAATAAGGCAGTAAAGAGGAGGAAGAGAACAGGAGAGATTCAGCAGGAGAGACTGAGAAATTTTAGGTGAAGAAAATGAGAAGACTCTGGTTACAAGTGTTCATATGAAGAAGTTACTTAACAATCAGACCATTTTTATTAGAATACAAATCAAGAGACTGTGAAACAAATGTTTGAAATGAGTTAACAGGATGCTGAAATCACCAGGATAAGTAATCAGTATAATTTGATAGAAGTTATGAAATATCTGATATATCCCAAGAAAAAAGAGGCAAATATTTAAAAGAATCAGTGAAACAGAGTCAGATGCATTTATTTACCTTCTCATTCATTTAATAAGTGTTGGTGGAATTTCTACCATATGCCTAATACTTATTAAAAACTGGGTGTCATGGGGTGAACAAAGCAGAGATGATTCCTTTGACAACTGATTAAAATCTACTGGAGTAAATCTATAACAATTAAAAAAATGTACAAAACTCTGTATCAGACTAATATTTTTTAAACTGCAATGAAAAAAGTATCTAACATTCTCATAGTTGTTGTTCAGTCACAAAGTTATGTCTGACTCTTTGTGACGCCATGGACTGCAGCAAGCCAGACTCTCCTGTCTTCCACTATCTCCTGGAGCTTGCTCAAATTCATGGCCATTGAGTCGGTGATGTTACCTAACCACCCCATCATCTGCCGCCCCCTTCTCCTTTTGCCTTCAATCTTTCCCATCGCCAAGGTATTTTCCAATGAGTCGTCTCTTCACAAAAGGTGGCCAAAGTATTAGAGCTGCAGCTTCAGCATCAGTACTGTCATTGCATAGTCAAGGTTAATTTCCTTTGGGATTGACTGGTTTGATCTCTTTGCAGTAAAAGGGACTCTCAAGAGTCTTCTCCAGTATTACAGTTCAAAAACATCAATTCTTTGCGGTCAGCTTTCTTTATGGTACAACTCTCACATCCGTACATGACTACTGGAAAAACCATAGCTTTGACTACATGGACCCTGACAACAAAAAGTGATTTCTCTACTTTTTAATATGCTGTCTAGGTTTGTCATAGTTTCCTTCCAAGGAGCATCTTTAAATTTTGTAGCTGCAGTCCCCATCCACAGTGATATTGGAGCCCAAGAAAATAAAATTTGTCATTGCTTCCACTTTTCCCCTTTTTCTCCATGAAGTGATGGGAGTAGCTGCCATGATCTTAGTGTTTTGAATGTTGCATTTTAAGCCAGGTTTTTCACTTCTCTTGTTCAGTTCAGGCTAAGTAGTATCCGATTCTTTGTGACCCCATGGACTGCAGCTGCTAGGCCTCCCTATCCATCACCAACTCCCGGAGTTTACTCAAACTCTTGTCCATGGAGTCGGTGATGCCATCCAACTATCTCATCTTCTTTCTTCCCCTTCTCCTCCCACCTTCAATCTTTCCCAGAATCAGGATCTTTTCAAATGAGTCAGTTCTTCGCATCAAGTGGCCAAAGTATTGGAGTTTCAGCTTTAGTATCAGTCCTTCCAATGAATATTCAGGACTGATTTCTTTAGGATGGACTAGTTCGATTTCCTTGCAATCCAAAGGACTCTCAAGAGCCTTCTCCAACACCGCAGTTAAAAAAGCATCAATTCTTTGGCACTCAGCTTTCATTATACTCCAACTCTCACATCCATACATGACTACTGGAAAAACCATAGCATTGACTAGATAGACCATTGTTGGCAAAGTAATGTCTCTACTTTTTTAATACGCTGTCTAGGTTGGTCATAACATTTCTTCCCAGGAGCAAGTGTCCTTTAATTTCATGGCTGCAGTCAACATCTGCAGTGATTTTGGAAACCACTTGCCCTTCCCCCAAAAAAAGTCTCTCATTATTTCCATTGTTTTCCCATCTATTTGCCATGAGGTGATGGGACCAGATGCCATGATCTTAGTTTCTTGAATTTTAATTTTATTTATTTATTTAATTAATTTATTTATTTATTTTTAATTTTTACTTTACAATTCTGTATTGGTTTTGGCTTAGATTGACATGAATCCACCACAGGTGTACATGCGTTCCCAAACATGAACCCCCCTCCCACCGCCCTCCCCACAACATCTCTCTGGGTCATCCCCGTGCATCAGCCCCAAGCGTGCCATATCCTGCATCAGACATAGACTGGCAATTCGATTCTTACATGATATTATACATGTTTCAATGCCATTCTCCCAAATCATCACACCCTCTCCCTCTCCTTCTGAGTCCAAAAGTCCGCTATACACATCTGTGTCTTTTTTGCTGAATTTTAATTTTAAACCAGCTTTTTCGCTCTCCTCTTTCACTTTCATCCAGAGGCTTTTTAGTTCCTCTTCACTTTCTGCCATAAGGGTGGTGTCATCTGCATATCTCAGGTTATTGATATTTCTCCTGGCAATCTTGATTCCAGCTTGTGTTTTTTCCAGTCCAGCATTTCTCATGATGTACTCTGCATATAAGTTAAATAAACAGAGTGACAATATACAGCCTTGACCTACTCCTTTTCCTATTTGGAACCAGTCCGTTGTTCCATGTCCAGTTCTAACTGTTGCTTCCTGACCTGCATACAGATTTCTCAGAATACCAAACCATCCATCTCTTTCAGAATTTTCCACAGTTTGTTGTTATCCACATAATCAAAGGTTTTGGAATAGTCAATAAAGCAAAATTAGATGTTTTTCTGGAACTCTCTTGCATTTTTGGTAATCCAACAGGTGTTGGAAACTTGATCTCTAGTTTTTCTGCCTTTTCTAAATCCAGCTTGAACATCTGGAAGTTTTCAGTTCACATACTGTTGAAGCCTGGCTTGGAGAGTTTTGAGCATTACTTTACTAGCGTGTGAGATGAGTGCAATTGTGCAGTAGTTTGAGCATTCTCTGGCATTGCCTTTCTTTGGAATTGGAGTGAAAACTGATCTTTTCCAGTCCTGTGACCACTGCTGAGTTTTCCAAATTTGCTGGCATATTGAGTGCAGCACTTTCACAGCCTCATCTTTCAAGATTTGTAATAGCTCAACTGGAATTCCATAACCTCCACTAGCTTTGCTCATAGTGGTGCTTCCTAAGGCCATGTGACTTTACATTCCAGGATGTTTGGCTTTAGGTGAGTGATCACACCATCGTGATTATCTTAGTCATGAACATCTTTTTGTACAGTTCTTCTGTGTATTCTTGCCACCTCTTCTTAATATCGTCTTCTTCTGTTAGGTCCATACCATTTCTGTCCTCTATTGAGCCCATCTTTGCATGAAATATTCCCTTGGTATTTCTAATTTTCCTGAAGACATTTCTTATCTTTCACATTCTGTTGTTTTCCTCTATCTCTGCACTGGTCACTGAGGAAGGCTTTCTTATCTCTCCTTGCTATTCTTTGGAACTCTGCATTCAAATATGTATATCTTTCCTTTTCTCTTTTCTCTTTCACATCTCTTCTTTTCACAGCTATTTTTAAGGCTTCCTCAGACAACCATTTTGCCTTTCTTTTTCTTGAGTATGGTCTTGATCATGGCCTCCTGGACAATGTCATTAACCTCCGTCCATAGTTCTTCAGTCACTTTATCTATCAGATATAGTCCTTTAAATCTATTTCTCACTTCCACTGCAAAATCTTAAGGGATTTGATTTGACTTAGAGGCTCTTTAGTTCACCCCAATAAAAATTACTTCTTTATTTATACTACATGTCAAATAGAGTTTGAGGGGAGAACTGTGCACATCATAGTTGTTCCAGGATCCAGGTTGACAGAGTCTGTTTTGTGGCATACTTTGATAATCATCAAAGCAAGCAGGAAAAAAACAAGGTGAATCAACCACTGGCTTTTAAATCTGCCATTCAAAAATGACACAGTATCTCCCACTTGCATGATAATGACAGAATCAAATAGGGCCAGAAAGCAAAATCAATTTGTAAATACTGAAAAACCATTATATATTTTTAAAAATAATACATACATATCTTGAAAACAACATGAAAGAAATCAACCGTCTTATTGAACAATCACAATAAGCTTTTTTTGAGAGCTAAGCCTTTCATTGTATTTAACTAACAAATCCCTACAGTTAAGATCATTTAAACTGTGCATATTGAATACATGCTTCAATTATTTATTGCAGTATAACAAGTCACTCCAAAACTTAATGGCTTACAATAGACATCAGTTTGCTATTTCTTGCAGTTCTGATTTGGCTGGGCTCCGCCAGACTGGCTCTTCTCTCTGCTAGTTGTTTCTTCTGTAAAGCACTAGCTGAAACCATTCACTTGCACTAAACAGGTGGCCAGGCTGCCTTAAAAATCAAAGACAGCTTCATGCACATCTGGCCTCTAGTGTTCTTGTACAAGGTGTCTCCGCATGGCAGTTTGGGACTTTGTTATAGCATGTTGTTTCAATTTAGTCATTCTCCTTACAAGAAGGCTCCCTTCCCCAGAGAGCATGTTACTGTAAGAGCCCAGGCTTCTTAAAGCTTAGGCACAGATAGAGGTAGTCATTGTTTTTGTCACAGTTTTTTGGTTAAAGAAGGCCAACTCATATCTAAAATTAGAAGTAAAGACTTTACATCTTTTTAAAAATTATTTATTTATTCTTGGCCATGCTGGGTGTTTGCTGCTACATGCGGGATTTCTCTAGTGGTAAGTAGGAGCTACTCTTCCTCGTGGCGCACTGGCTTCTCACTGCAGTGGCCTTTCTTGTTGCAGAGCATGGGCTCTAGGCACATGGGCTCAGTAGTTGTGGCACACAGGCTTAGTTGCTTCATGTCATGTGGTATCTTCCTAGACCAAGGATTGAACCCATGTCCTTGCAGTGGCAGCAGATTCTTATACATTGTACCACTAGGGAAGTCTCAAGACTATATCTTGATGGAAGAAGGGAGGGATTAATATTGGGCGTCTCTAGTCACTATCTACTACAATAAGTATAAAATAGGTACAGTTTACTTTTCGATAAAATTAAGAATCTTCCATTTCCATAGCTACATATTTGAAGATTATTACTAAAACCGGACAATAAGTTGAAATAGTCACTGGTAAGAAAATAGAACTAGAGTTTGAGCATAGAATTAGGCTCATTTAATACAATCATAAGTTCCACTCATAGGACTCATTGATTAGTCTTTATTTTTAGCATGAAGTTACTCCTATTAGACAGGCCATGAATTTATTATTTTGTTCAAATAGTTTTGCAAAATAATTAATGGTACTTCTATTTACATCTTAAAGATGTTGCAATGTACATTTAAGACTATAAATGATTTTCTGATGGATGTTCTGTCTTATTGTCAAAATGCAAGTTGAATGTAAGGCTGACTTTTCATCAGAAAGAATTTCTATAAATGGGGATTTTTTTAATCAAAGTATAGATGATTTACAATGTTATATTGGTTTCAGGTATACAACATAGTTTCCTGATATTTTTACAGATTATATTCCATATAAGTTATTATAGGGCTTCCCCAGTGACTCAGTAAAAATCCTCCTGCAACACTGGAGACCTGGGTTCTATCCTTGGGCAGGGAAGATCCCCAGGAAGAGGGTGTAGCAACTCACTCAAGCATTCTTGCCTGGAGAATCCACATGGACTATTCCCTACATTGTACCTTACATCCTTGTATCTTATTTATTTTATATCTACTAGTCTTTACTTCTTAATACCCTTCTCCTATCTTGTCCTTCCCCCTACCTCTCTTCCATTGCTAACCACTAGTTTGCTTTCTGTATTCATGAGTCTATGTTTGTTTTATTACATAAAAATGGAGTTCTAAACATACTTGTATTTCAGGGAGTCAGTAAAATTTTGAAATTTTATGCAAAATTTTGCACTATATATTATTCTGATCAGATGATTCATTAGCATGTATTTTTCAGTTTTGGCCCTCTTAAGGTCCCCATGGAAAAGAAATGCAAAAAACCAACATGGCTGTCTGGAGAGGCCTTACAAATAGCTGTGAAAAGAAGAGAAGTGAAAAATAAAGGAGAAAAGGAAAGATATAAGCATCTTAATGCAGGGTTCCAAAGAATAGCAAGAAGAGATAAGAAAGCCTTCTTCAGCAATCAGTGCAAAGAAATAGAAGAAAACACCAGAATGAGAAAGACTAGAGATCTCTCCAAGAAAATTCGAGATATCAAGGGAATATTTCATGCAAAGATGGCCTCAATAGAGGACAGAAATTGTATGGACCTAACAGAAGCAGAAAATATTAAGAAGAGATGGCAAGAATACACAGAAGAACCGTACAAAAAAGATCTTCATGACCAAGATAATCATGATGGTGTGATCACTCACCTAGAGCCAGACATCTTGGAATGTGAAGTCAAGTGGGCCTTAGAAAGCATCACTACAAACAAAGCTCGTGGAGGTGATGGAATTCCAGTTGAGCTGTTTCAAATCCTGAAAGATGATGCTGTGAAAGTGCTGCACTCAATATGCCAGCAAATTTGGAAACTCAGCAGTGGCCACAGGATGGGAAAAGGTCAGTTTTCATTGCAATCCCAAAGAAGGGCAATGCCAAAGCATGCTCAAACTGCTGCACAATTACACTCATCTCACATGCTAGTAAAGTAATGCTCAAAATTCTCCAAGCCAGGCTTCAGCAATACGTGAACCGTGAACTTCCAGATGTTCAAGCTGGGTTTAGAAAAGGCAGAGGAACCAGAGCTCAAATTTCCAACATCCACTGGATCACCAAAAAAAGCAAGAGGGTTCCAGAAAAACATCTATTTCTGCTTTATTGACTCTGCCAAAGCCTTGGACTGTGTGGATCACAATAAACTGTGGAAAATTCTGAAAGAGATGGGAATACCAGACCACCTGACCTGTCTCTTAAGAAATCTGTATGCAGGTCAAGAAGCAATAGTTAGAACTGGACATAGAACAACAGACTGGTTCCAAATAGGAAAAGGAGTGTGTCAAGCCTGTATATTATCACCATGCTTATTTAGCTTATATGCAGAGTACATCATGAGAAATGCTGGACTGGAAGAAGCACAAGCTTGAATCAAGATTGCTGGGAGAAATATCAATAACCTCAGATATGCAGATGACACCACCCTTATGGCAGAAAGTGAAGAGGAACTAAAAAGCCTCTGGATGAAAGTGAAAGAGGAGAGCAAAAAGTTGGCTTAAAGCTCAACATTCAGAAAACTAAGATCATGGCATCTGGTCCCATCACTCACTTCATGGGAAATAGATGGGGAAACAGTGGAAACAGTGTCAGACTTTATGTTTTGGGGCTCCAAAATCACTGCAGATGGTGACTGAAGCCATGAAATTAAAGACACTTACTCCTTGAAGAAAAGTTATGACCAACCTAGATAGCATATTGAGAAGCAGAGACATTAGTTTGCCAACAAAGGTCCATTTAGTCAAGGCTATGGTTTTTTCTGTGGTCATGTATGGATGCGAGAGTTGAACTGTGAAGAAGGCTGAGAGCTGAAGAATTGATGCTTTTGAACTGTGGTGTTGGAAAGACTCTTAAGAGTCCTTTGGGCTGCAAGGAGATCCATCCAGTCCATTCTAAAGGAGATCAGTCCTGGGTGTTCTTTGGAAGGAATGATGCTAAAGCTGAAACTCCTTTACTTTAGCTACCTCATGAGAAGAGTTGACTCATTGGAAAAGACTCTGATGCTGGGAGGGATTGGGGGCAGGGTGAGAAGGGGACAACAAAGGATGAGATGGCTGGATGGCATCACGGACTCGATGGACGTGTGTTTGAGTAAGCTCCAGGAGTTGGTAATGGACAGGGAGGCCTGGCGTGCTGCTATTCATGAGGTCTCAAAGAGTCGGACACGACTGAGCGACTGAACTGAACTGAACTGAAGGTTCACATGTCTTATTTTCTGAGCTGGAAGTGTTATATTTGAGCCATGACTTGATCAATCATAAGTAAATATATCATTTTTCAAATTAAAATAATAATACCTCAGAAGCAATGCTGTGAATATTAATTATTACTTGTAGAATGATCATTAAAATATTAGTTATTCTTGAAACAGTTGATTTTTAAGTTATGACTTTTCTCACATGGGATCTGAGTAACAAAAGCCATTAATTAACCAATTATCAGGTTCAGATAAACCTCTTTAGTGTTTTAAAATTATTATCCTATTTGGTTCACTGCAGATGGTGACTGCAGCCATGAAATTAAAAGACACTTACTACTTGCAAGAAAAGTTATGGCCAACCTAGATAGTATATTGAAAAGCAGAAACATTACTTTGCCGACTAAGGTTCGTCTAGTCAAGGCTATATTTTTCCCTGTGGTCATGTATGGATGTGCGAGTTGGACTGTGAAGAAGGCTGAGCGTCAAAGAATTTATGCGTTTGAATTGTGGTGTTGGAGAAGACTCTTGAGAGTCCCTTGGACTGTAAGGAGATCCAACCAGTCCATTCTGAAGGAGATCAGCCCTGGGATTTGTTTGGAAGGAATGATGCTAAAGCTGAAATTCCAGTACTTTGGCCACCTCATGCGGAGAGTTGACTTATTGGAAAAGACTCTGATGCTGGGAGGGATTGGGGGCAGGAGGAGAAGGGGACGACTGAGGATGAGATGGCTGGATGGCATCATGGACTCGATGAACGTGAGTCTGAGTGAACTCCGGGAGTTGGTGATGGACAGGGAGGCCTGGCGTGCTGTGATTCATGGGGTTGCAAAGAGTCGGACACCACTGAGCGACTGAACTGAGCTGAAACTGGTTCTCACAGCAACCTTATGAAAAATGTTTTATTATGATTCTAACTTTATTGATAAGAAAAACCTGAAGGATGAAAATTTTACTTAGTGCTACATAGAGTAGACTATCTCATTACTTCATTAATATTTGATTCACCTTCCTTTAAAAAAATTATATATCTTCTTCTTAAATTTAGAGATAGTAATAATACTTGGCTTATGTAATACAATGTAAGTACAAGTACCTGTCAATTCTGGACTTAAGCTTTCAGAACCAGAACAAAATCCATCATATTTTCTTTAACCTACTTTTATTATCTTAGAGGATGAGCCAAGCAGAAGGCTTCATCAGTGAATATGTGGAGAATACCCTTGTAAACACTTGAAGATAAAATAGCTGTGAATGAGAAATTAACTTTAATTTTCTTAAACCAAGAAAAAATTGACATGTGTCTGTTATCACAGCCAAAGTTACCCTATTCTGACTGGTGCACAGCCAGTGAGGTGAGAAGCTAAGATCAGAATCAAACGGTCTGGTTGTCAAGCCTGAACTTGGAACTACTCTTCATTGTTACCTTTCTTGATTTTACAAATAACTGTGTTTTTTTTTTTTTCTTTTCTTTCTTTTTTTTTTTTCAATTCTTTTTCACTAGCCTCATAAGCATTCTGAAGAAACCTTACACTGTACTCTTGAGAGGATAGCACCAATTTTGCTACTAGTTTTCAGAGAAGAGTGGTTGGATATAAGCTTGTGAAAGTTCCCTAAAAAGCTATCTGAAGTTCAGGATAACTTCTAACACAAGAATGAGAAATCTACTAGAAGTGCTAGAAGTAGCCATGCAAAGTTAATTAAGAAAGATTTAAAAACAATAAATTTGTAGCGTATCCTGTCTGTAGAACCTCTACTCTTAAATTAATGCTGCCCTGTTTAAAAAAAAAATTAAAACTTAGAAAATGTTTAGTACATAAAATTTTCTGAAAAGTTTTTGCAAGAGCACTTGTATGAACTTTTTCTACTTGTACTCTGCCAAATTACTGAAAGAACTGAGCTGAAAAACAAGATCCTTTTTCCTGAACTAAAGTGTCTAAAATTCTTTTGATGATAAGGATGAAAACAATGATGATAATGATGATGATGGTGATAAAGCTGACATTTATCAAGGGCTTACTGTGCACCAGGTGACTTGCTAAGTGATTTTCCCTTAGCAAATTTATCTGGTGAGTGTGATTACAACCTCCATCATATTGAAGGAAAGCTAGCTTAAAGGAAGTGTGCTGAAATTGGACCCAAGTAAACTGTCCTCTGAGCTTTCTTAACCACTCTAGTATATTTGCCCTGTGCAATCCAGATGAAACCTGCTTCTTCTCAGGCAAAGATTTTTTATGATGCTGTCTTATAGACAGAATTTCTTCATCAAGATCTCATTTCTGTCTTTCTGATAAAAACAAACAAACATACAGTTAACGATGGGCAGAGTTAGATGGTGCTCTTGTTAGGGGAGGACACAAAATAGAAGGTAAACTGTCTTCACCTCCAGGACTGAACACATTTATATTTGAAGCAAAAATGCTATGTTTTTAATTTGTATACTGTTACTTTATTTCATTTATAAGCTAAGAATATTAAAGTGTTTGATATATAGCTGTCTCCAAAGTTTTCATATAATATAGAATAGAATCCTCCAAAAATAAGCTGATTTTTACTACTATTGTATCAGAAATCATCCTTATATAAGATAGAGGCTGAATGGAGCAAGATACTGCTTTAAGGAAGTTATAGCAGAAAGAAAAAAGGCTTGAGAGATAGGTGAAGCATTCTGTAAAATTCTATATCTGATATAGTTCCTTTGTTTTAGTTTTTGAAGTGTGAGTTTAAGCTCAATTAAACATTTGTTTAATTGTGCAGAGAAATAACTAATGCAATCCCAAGCTATAGTTAATAGATGTTTAAATACTTATTTTATTATTATACAGAACTTTTTGTGTGCAACATGTATTTCCATTGGGAAGTAAATAACATCAACTGTAATTGCATTTATTCATAGCTTTCTTTTCTTTTTTTTTTTTTTTAGAAATTACTTGTAAAAACAGAGTATTATGTAAGACTAAATTAATGTATGACTTTTTCTTTTTTCTTCCACCAGTCTTTGAGGGGGTATGATTATCTTTCAAAGAGAAGTATTAATAAAAAGAAGTCTACACAGATTGATTTGAAAGCTTTAATTTAGGTAAACCAGGAAAATGCAAATATAGTATTTGTCATAGCGGCAGAGTGGCTTAGCTTTGCTCTCTGATGCCTCTCATATATTTCTAGTTGCCATGGCTTCCTGCCTATCATACTCATGACAAGCATTCAAAGCAGAAACACTGTAGGAGGACTGCTTGTCTGAGAACACACATAATACCTAAGCCTTTATTTCTGGCTCACTGACACTGTTCACCCAAACATAAAGAGTGAATGGTCAAACAAGCAACACTTATCTTTACTCTTGTTTTGTCAGTGTCAAAACCCTTTAACCCAGCATTTTTATTTTATAGAGTGGCTTTGTTTTCCATGTTCTTTATGCGTTATCAAATCAGTGCCTCCTAGTGGTCTGTAAGGGTCATAACACCATCTATTACAGGGTCATAGTAAAGTACTTTTAGAGAAACTTCCAATGCACTAGTTTAGATCTACAGTAGTTAATTCAGAACTCACAGAATTTTACTAACTTAATACCTTCTTCAATATATAAGTCAATTTTCTGTATCCATTGAAATTATAATGTCTACCCAGAAATGACCTATAAATGTGCAGTCTGATACAGTAGTCACTAGTAACATGTGAATTTGTTAATAAAAATTATATTAAATTAAAGCTAGAATAAACAGAAAGTCCTATTGCAACATGTTGCTTTTTAAGACAAAGATAAACTTTGTAGATAAATATTAACTTTTAAGGGTTTTAACATTTCATATTATTTCAAATATACCTTCTTAAAATAATGTTTGTTGCTTATAAACATATTTTTAACTTTGAAAACCCCATGTTATATTTTGGAATTCTGGTCACTAGAGATAAATAGATTTTATTTCACACACTTTCTCCTGAAGGCATCTAATATATTGAACTGGAAATAGCAAGTAGATAGAATAGCAAGTAATTTTTTATTATCAAATCTTGCATCATAATCCATTATAATGAAAATAATCTCATTCATGTATCTCTGAAGGCATTTCTAGAATATATATCACATATTTTAATTTTGCATATATTTATTATCTTCAGTACCACACTTTTTCTTTGAAGCTTATATGTGCATACATTTATATCATATCTATTACACATTTTCCTTTTTTATTATTTATTTATTTTATTGAAGGATAATTGCTTTACAGAATTTTGTTGTTTTCTATCAAAGCTTAACATGAATAAGCCATAGGTATACATATATCCCCTTCATTTTGTACCTCCCTCCCATCTCTCCTGATCCCATCCTTCTAGGTTGATACAGAGCCCCTGTTCCAGTTTCCTGATCCATATAGCAAATTCCTGCTGGATATCTATTTTACATATGGTAATGTAAGTTTCCATGTTATTGTTCCATACATCTCACCCTCTACTCTCTTCTCCCCATGTCCATAAGTTTATTCCCTATGTCTGTTGCTCCATTGCAGGCTCGTAAATAAATTCTTCAGTACCATTTTCTTAGATTCCATATATATCCATTAAAATAGGATATTTATCTTTCTCTTTCTGACTTACTTCACTTTGAATAAAAGGTTCTTGTTTCATCCATCTCATTAGAACTGACTTAACTGTGTTGCCTCTTATAGTTGAGTAATATACCATTGTGTATATGTACCACAACTTCTTTATCCATTCATCTGTTGATACACTTCTAGGCTGCTTTCATGTTCTAGCTATTGCAAATAGTGCTGCAATGAAGAATGAGATACATGTGTCTTTTTCAATTTTGGTTTCCTCAGATTATATGCTTAGGAGAGGGATTGCTGGGTCATATTCCCATCTGAATGCCGAGTTGCATAGAATAGCAAGGAGAGATTAACAAAGCCTTCCTCAGTAATCAAGGTAAAGAAATAGAGGAAATCAACAGAATGGGAAAGACTAGAGATCTCTTTAAGAAAATTAGAGATACCAAGGGAATAGTTCATGCAAAGATCAGCTCAATAAAGGACAGAAATGATATGGACCTAACAGAAGCAGGAGGTATTTAGATGAGGTGGCAAGAATACACAGAAGAATTGTACAAAAACGATCTTCACGACCAAGATAATCATGATGGTGTGATCACTCACTTAGAGCCAGACATCTTGGAATGTAAAGTCAAGTGGGCCTTAGAAAGCATCACTACAAACAAAGCTAGTGGAGGTGATGGAATTCCAGTTGAGCTATTTCAAAGCCTGAAAGATGATGCTGTGAAAGTGCTGCACTCAATATGTCAGCAAATTTGAAAAACTCAGCAGTGGCCACAGGACTGGAAAAGGTCAATTTTCATTCCAATCCCAAAGAAGGGCAATGCCAAAGACTGCTCTAACTGCTGCACAATTGCACTCATCTCACATACTAGTAAAGTAATGCTCAAAATTCTCCAAGCCAGGCTTCAGCAACACGTGAACCATGAACTTCCTGAGGTTCGAGCTGGTTTTAGAAAAGGCAGAGGAACCAGAGATCAAATTGCCAGCATACACTGGATCACCGAAAAAGCAAGAGAGTTCCAGAAAAACATCTATTTCTGCTTTATTGACTATGCCAAAGCCTTGGACTGTGTGGATCACAATAAACTGTGGAAAATTCTGAAAGAGATTTGAATACCAGAACATGTAACCTGTCTCTTGAGCCTGTACGCAGGTCAGGAAGCAAAATTTAGACTGGGACATGGAACAACAGACTGGTTCCAAATAGGAAAAGGAGTACGTCAAGGCTGTATATTGTCACCCTGCTTACTTAACTTATATGCAGAGTACATCATGAGAAATGCTGGACTGGAAGAAGCACAATCTGAAGTCAAGATTGCTGGGAGAAATATCAATAACCTCAGATATGCAGATGACACCACCCTTATGGCAGAAAGTGAAGAAGAACTGAAGAGCCTCTTGATGAAAGTGAAAGTGGAGAGTGAAAAAGTTCGCTTAAAGTTCAACATTCAGAAAAGGAAGATCATGGCATCTGGTCCCATCACTTCATGGGAAATCAATGGGTAAACAGTGGAAACAGTGTCAGAGTTTATTTTTTTGGGCTCCAAAATCACTGTAGATGGTGTTTGCAGCCATGAAAAGATGCTTACTCCTTGGAAGGAAAGTTACAACCAACATAGATTGCATATTTAAAAGCAGAGACATTGTTTTGCCAAAGGTCCATCTAGTCAAGGCTATAGTTTTTCTAGTAGTCATGTATGGATGTGAGAGTTGGACTGTGAAGAAAGCTGAGCTCCGAAGAATTGATGCTTTTGAACTGTGGTGTTGGAGAAGACTCCTGAGAGTCCCTTGGACTGCAAGGAGATCCAAACAGTCCATTCTAAAGGAGATCAGTCCTGGGTGTTCATTTGAAGGACTGATGATAAAACTGAAACTCCAATAATTTGGCCACCTGATGTGAAGAGTTGACTCATTGGAAAAGACTCTGATGCTGGGAGGGATTGGGGGCAGGAGGAGAAGGGGACGACAGAGGATGAGATGGCTGCATGGCATTGCTGACTCAATGGTCATGAGTTTGAGTGAACTCGAGGAGTTGGTGATGGACAGGGAGGCCTGGCATGCTGCAATTCATGGGGTCACAAAGAGTCAGACACATCTGAGCGACTGAACTGAACTGAA
Organism: Oryx dammah; assembly: GCF_014754425.2. Taxonomy (NCBI): domain Eukaryota; kingdom Metazoa; phylum Chordata; class Mammalia; order Artiodactyla; family Bovidae; genus Oryx; species Oryx dammah. The sequence goes on along the minus strand of NW_024070208.1, from coordinate 5,489,464 downwards.
GAATCTGTCCATTTCTTCCAGGTTATCCATTTTATTGCCATATAGTTGTTCACTTAAAATCCATGTTCACTTATAGTTGTCTCTTATAATCCTTTGTATTTCTGCATTGTTGGTTGTAACCTGTCTTTTTTCATTTCTACTTTTGTTAATGTGATTCTTCTCTCTTTTTTTCTTGATGAGTCTGGCTAAAGGTTTGTCAATTTGTTTATCTTCTCAAAAACTAGGTTTTAGTTTTATTAATCCATACTATTGTTTCTTTTCCTTTTCACTTATTTCTACTCCAAACTTTATGTTTTCTTTCCTTCTGCTAATTTTGGGTGTTTTTTGTTCTTCTTTTCCAGTTGTTTTAGGTGTAAATTTAGGCTATTTGATGTTTTTCTTTTTTCTTGAAGTAAGATAGTACTGCTATAACCTCCTCTTAGAACTGCTTTTGCTGCATCCCATAGGTTTTGAGTTGTCGTGTTTTCATTGTTTTTGTTTCTACAATGTTTTTTTATTTCCCTTTTGATTTCTTCAGGAAACTTTTGGTTATTTAGAAACATATTGTTTAATCTCCATGTGTTTGTGCTTCTTACAGATTTTTTTCTTATAGTTGATATCTATTCTTACAATGTAGGATTGGATAAGCTGCTTAATGCAATTTCAGTTTTCTTCAGTTTACTGAGGTTTGATTGTGACCCAAGATGTGGTCTATCCTGCAGGATGCTCCATGTTCACTTGAGAAGAAATTGTATTCTTCTGCATTTGGATAGAATGTCCTGAAGACAGCAATGAGATCCATCTCATCTAATGTATAATTTAAGACTTGTGTTTCCTTATCAATTTTCTGTTTTGATGATCCATTGGTGTGAGTGAGGTGTCAACGTCTCCTACTATTATTGTGTTACTGTCAGTTTCTCCTTTTATTGAACCCGGGTCTCCTGCATTGGAGGCAGACGCTTTAACCTCTGAGCCACCAGGGAAGATACTGGGTGCATAGATACTTACAATTATTATGTCTTCCTCTAGGATTGATCCCTTACTCACTCTGTAGTGTCCTTTGTTATCTCTTGTAATATTTATTGTAAGGTATATTTTGTGTGACATGAGGATTGTTACTCCAGCTTTCTTTTGCTTCCCATTTGCATGGAATATATTTTTCCATCCTCCCACTTTCAGTCTATACGTGTCTTGAGGTCTGAGGTTGGTTTCTTGTAGACAGCATATATATGGGTCTTGTTTTTGTATCCATTCAGCCAGTATTTATCCTGTGGTTGGAGCATTCAATTCGTTTACATTTAAAGTAATTATTGATATGTTGATCTATGTGTTCTTATTGATATATATATTCTTATTGTCATTTTCTGTCTCGTAGGACCGAAAGGAGTTCCAACAAGTTCATCCTAAAAGAAATCAGTCCTGAATGTTTATTGGAGTGACTGATGTTGAATCTGAAACTCTAATACTTTGGCCACCTGATATGAAGAGCTGACTTATTTGAAAAGACCCTGATGCTGGGAAAGACTGAGGGCAGGAGGAGAAGGGGACCACAGAGGATGAAATGGTTGGACTCTTTTTGCCTCTTGGACTTGACTTTTCTATGTTGGGGAAATTTTCAACTGTAATCTCTTCAAAAATTTTCTCATACCGTTTCTTTTTCTCTTCTTCTTCTGGGACCCCTATAATTTGCATGTTGGTGCATTTGATATCTCTGAGACTATCCTCAGTTCTTTTTATTCTTTTTAATTTATTTTGCTCTTTGGAAGTTATTCCCACCATTTTATCTTCCGGCTGGCTGATTTCTTCTTCTGCTTCAGATATTCTGCTATTGATGTCTTCCCGAGTATTTTAATTTCAGTAATTGTGTTGTTTGTCTCTGTATGTGTATTCTTTAATTCTTCTAAGTCTTTGCTAATTGATTCTTGCATTTTTTCCAATTTGTTTTCAGGGTTTTTTTTATCATCTTTACTATCATTATGCTGAATTATTTTTCAAGTAGTTTGCCTATTTCCTCTTCATTTATTTGGACTTCTATACTTCTAGTTTGTTTCTTCATTTGTGTAGCATTTCTCTATCTTTTTATTATTATTATTATTATTTTAATCCTATTGCCTTTGGAGTCTCCTTCTCCCAGGCTTCAAGGTTGAATTCCTTCTTCCTTTTGGTTTCTTCCCTCCTAAGGTTGGTCCAGTGGTTTGTGTAAGCTTTTTATAGGGTGAGATTTGTGCTGTGTTTTTGTTTGTTTTCTTGTCTTTCCTTTGATGGGCAAGCCTGAGTGAGGTGATAATCCGGTCTGCTGATGACTGAGTTCTATTTTTGTTTCCCTTGTTGTTCCCAGATGATATGTCCTGCACAGGGTGCTCCTATTGGTTAGGTGATGCCAGGTCTTGTATTTAAGTGATTTCCTTTGTGTGAGTTCTCACTACCTGCTACTCCTTAGATTTAATTCTCTGGTAACCTAGGGTCTTGGAATTAGTGTTCCCACTCCAAAGGCTCAGGGCTTGATCTCTGGTCAGGAATGAAGAGTCGACAAATGATTTGTTATCACATTCAGTGAGACTGAAACAAATACCCAAAAGTGAGAAACCAAAGAGGAACCCCAGACAAATGACAGTTACAAAATGAGGCAGATAATAATTAAAATAATGGAATATACATGTATACATATACACCCAAAATCAAAGTAAAAACAGTCCAACAAAAATAAAGTACCACAGATTGACCCAGTGAATAGAGTGAAAAAGTCAATTCCTAGACAGGTTGATATGAAATTTGGGGTCCCCAAGGAGGAGAAAGGGCTCTGGGGCTCTTGAAGTGGAGATAAGGATCTGGAATTCACAAGGAGGAGGAATAGAGAAACATCTTTTTTTTCCCCCCTACATCCCGTCTTAGTCACATAAAATATTTTTTTGTTTGTTTCTTTGTTTTTTCCTTTAAGTCAGAAACTGTTGATTACACAGCAAACAATTCAGTTTAAACTCTGTACTAAGAATTATGTAACAACCATGTATCTTACTTGAGGACAGTTTCCTTCCTGTAGACCTTCGGGCATTATAGGAATCAGCGAACTAAAATGGACCGGAATGGGTGAATTTAACTCAGATGACCATTATATCTACTACTGTGGGCAAGAATCCCTCAGAAGAAATGGAGTAGCCATCATGGTCAACAAGAGTCTGAAATGTAGTACTTAGATGCAATCTCAAAAACGACAGAATGATCTCTGTTCATCTCCGAGGCAAACCATTCAATATCACAGTTATCCAAGTCTATGCCCCAACCAGTAATGCTAAAGAAACTGAAGTTGAATGGTTTTATGAAGACCTACAAGACCTTTTAGAACTAACACCCAAAAAAGATGTCCTTTTCATTATAGGGGACTGGAATGCAAAAGTAGGAAGTCAAGAAACACCTGGAGTAACCGGCAAATTTGGCCTTGGAATACAGAATGAAGCAGGGCAAAGACTAATAGAGTTTTGCCAAGAAAATGCACTGGTCACAGCAAACACCCTCTTCCAACAACACAAGAGAAGACTCTACACATGGACATCACCAGATGGTCAACATTGAAATCAGATTGATTATATTCTTTGCAGCCAAAGATGGAGAAGCTCTATACAGTCAACAAAAACAAGACCAGGAGCTGACTGTGGCTCAGATCATGAACTCCTTATTACCAAATTCAGATTCAAATTGAAGAAAGTAGGGAAAACCGCTAGTCCATTCAGGTATGACCTAAATCAAATCCCTTATGTTTATACAGTGGAAGTGAGAAATAGATTTAAGGGTCTAGATCTGATAGATAGAGTGCCTGATGAACTATGAAATGAGGTTCGTGACATTGTAGAGGAGAAAGGGATCAAGAACATCCGCATGGAAAAGAAATGCAAAAGAGCAAAATGGCTGTCTGGGGAGGCCTTACAAATAACTGTGAAAAGAAGAGAGGCGAAAAGCAAAGGAGAAAAGGAAAGATATAAGCATCTGAATGCAGAGTTCCAAACAATAGCAAGAAGAGATAAGAAAGCCTTCTTCAGCAATCAATGCAAAGAAATAGAGGAAAACAACAGAATAGGAAAGACTAGAGATCTCTTCAAGAAAATTAGAGATACCAAGGGAATATTTCACGCAAAGATGGGCTCAATAAAGGTCAGAAATGGTATGGACCTAACAGAAGCAACAGATATTAAGAAGAGGTGGCAAGAATACATGGAAAAACTGTACAGACAAGATCTTCATGACCCAGATAATCATGATGATGTGATCACTAATCTAGAGCCAGACATCTTAGAATGTGAAGTCAAGTGGGCCTTAGAAAGCATCACTACGAACAAAGCTAGTGGAGGTGATGGAATTCCAGTTGAGCTGTTTCAAATCCTGAAAGATGATGCTGTGAAAGTGCTGCACTCAATATGCCAGCAAATTTGGAAAACTCAGCAGTGGCCACAGGACTGGAAAAGTCAGTTTTCATTCCAATCCCAAAGAAAGGCAATGCCAAAGAATGCTCAAACTACCGCACAATTGCACTCATCTCACATACTAGTAAAGTAATGCTCAAAATTCTCCAAACCAGGCTTCAGCAATACGTGAACCGTGAACTCCCTGATGTTCAAGCTGGTTTTAGAAAAGGCAGAAGAACCAGAGATCAAATTGCCAGCATCCACTGGATCACCGAAAAAGCAAGAGAGTTCCAGAAAAACATCTATTTTCTGCTTTATTGACTATGCCAAAGCCTTGGACTGTGTGGATCACAATAAACTGTGGAAAATTCTGAAAGAGATGGGAATACCAGACAACCTGACCTGCCTCTTATGAAATCTGTATGCAGGTCAGGAAGCAACAGTTAGAACTGGATATGGAACAACAGACTGGTTCCAAATAGGAAAAGGAGTACGTCAAGGCTGTATATTGTCACCCTGCTTATTTAACTTCTGTGCAGAGTACATCATGAGAAACGCTGGACTAGAAGAAGCACAAGCTGGAATCAAGCTTGCCAGGAGAAATTGTAGGGAACAAGGTATAAGGAAGATTGAAAAGTGCTTGCAAACGAGACTCTCAACCAGGGCTGAACATTCTTGCAAACGAGATGTTCAGTCAAGTATCCTTGGTTTGTTCCCGTGGGAAAAGAACATTTCTTGCACACAAGGATGTTTCTCTGATTCCTCAAAAGGAACAGACCCAGGGACAAAACGGATTCTAAGTTGATAAGGAAGTTCCCCAAAACAAAGTCTTAGCTGCAGTAAATAAGCTAAGGTAAAGGTTATCTCGCCCCGCGCCTGCACACTGTACAGTCGCTGAATTATGGTGTTTGGCAAATTGCCCTGTAGATTGTTGTGCAAAAGATATAAAGTAAAGCAGCTGCAAGAAGCAAGGGTTGTAATGTAAAAAGATTCAAAGCACTCTACAGTGTTGGTGTTTCATTCCATCGCTAGCAAGAAATATCAATAACCTCAGATATGCAGATGATACCACCCTTATGGCAGAAAGTGAAGAGGAACTAAAAAGCCTCTTGAGGAAAGTGAAAGAGGAGAGTGAAAACGTTGGCTTAAAGCTCAACATTCAGAAAACGAAGATCATGGCATCTGGTCCCATCACTTCATGGGAAATAGATGGGGAAACAGTAGAAACAGTGTCAGAGTTTATTTTGGGGGGCTCCAAAATCACTGCAGATGGTGACTGCAGCCATGAAATTAAAAGATGCTTACTCCTTGGAAGAAAAGTTATGACCAACCTAGATAGTATATTCAAAAGCAGAGATATTACTTTGCTGACTAAGGTCCGTCTAGTCAAGGCTATGGTTTTTCCTGTGGTCATGTATGGATGTGACAGTTGGACTGTGAAGGCTGAGCACCGAAGAATTAATGCATTTGAACTGTGGTGTTGGAGAAGACTCTTGAGGGTCCCTTGGACTGCAAGGAAATCCAACCAGTCCAATCTGAAGGAGATCAATCCTGGGATTTCTTTGGAAGGAATGATGCTAAAGCTGAAGCTCCAGTACTTTGGCCACCTCATGCGAAGAGTTGACTCATTGGAAAAGACTCTGATGCTGGGAGAGATTAGGAGCAGGAGGAGAAGGGGACGACCGAGGATGAGATGGCTGGATGGCATCACGGACTTGATGGACGTGAGTCTGAGTGAACTCCGGGAGATGGTGATGGACAGTGAGGCCTGGTGTGCTGCAATTCATGGGGTCGCGAAGAGTTGGACAGGACTGAGAGACTGAACTGAACTGAAACCTTCTGGCTAATCCTGTTATCTTAAAATGTAAATTATAAGAGTTAGTCTAGTAAGATCTTTACAACCTTGAGAGATTCTTTTGATTGATTGTAATAACTAATTAAAAAAGTATATAACTCCCTTGCTTAGACTAGCAAGGGGGGCACTCCACCCCCTACTGATTTCTGTGTCAGAAGCTTTCTGTGTCCCTTTTTCACTTTAATAAAACTCTGCTACACAAAAGCTCTTGAGTGATCAAGCCTGGTCCCTAGTCCCAAAGCTAAATCTTCAGAGATTATGAACCTGACACCTTTCACCATAAGCTATCAAAAAGAAACAAAAAAATTATATTTACCTGTTGAGAAGAAAACTAAGCAAAGAACAAACTGGAAAACAAAACTAAAGCAAGGTGCCAAGTGAATAAAGCAATGAAAACAAAACTAACAAATATGTTAAGAGGAAAGAAAAACAAAGAGAGAAAATAAATATGCAAAGTTAAATAGATGTAGATGAAGAAGATTTATATACATTAAAGACTAATTTCAAGGGGAAAATAACAGTAGGAAAGGGAAACAAAGACATAAATGTAGAAAAATATAATAGGTTTAAAAAATTAAAATTATTTTAAAAAGTAAAAGAAAAAAAAGGGAAGAAGAAAAAAAATGGTAAAAAAGAAGGAAATTCCAAGAACTGCAAAAACCCAATGTAGAGGCAGAGGTTTATAGCAATAATAAAAAGTATGACTGAATATACACATATACATATATATCCATAAACAAAATCAAAACAGCCCAACAAAAATAAAGTACAATAGATTGACCTGGTGAACAAAGGTAACCAAAAATTATATCTACCAGTTAAGAACAAAACTAACTAAAGCACAAACTGGAAAGCAAAGCTAAAACAAGGTGCCAATTGGGAAGTAATGTAATGAAAATAACTATTATGTTGAGAAGAAAGGAAAGAAACAAAGAATAGATATGCAAAGTTAAATAGAAGTAGATAAAGAGATTCATATACATTAAAGATTAATTGCAAGGGGAAAAGAACGGTAGGAAAAGTAAATAAAAGAATAAATGTAGAAAAATTATAACAGGTTTAAAAAATTAAAATAAAAAAAGAAATTAAAAAAAAGAAAAAGCTTGTACATCTGGTGGGAAGGTTTTGGGTCTCCTTCCTTAGCTACACTGCCCCTGGGCTTCAATTGTGGTTTTATTTCCACCTCTTCTTGTGAGTCGTCCGCTGGGATTTGCAACTGAGGCTGCCCTGGAGGACTTGGGCTTGCCCCTGTGAGGGCCAGGTGTGGAGGTGGTGCAACTGCTTGGGTCGCAGGGGTTCTGGCAGCACCAGGTACTCGGGGGAGTTGGCAGATAGGGAGTAGGAAATACAGAGCTCTAGAAGGGTGTGGCAACCAGTATTAGCCAATACTCTCCAGTATTCTTGCCTGGAGAACCTCCCTCCCTGACAGAGAAGCCTGGCAGGCCACAGTCTACAGGGTTGCAAAGAGTTGGACACGACCAAAGTGATCCTGTGTGCAAAGATACAAGAATATTTTTTGCCTCTGTCAGCTCTGCCCCAGTGAGAGTTGAGCATGAAGGTGTCACAGCTTCTTGGCTTGCGGGGACCCTGGTGTCGCCAAGTGTGCAGGGACACAGACTACCTCTGCTGCAGGAAATATGGCCCTATCGGAGTCATTTTTCAAGCCTCTTGTAGCTGGCGATGAGAAGGCCTCTTTGGTCAGTCTTTCTCCATAGCTCCTCCATTTAGGCACTTAGATGGCTCCCTTGCCTCAGATCCTTCTCTGTTGTTTGGCAGGTCAGGCATGTAAAGGAGACCCCCGGTTGGGGTCCTACTCTGTAGATTAGCACATCAGGCACTTAAAGGGGCACCTTGGGAGTGGTCTTACTCTAGTTCAGTGCATCAGTCACTTAAATGAGCACCCTGGGTGGTGTCCTACTCAGTAGTGCAGTGCATCAGGCGTTTGATGGGCCAGCCTCTCTATCATTCAGCTGCCAATGCTGGAGTGTGGAGAGAGAGGGTATGGTGATGACTCCACCCACTATGCATGACTCAGCAGTTAACGCCTTGCTTCCATGGCTGCCTGGCTTTCCTCCACAGGAAATGCCCTCCACAGTATACTCCCTCGCATCCCCTCGATCTGTCTCTCTGCAGTCAACAGCAGCCCTCACCCTGGATCACTCCACAATGCCTGAATTCCAGCTCCCAGCCAATGAGCCTTCCAGGGGACCAATGTGCCTGTCCTGGGTATATATGGCTGCACCAAGGACTGTCTGATTCTCATTCCATTTAGGCTGCCACATATCAGCTGTTTGACTCTTAAATGTTTCTCCTCTGACTTGGACAATTGTCACAATGTGGTGATCGGACTCCTGCTTCAGTTCCCCCTCCTGCCAAAGGTAGGTCCAGTCCTACTAACACTCCTGTTTTTCCCCCTAGTTCCTTCATCCTACCGAGTTTTGCATGGTTCTATATATTATTATTACCTGGTCAGGTACTCCTGTCTGCTCTCAGCTGGTGTTCTCCATGCACTTCTGTGTCTGATAGTGTGTTCCTGATGTATCCGAGGAGAGAAATGTACTCCACATCCACCTATTTCTCTACCATCTTGTTCTCTGGCAATCTACATATTTTTTCTTCTTTTATGTTGAGCAGTAGTTTGATTATCATAAAAGTTTATTTCTACATTTAAAATACAACTTATCTTTCTTCTAATATCCTGTACAATTAACTTTTAATTAATTAATTAATTTTTTATTTTACTTTATAATAATGTATTGATTTTGCCATACATTGACATGAATCCACCATGGGTGTACATGAGTTTCCAATCCTGAACCCCCTTCCCACCTCCCACCCCATATCATCTCTCTGGGTCATCCCAGTGCACCAGCCCCAAGCATCCTGTATCCTGTATCAAACCTAGACTGGTGATTCGTTTCTTACATGATAGTACACACGTTTCAATGCCATTCTCCCAAATCATCCCACCTTCTCCCTCTCCCACAGAGTCCAAAAGTCTGTTTTATGCATCTGTGTCTCTTTATCAATGTTTTGAATTTAGATAAAATATAAAAATATGTAGGCGTGTGATTCAAAGGCATTTTTCAGTTCAGTTCAGTCACTCAGCCATGTCTGACTTTTTGTGACCCCATGGAGTGCAGCATGCCAGACTTCCCTGTCCTTCACCTTCTCCCAAAGATTGCTCAAACTCATGTCCATTGAGTCAATGATGCATTCCAACCATCTCATCCTCTGCCATCCCCTTCTCCTCCTGCATTCAATCTTTCCCAGCATTAGAGTATTTTCCAATGAGTCAGTTCTTCACAGAAGATGGCCAAAGTATTGGAGCTTCACCTTCAGCATCAGTCCTTCCAATGAATCTTCAGAACTGATTTCCTTTAGGACTGACTGGTTTGATCTCCTTGCTGTCCAAGGGACTCTCAAGAGTATACACCAACACCATAGCTCAGAAGCACCAGTTCTTCAGCTCTCAGCCTTCTTTATGGTCCAGCTGTCATATCCATACATGACTACTTTAAAAAGCATAGCTTTGACTAGGTGGACCTCTGTTGATAAACTAATGTCTCTGCTTCTTAATATGCTGTCTAAGTTTGTTATAACTTTTCTTCTAAGGATCAAGCATCTTTTAATTTCATGGTTGCAGTCACCATCTGCAGTGATTTTGGAGTCCAAGCAAATAAAGTCTATAACTGATTCTATTCTTTCTCTGTGTGCCATGAAGTGATGGGACCAAATGCCATCATCTTCATTTTGTAAATGTTGAATTTTAAGTCAGCTTTTTTCACTCTCCTCTTTCACTTTCATCAAGAGGCTCTTTAGTTCTTCTTCACTTTCTGCCATAAGGGTGGTTTCTGCATATCTGCATATCTGAGGTTAATGATATTTCTCCCTGAAATCTTGATTCCAGTTTGTGCTTCATCCAGTATGGCATTTAGCATGATGCCATATGTATGTAAGTTAAACAAGAGAGTATCAATATACAGCCTTGATGTACTCCTTTCCAAATTTGGATCAGGTCCATTGTTCTATGTCCAGTTATAACTCTTGCTTCTTAACCTGCATACAGATTTCTCAGGAGGCAGGTAAGGTGGTCTGGTGTTCCCATCTCCTGAAGAATTTTCAACAGCTTGTTGTGATCTACACAGTGAAAAGATTTAGTATAGTAAATGAAGCAGAAGTAGATGTTTTTCTGGAATTGTCTTGCCTTTTCTTATGATCCAACAGATGTTGGCAATTTAATCTCTGGTTCCTCTGCCTTTTTTAATCCAGCTTGAATTTATGGAAGTTCTCAGTTCATATACTGTTGAAGCCTAGCTTGGAGAATTTTGAGCATTAGTTTGCTAGCATGTGAGATGAGTGCAATTGTGTGGTAGTTTGAACATTCTTTGGCATTGTCCTTCAGGATTGGAATGAAAACTGACCTTTTTCAGTCCTGTGGCCAATGTTGAGTTTTCCAAATTTGCTGGCATATTGAATGGAGCATTTTCACAACATCATCTTCTAGGATTTGAAATAGCTCTGTTGGAATTCCATCACCTCAACTAGTTTTGTTTGTAATAATGGTTCCTAAGGCCCACTTGACTTCACATTTTAGGATGTCTGGCTTTAGATGAGTAATCATACCTTTGTGGTTATCTGGGTCATGAGATCCTTTTTGTATGGTTCTTCTGTATATTCTTGCCACCTCTTCTTCATATTCTCTGCTTCTGTTAGGCCCATAATGTTTCTGTCCTTTATTGTGTCCACTTTTGCATGAAATATTCCCTTGGTCTCTCTAATTTTTTTGAAGAGATTTCTAGATCTTTGCATTGATCATGCAGGAAAGCTTTGTTATCTTTCTTTGCTATTCTTTGGAACTCTGCATTCAGATGGTTATATCTTTCTTTTTCCCCTTTGCCTTTCACTTCTCTTCTTTTAAATTGATATTCAAAAGAAGTGTTATTTAAAGGCATTTTTAAATTTAATTGTCATTTAAAGGCATTTTTAAATTGTTGTTATTGTTTTATGGGCAGCAGCAAGAAATATAGTGAATTCTTAGCTAGTACACCTTAATGTAATTTATAATTTTAAAGACAAAATTCCAAGTCTTACTGCCTATAGAAAGCTATTGCTTTATTACATAAATGTCATTGTTCTTATATTAATGTCAACATAAAATAGTGTGTAACTGAGAAATTATCGCCCGATCATGACATCATTACATTTTAATAAGTTTAATTTTATTTTGTTACATATTAAAGTCTAATAAGAATCACAGCTTCACCAGTACTTTTAGCAGACATTATATATACATATGTGTATATATACATATTCATATACTCATATATACATATACATATACATATGGGTACATTTGACCTATGCCTATATATGTACCTTGAGAATTGGACTGTGAAGAAAGCTGAGCACCGAAGAATTGATACTTTTGAAATGTGGTGTTGGAGAAGACTCTTGAGAGTCCCTTGGTCAACAAGGAGATCCAACCAGTCCACTCTAAAGGAGATCAGCCCTGGATGTTCATTGGAAGGACTGATGCTAAAGCTGAAACTCCAATACTTTGGCCACCTCATACGAAGAGGTGACTCATTGGAAAAGACCCTGATGCTGAGAGGGATTGGGGGCAGGAAGAGAAGGGGACAATAGAGGATGAGATGGCTGGATGACATCACCAATTCGATGGACATGAGTTTGAGTGAACTCTGGGAGTTGGGGATGGACAGGGAGGCTTGGCATGCTGCCATTCACGGGGTCGCAAAGAGTCAGACACGACTGAGCAACTGAACTGAACTGAACTGAACTGAACTTACATATACATGTAGTAAGATTGCTCAAATCCTCATTTGGAACTGGCAGTTTATTCCTTCACTACTGGGAGTACTGCCTGCAGAAAGCCCTCAACATTCAGCTCTCTTTGGGAATTACCTCTGCTGAGGATACCTTTTTGCCTAAGTTAAATCACCTTTCCAGGGCAGGCCACATTCAATGACTAAGTCACATCAGTATATAATGAGCTGTCCACATCTCCCAAGTTTGAGAGAGTTCCAAAACGCTATTTCAGCTTCAATGCCTGGAGAGTGAAGTAATGCCTTCCTGAGCATTCATCTTAGCCCAAATTCTCCTTGTGGACAGCCCTGCCTTATTCCATTCTCTTCCACATGTGGTGAACTCACAAACACTTTAGAGTACACTTTTAGCATACTTATCTCGGGATCAGAATCAACTGCCTGAAGTACCTAACCTGTGACATATCCTTTAAACTTAAATACAGATATTCTTTTGTAAAGCTGACTGGATTACTCACTTTCTGAAGCCTCATATTCCTCAGTCCTGACATGCTGTGTGCTAAGTTGCTTCTGTCACGTCCAACTCTTACAACCCTATGTACTGTAGCCTGCCAGGCTCCTATGTCCATGGGATTCTCCAGGCAAGAATGCTGGAATGGGTTGCTATTTCCTCCTCCAGGGTATCTACCTGACCTGGGGATCGAACCCACATCTCTTACATTTCTTGCATTGGCAGGCAGATTCTTCTTCTCTATTGCCACCTAGGATGCCCACCTAATAAATACTAATTGGTAAGAAAATCAGACATATTTCAAACCATTCTCCTATGCATGGGAAATGATATTTATGACTGAATTATGACATTTTTACAAAAGCTAAATAATTATAAGCCATATTCAAATAAAGTTTTGATTAGGCTATCCAAATCTTATTGTAGAAAGATTATGATTTCTATACAGCCATTCTTGCTAATATACTTCAAGAACAATTGTTCTCAAAGTCTAAAGAAGCTGACATTTCTACCAATTAATTGACAATGGAAGAATCCTCAAGAAAAGAGGCTTAACAATCTGTAATTTACATTTCTCAGTGGAAACCAATATAATGTTTATATTATAGCACAGATAACATTATTAGTAAAATAATTGAGCCAAATGAATCATGACTGAAAAATCTGATTACCAGAAGGCACCATGCTGATATCATAGACCTCACATGCTTTCTTCTTTCATCTTGTTGCAATATTAGATTTCTTCTGCTATTTAGTAGGTAGGCTTTGGTCCCTGTCTCTTATTTTTTATAACTATTGCTTTGATATTATAATACATTTCTTGTGAATGATGAGCCTTAAATTAATTTACTCTTTCAAAGCAGGTCTACAAACAAGGACAACTGTTTCTAATAAATTTATTTACAACTAACTAATGTGCAATTTGTTGATTGTCAAAACATTGGAATTTATGTTCTTGTTTCATATAAAATATAATTAGTCAGTACTTTCAGTAGGCTGTGCAAGCAGAGGAAGTGTTACAAAATTGGAATTACATAATTTGAGTTTATTCTCTCTTTGATTTTAAAAATAATTAAATAAACTCTATCTTCTATTCAAATGAAATCAAATAAAATAATTTAGCACATTCTCCTTATGTCTTGCTGTATCATTTCTGATTTGATGACAAGCAGTGCAAATAAAATGAGGGCTTCCCAGTGGCTCAGTGGTAAGCAATCTGCCTGCCAATACAGGAGAAATGGATTCAAGCCCTGGTCTGCGAATCCCTTAGAGAAGGAAATGGCAACCCACTGCAGTATACTTGCCTGGGAAATCTGTGGAGATGAACATGGTGGACTACAGTCCATGGGGTCACAAAAGAGCCAGACATGACTTGGGACTAAACAGCAACCAGTGCAAATAAAATATGCAAAAGGAATTCTCTTGGACTCTACTAATAAACTGTGAAAAATACACTGATATCCATGTATATAGACATACTCTGGCCCAAACTCTAATTACTTTTATAAAATGAAAGTCTTTTATTTTAACATATTTTTGTATAAGACAACTAAAAGTTAAAGAAAGAAAAGTAAACATATTCTAAAATCTTAGAATGCAGGTCTTTACTTACATGTATGTGTGCATGCATGCTAAGTCACTTTGGGCATGTCCTAAGACTTGGTGACCCTATGGACTGTAAGCCACCAGGTACTTTGTTCCATGGGATTCTCCAGGCAAGAATACTGGAGAGGGCTCTAGGCACCTGTAGGATGGAGATGGATGCAGCTTACTGCTGGGGCAGCTCAAGGAGTTGCTGGGTTTAGCCACAGAGGTGAGAATGGTCAGGGTGCTTTTCTTTGAGAGCCCTAGGCAGCACTTGGAAAAGTGAGCTGAAACTGCATGTTCCTCTCTGAACATTTAGGCCCTGCCCCCCTGAGGGATATGAAGGAAGAATACTCCATGACTTCTCAGAAGCAGAGCCACAAGTGGGAGGAGACTGGATCCTGCCCAATCAATATTAGAATTAGTCTCAGCAGAAAGGTACAGGTCTTGGCTATTCCATCTTGGTTGAAAGAGGTCAAACCCTGAGGCTTTTGAGTGAGAGCACTAATTCCAAAGCCTTGGATTACCAGAGAACTAATCCTAAGGAGTATCAAATAGTGAGAATTCACACGAAGGAAACCACTTGAATACAAAACCCGCATCACCCAACCACAAGTTCCACCCTGTAAGGACATGTCATCTAAATAACAAGCAAAACAAAAATACAAACTCAGTCATCAGCATACAGGATTAACACCTCACTCAGCCTTGCACATCAGAAGAAAAACAAACAAACAAAAACTCAGCACAAATCTCACCCTATATGAAACTTACACATAATACTGGACCAACCTTAGAAGGACAGAAACCAAGAAGGAAAAAATTCAACCTTGAAGACTGGGAAAAGGAGACCTCAAACACAATAAGTTAAAAAATAATAATAATAATAATAATAATTAAAAGACAGAGAAATACTATACAAATGAAGGAACAAACCAAAAACAGAAGTCCAAATAAATGAAGGGGAAATAGGCAAACTATCTTAAAAAGAATTTAGAATGATAGTAAAGATGATCAAAAACCCTGAAAACAAGATGGAAAAATGTAAGACTCAATTAACAGACCTAGAAAAGTTAAAGAATAAACACACAGAGACAACGCAATTAATGAAATTAAAAAAAAAAAAAAAAACCTCTAGAAGGAATCAATAGCAGAATATCTGAAGCAGAAGAAGGAATCAGTGAGCTGGAAGATAAAATAGTAGAAATAATTTCTAAAGAGCAGAATAAATTAAAAAGAATGAAAAGAACTGAGGATAGTCTCAGAGTCCTCAGGGACAATATCAAGCACACCAACTTTTGAATTATAGGGGTCCCAGAAGAAATGGAGAAGGCAATGGCACCCCACTCTAGTACTCTTGCCTGGAAAATCCCATGGATGGAGGAGCCTGGTAGGCTGCAGTCCATGTGGTCGTTAAGAGTCGGACATGACTGAGCGACTTCACTTTCCCTTTTCACTTTCATGCATTGGAGAAAAAAATTGCAATCTGCTCCAGTGTTCTTGCCTGGAGAATCCCAGGGATGGTAGAGCCTGATGGGCTGCCATCTATGGGGTCACATAGAGTCAGACATGACTGAAGTGACTTAGCAGCAGAAGAAGAGGAGAAAAAGAAAGGTAGAAAAATTTTGAAGCAATTATAGTTTAAAATTTCCCCAACATGCAAAAGGAAATAGTCAATCAAGTCCAAGAGGCAAAAAGAGTCCCATACAGGATAAACACAAGGAGAAAAATGCCAAGACACATACTAATCAAATTAACAAAGGCTAAACACAAAGAAAGAATATTAAAAGCAGCAAGGGAGAAGCAACAAGTAACATGCAAGGGAAACCTCATATGCTTAAGAGCTGATCTTTCAGCAGGACTCTGCAGGCCAGGAGGGAATGGCAGGACATATTTAAAGTACTGAAAGGGAAACATCTACAACCAAGATTACTGTACCCAGCAAGGATCTCATTCAAAATTGATGGAGAAATCAAAAGTTTTTTAGATAAGCAAAAGTTAAGGGAATCCAGTTCCACCAAAGCAGCTTTACAACAAATGTTAAAGGGACTTATATAGTCAAGAAATACAAGAGAAGACAAAAGACCTACAAAATCAACCCCAAACAATTAAGAAAATGACAATAGGAACATATATGTCAATAATTATTTTAAATGTAAAGGGATTAAATGGTCCAACCAAAAGACACAGACTGGCTAAATGGATACAAAAACAAGACCCATAAATATGCTGCCTATAAGAAACCCACCTGAGACCTCTAGACACATATAAACTAAAAGTGAAAGGATAGAAAAATAAATTTGACGCAAATAGGAATGAAAAGAAAGCTGGAGTAGCAATTCTCATGTCACACAAAATAGACCTTAAAATAAATACAAGAGATTTATTCCTTACAAGAGATAAGAAAGGACACTACATAATGAGTAAGGGATCAATCCTAGAGGAAGACACACAAATGTAAATATCAATGCATCCAATATAGGAGCAACTCAATACATACGACAAGCACTAACAGACCTAAAAGGAGAAACTGACAGTAACACAACAATAGTAGGAGACTTTGACACCCCACTCACACCAAAGGATGGATCATCAAAACAGAAAATTAATAAGGAAACACAAGTCTTAAATGATACATTAGAGAAGATGGATCTCATTGATATCTTCAGGACATTTCATCCAAATGCAGAAGAACACACCTTCTCCAAGTAAACATGGAACATTCTCCAGGATAGACCACATCTTGGGTCACAAGCCAAATCTCAGTAAATTTAAGAAAATTGAAATCATATCAAGCATCTTCTCTGACAGCAATGCTATGAGACTAGATACCAATTACAAGAAAAGAAAAAGAAAAAGCTGTAAGAAATACAAATGCATGGAGATTTAAAAAGATGTTTCTAAATAACCAACAGGTTACTGATGAAATCAAAAGGGAAATCAAAGAATTTCTGGGGAAAATATATCAATGAAAACACAACTGAAAACCTATGGGATGCAGCCAAAGCATTTCTAAGAGGGAAGTTTATAGCAATACAATCCTACCTCAAGAAATAAGAAAAACATCAAATAGACAACTTAACTTTACACCTAAAACAGCTGGGAAAAGAAGAAGAAAAAAAAAATAGTGGAAGGAGTGAAATCATAAAGATCCCAGGAGAAACAAATGTAAAAAGAAATGAAAGAAACAATAGTAAAGATTAATAAAATTAAAAACAGGTTCTGTGAGAAGATAAACAAAATTGACAAACCTTTAGTCAGACTTATCAAGAAAAAAAGGAGAAGAATCAAATCAACAAAATTAAAAATGAAATAGGAGAGGTTACACCAGACAATGCAGAAATACAAAGGATTATAATAGACTTATGAACAACCATATGGCAATAAAAGAGATAACCTGGAAGAAATGGACAGATTCTTAGACAAGTTCAATCTTTCAAGACTGAACCAGGAAGATATAGAAATTATGAACAACCCAGTTACAAGCATTGAAATTGAAGCTGTGATTTAAAAAAAAAAAAAATCCCATAAAACAAAAGTTCAGGACAAGATGGCTTCATAAAAGAATTCTATCAAACATTTAGGGGAAAGTTAATGCCTATCCTTCTAAAACTCTTTCAAAAAATTGCAGAGGAAGGAACACTTCCAAATTCATTCTACAAAGCCACCATCACCCTGATAACAAAACCAGACAAAGATGACATAAAAAACGAAAACTGCAGGTCAATATCACCGATGAAGATCCATGCAAAAATTCTCAACAAAATTTTAAAAAACAAAATTCAGCAAAACTTCAAAAAGCTCATATACCATGATCCTGATGGGTTTATTCCAGAAATGCAAGGAGTCTTCAATATATGCAAATCACTGTGATACACATATTAATAAAATGAAAGGTAAAAACCTTATGATAATCTCAACAGATGCAGAAAAAGCCTTTGACAAAGCTCTGCTACTGCTACTGCTGCTAAATCGCTTCAGTCGTGTCTGACTCTGTGCGACCCCATAGATGGCAGCCCACCAAGCTGCCCTGTCCCTGGGATTCTCCAGGCAAGAACACTGGAGTGGGTTGCCATTGCCTTCTCCAATGCATGAAAGTGAAAAGCAAAAGTGAAGTCGTTCAGTCGTGTCCGACTCTTAGCGACCCCATGGACTGCGGCCCACCAGTCTCCTCTGTCCATGGGATTTTCCAGGCAAGAGTACAGGAGTGGGGTGCCATTGCCTTCTCAGCACCTATTTATAATTAAAACTCTTCAAAAAATTGGCATAAAAGGAACCTACCTCAACATAGTAAAGGCCATATGTCATAAACCTACAGCAAACATTCTCAATGGTGAAAAACTGAAAGCATTCCCCTAAGATCAGGAACAAGACCAGGGTGTCCACTTCCACCACTATTATTCAACATAGCTCTGGAAGTCCTAGCTTCAGCAATCAGAGAAGAAAAAGTAATAAAAGGAATCCAGATCAGACAAGAAGGAGTAAAACTCTCACTGTTTGGAGATGACATGATACTGTACACAGAAAATCCTAAAGATAGGGTAAAAAAAAAAAATTACTAGAGCTAATCAGTGAATTTAGCAAAGTTGTAGGATACAAAATTAATACACAGAAATCACATACATTTCTATGTAATAACAATGAAATTCAGAGAAATTAAGGAATCAATCCCATTCACCAGTGCAATAAAAAGAATTAAATATCTAAGAATATACTTACCTAAGGAGATAAAAGAACTGTACACAGAAACTTATAAGACACTGATGAAAGAAATTGAAGATGACATAAACATATGGCGAGATAGTCCATGTTCCTTTGTAGGAAGAATCAATATTGTGAAAATGACTATACTACCAAATGCAGTCTACATATTCAATGCGATCCCTATCAAATTACCTATGGCATTTTTCACAGAACTAAAACCAAAATTTCAGAATTCATAGGGAAACACAAAAGACCCCAAATAGCCAATTTAGTCTTGAGAAACTAGAATGGAGCTGGAGGAATCAATATTCCTGACTTCAGAATGTAAGACAAAACTACAGTCATCGAGACAGTATGGTACTGGCACAAAAACGGAAGTATAGACCAACGGAACAAAATAGAAAGCCCAGAAATAAACCCATACACCTAAAGTATCTTATTTTTGACAAGGGAGGCAAGAATATACAATGGGGCAAAGACAGCCACGTCAATAAATAGTGCTGGGAAAACTGGACAGCTACATGGAAAAGAATGAAATTAGAAAACTTCCTGACACCATATACAAAGATAAACTCAAAATGGATTAAAGACCTAAATGGAAGACCAGAAACTAAAATTCTTAGAGAAAAATATAAGCAGAACACTCCATTACAAAAATCAAAGTAGTATCCTCTATGACCCACCTCCTAGAGAAACAGAAATAAAAACAAAAGTAAACAAGTGGGACCTGATTAAACTTAAAAACTTTTGTACAAAAAAGAAACTATAAGAAAAGTGAAAAGACAACCCTTGGAATGGGAAGAAATAATAGCAAATGAGACAACTGACAAAGGATTAATTTCCAAAATATACAAGCAGCTCATACAACTCAATGCCAGAAAAACAAACAACCCAATTAAAGAGTGGGAAAAAGACCTAAACAGACATTTCTCCAAAGAAGACATACAGATGGCTAGCAAACACATGGAAAGATGCTCAACATCACTCATTATTATAGAAATGCAAATCAAAACCAAAATGAGATATCACCTCACTTGGGTCAGAATGGCCATCATCAAAAAATCTATAAAAAATAAAGGTTGGAGAGGATGTGGAGAAAAGGGAATGCTCTTGCACTGTTGGTGGGATTGGAAATTGATACAACCACTATGGAATACGGTATGGAGATTCCTTAAAATACTAGGAATGAAACCTCCTTATGACCTAGCAACCCAACCCTAGGCATATACCCTGAGGAAACCAAAATTGAAAAAGCCACATGTATACCACTGTTCAATCCAGCAATATTTACAATAGCTAGAACATGGAAATAACCCAGATGTCCATCAACAGATGAATAAAGATAAAGAAGTTGTGGTATACATACAAAACAGAATATTACTCAGCCATCAAAAGGAATGCATTTGAGTCAGTTCTGATGAGGTGGATGAATCTAGAACCTATTTTACAAAGTAAAATGAGTCAGAAAGTAAAAGATAAATATCATATTCTAACACACATATTTAGAAAAATGGTACTGAGGAATTCA
Source organism: Oryx dammah (assembly GCF_014754425.2). Taxonomy (NCBI): domain Eukaryota; kingdom Metazoa; phylum Chordata; class Mammalia; order Artiodactyla; family Bovidae; genus Oryx; species Oryx dammah. The sequence goes on along the minus strand of NW_024070208.1, from coordinate 5,469,120 downwards.
TTTACAGGGCAACAATGGGGAAATAGACTAGAGAACAGACTTATGGACACAGGGAGAGTGGAGGAGAGGGTGAGATGTATGGAAAGAGTAACATGGAAACTTACATTACCAGAATAGATAGCCAACGGGAATTTGCTCTATGGCTTTGGTAACTCAAACAGGGGTTCTGTATCACCCTAGAGGGGTGGGATAGGGAGGGAGGTGGGAGGGAGTTTCAGAAGGGAGGGCATATATGTATGCCTATGGCTGATTCATGTTGAGGTTTAACAGAAAACAGTAAAATTCTGTAAAGCAATTATCCTTCAATTGAAAAAAAAAAGAATACTGGAGAGGGTTCCCCTGGAAGAGGGGCTCTTCTTGACTCAGGGATTGAGCCCATGTCCATTACACACATACATAATTCTGTCTGTAACCTTTGCTGCTTAATTCCTTTTCCTTTTTACTGTTTCAGTTCTCTTTTATTTACAGTCTTCCTTTGATAAACAATGAGAAGTATGAACTGTCTGTGTAGAAATACACTTCCAAATCATATTAAAACTGCCAAAATATTATCAAAGTTTAGACTAACATTGTCAATTACCATTTATTAAGCATTCAAAATGATATATGTATCATTCAGTCACCCAGATTGTCTTCTAGACATAATATCTGCCCAGAGATTATCCATAGGTCATAAAGGAACTATTCCATGAATAAACACACTCAACTAATTTTACAATTAAAAAATCATTTTAGCATGGAGTAGACAGAGAATTTGTTTCTGTAGTGCAGAGTGAACAGGGAAACTTTGCAATGACTTAGAACTAGTCCTCTTCTGTGTACACAGTTTCCATTCTTTATTGAGCTGATGGTTATGGTTTAGTCACTCAGTCATGTCCAACACTGTCCATGGGATTTCCCAGGCAAGAATTCTGAAGTGGGCTATCATTTCCTTCTCCAGGGGATCTTCTCTACCCAGACATCAAATCTGGGGCTCCCACACTGCTGCTGGATTCTTAGCCAACTGAGCCACCAGAGAAGCCCACTTAATGAGCTGAAAACAAGGCAATTTCAATGCCCTCTAGTCCATGGTAGAACCCTGACCTACCTTTCAGTTCCTTTAGGTTCCTTCCCCTACTCTGTAATTATCTCCATACATGCAAACCAGTTTCTCTCTCTCTTCTCTTCTTTCTGTTAATGTTCTTCCTCCCATCTCTGTTATGCCTCGATCATTCTGCTTTTTTTTTTTTTTAGGAAACATGACTGCAGACTTTAGCAAAAGTCAGCCAAACCCTGATAAACAATTCATTTAAATTTAATCAATAAAATTGAGGCACTTCCATTAGCACTGCCCATTTTGTGGCCTACCTCTTCAAGCTTAGAGAGACAACGATTGGACGTATGCATGAGGAGGAGAAAAGAAATGCCATCTTTAACAGTGAATTTCAAGTGACAGTAAATTTCAGTCTTTAATTTATTAGTAACAGATTTCACATATTTCTCTACATTGCCCTTTCAGTCAGAGTGCAAATCGTTCTGCATATCTCTATAATCCTCTAATAAGCCCAGAGTCTCAGAAGGAATTTGAGAGTTAAAAATAAGCCACATGTCTGAGTGCACCTGGAAAAAGTTTTCTACCTACTCCTCCATATGCAAAAGTTGCTTACTCAGACTATCATAAAAAAAAAAAAATACTTTTGGAGAGGATTACTGAAGTCAGTGTCAAAAGTTTCTGAAAGGGAGGCACCAGAGCTCTAAGTATAGAGAGTCTGATTCTGTAGATTCACTAACGCTAGAAGAACAAAAAGAGAAGATGAAGGAAAAGCTCTGTACTAGGAGCAAAGTGTTCTCCCTTCTAATGGGAAGCAAGGTGAGCAGCATGAGATATTTAGAGGACATTCTATTAAACAGTCCAGAAGACCTATAGATCTATGACCAATGATTTAAGAAATGATATTAAGGAACCACTAATTCATTGTCCTGTGTCCCTTTCTCAGAGTCTATCAGTTCAGTTCAGTTCATTTCAGTCGCTCAGTCGTGTCCGACTCTTTGCGACCCCATGAATCGCAGCACGCCAGGCCTCCCTGTCCATCACCATCTCCCAGAGTTCACTCAGACTCACGTCCATCGAGTCCGTGATGCCATCCAGCCATCTCATCCTCTGTTATCCCCTTCTCCTCCTGCCCCCAATCCCTCCCAGCATCAGAGTCTTTTCCAATGAGTCAACTCTTCGCATAAGGTGTCCAAAGTACTGGAGCTTCAGCTTTAGCATCATTCCTTCCAAAGAAATCCCAGGGTTGATCTCCTTCAGAATGGACTGGTTTGATCTCAGAGTCTATATGCATCTCTAATTGTGGCAGTGCTTTAAAAGTCTGAAATATTAAATTTGTGTCAGTTAAAGAATGCTGAACAAAGAACGTTTTCAAATAAAAAAATAATAGAAATTTTGAGTTGTCTAGTAGAGAGACAGAGCTATTAAAAAAAAAAAAAAAGAATTTAAGAAAGACATAGATACTAGTACAGATTTCTTGGTCTTCCCCACTGGCTCACTGGTAAAGATTCTGCCTGCAGTTCAGGAGACACAGGAGACAAGGGTTTGATCCCTGAGTCAGGAAGATCCCCTGGAGTACAAAATAGCAACTCACTTAAGTATTCTGAAAAATCCCATGGACAGAGGAGTCTGGCATGTTACAGTCCATGGGGTCACAAAGAATAGGATACAACTAAATGACTGAACACAGACAGACTAGTCTCTATTGTGGAGAAGGATAAGGGGAAATGGACCTTCAGTATTTGTCCAGTAGGGTCATAATGTTTGAGAAAATGTTTTGGGTCATCTGAGGGAGGGCATCATCTCCTCATCTGACAGTAGAGGAATGAGCTATTTGAAAGCACTGAATGTGGATGATGCTATGTTTGAGAGGACTTTGGAGAAACATAATAAAACTGCTTACAGTAACTGTGAATCTTAGAGGCAGGGTTGGAACTCTTATTGGACCAGGGCCAGTGTTTTCTCAGTTAAGGATATAGAACAGATAACCTTTATCAAGCAATGAATCAGTTCAGCTCAGTTCAGTCGCTCAGTTGTGTCCGACTCTTTGCAACCCCATGAATCGCAGCACGCCAGGCCTCCCTGTCCATTACCAACTCCCGGAGTTCACTCAGATTCACGTCCATCGAGTCAGTGATGCCATCCAGCCATCTCATCCTCTGTCGTCTCCTTCTCCTCCTGCCCTCAATCCCTCCCAGCATCAGAGTCTTTTCCAATGAGTCAACTCTTTGCATGAGGTGGCCAGAGTACTGGAGTTTCAGCTTTAGCATCATTCCTTCCAAAGAATAGCAGGTCCAAAATGTTGCAAATTTTTACCAACTGATCTCATCCTATAAACCTCATAACACTGGGTTGACTGATATGAAGAAAAATAAAGGGAATGGGTGGTAGATAATGCATGGTTTGGAATATAGGTGCTATAGAAAATACCATGGTCAGGGAAAGTTTTATTGAGGAGATTACATTTAAAACAGACACTTGAAAGTGGTGATGGATTGAACCATTGAGATTTGGGGAAGAAGAGCAAACTGGACCCAGGGAACAGCAAATGCAACATAGGAAGATTCCTACAGCAACGAGTTCAGGTGACTTTATAAATGATTATTCCGGTAAAACCAAACCTTATTAATGTGGTTTAAATATAACGATTCAGCTCTCGATCAGCAAGGGATAGCCAGGAGTTTCAGTGATGAATGAGATGTCTCTGATCTATAGCAGTGATCGGTGACAAATAGGGAAGCTTACATATACCATTCAGAATTCGGGAAGGTCATCTAGATAATGTTTATGTATTAAATATTGTGGATTGCAACAAGACTTTTAAACTTCATAAAAATGTGATTTTTGGAGCACTATACTATAGTGCTTTCTGGGGAAAGACATCAGTGACCTTTGCAAGTTGGAGCCTATCAGAGCTGAAGGCATATTACCCTGTTCTTGTATACAAATATATGATTCTGAAATAACTGTGATGGGAAAGTGATAGGTGTGAATTGATATGGGTATAATAAATACTATCAAACCACACAGTGTGGCACCTTTACCCAGAAATAGAAATATATATATATATAAATTTATAGCTCATATAGTACATTGCTATTATTATTTAATGACTATAATAAGAACAAGTTATAATAAGAAGAGATGAAGGTTTTCTCTGAACACAGAGCTTAAGCTAATTAAGCAGTTACAGAGCTCCCTAGAAATAGCGATGTCTAAAGAATTACCTGAATCACAGGCACTCTTATTCTACTTTTATCCTGGTTTATTTCCATTATTTCTTCAATTCTAAATTCAAGTGCCACTTTTTCAGATGCTGTTTTGTATTTTCTTATAGCATAAATTGTTTACCTCATTATTTTATTTCATTGGACCTATTTGTAAAATAATATTTGTCATAAATTATAATTTAATATCTACTTTCATATTTTCTTTTCTACTTTATGTCTTCACAACTAAACTGCAAATTCTGAAGATTAGATATTAATTATATCTTGATCAAAATATCCCTTAATGAATATTGGCTGAATGAATTAAGTAAGCATGAACCTGGACAAGAGTTGAAGGTAAACACGAAAAAGGAAATTATCAGGAAGAAGGCATGAAAAGCCACAAAAGAGAGACAGTGCTTATTGCATTCATGAAACAAAAAACTTTCCATTTGAGTGAGGTGTAATGTAGAAACACTGGAGTGCTGGGAACAAGGCTCAGCAGGCAGTCACATAGGGCGTGAGGTAATGTTTGCTTACACATTAGAAAACCAGAACAGATTCCAAGTATCAAAGTGAAATGAACAGATCACTCAGTTTGAATCATAGAAAGTGGATTGATAAGAGGTAAAACTGGAATGGAGAGAAGAATGAGGTAACTGATGCAATAATCTACAGAATCAAGGTTGACAAAATTGCTCTCAGAGCAGAGGATGGAGAGAAGTGAATGTCCTCAACATACCCAAGAGTCATAATCAGCAACACTAAGTAAGAATTAAGCCCAAAAAAAAAAAAAATAAACTGAAGAGAAAATTAAATTTGTATATATTATGAAAGGAAAAATGAAAATTTATACTGATAGAAAATATAAGAAGGAAAAATATTGCCAAATTTTACTGTTATTTAATTTAAAACAAGTTATAAAAAAGCCAACAAAATTCAGAAAATATTCACAGTAAAAAGAAAAAAAAAACAGGAAAGGAAGTTAATTACTTTATAATATAAAAATGTCATATATATTTTACATGAATCAGTAGAACCAATTAATAAATAGGTGAATGAGAGACAGAATTTTGCCAAAGAGGAGCTAAAAATATCTGATAAACCTGAACAGCTATTCAACATGAGTTATTATAAAAAACACTTCTAAAATCACAACAAAATGTGTCTACATTTTTGAAATCATCAACCATTAACACAATAAAAGTTTATCAAATCACAAAAGTGGAAAGGATTTATTGTTTGTATCATACTGTATAAAATACTGATGAGAAAAAAGCATCCTACATTACTGTGTATTATAAATGCAATTCATTTTCAGAAAATACATGCTGATTCCTAGTGGTTTGTTTATTTCTGTTCTATTTTCCCATAAACATAATACCATTATAATAGTGTTCTTATAAATAGCCATGATGTTCATTTGAGTTATTCTATTCCTCCTTTTATCCTTCATTTCTTTATGATGATGATGGTGAAATATTTCAGACATATAAAAAAGTATACAGCCCTCTTTTTTTCAAGCACTTATTATTCCTCATAGACAGTAATAATATACATATTTGTACCTGCAGTTTTAGTCATGTTTCATCAGATATTCATAAAACATAGTATTTGTAAATTAATTGGCTAAAAGGGCCTGTAGCCTACCAAGCTCCTCCATCCATGGAATTTTACAGAAAAGAGTACTAGAATGGGCTGTCATTTCTTTCTCCAGGGGATCTTCCCGACCCGGGGATCGCACTCTGGTCTCCCACATGGCAGGCAGATGCTTTACCCTCTGAGCCACCAGGAAAGCCCAAAGCAAAATATAAATTACCAAATAATTTCTTATGATAAGCATTTAAGATAATTTGAGTATTTGAAGAGCATTTTCTTTCAACATAGATTATAAAAACAAAGTACTTTTGCTCAGTTAAATGGCATTCCTTTCATTATGTTACTTTTACTTGAGATTTAAAGTTTAGTCAACCAAACCCAACCTTTAATTACCATTTAATTAAAATGTCAAATCAAACACATATAACTGTTTGGATTCCCCATAAAGCTCTTGAGTGCTGCAGGTGATAAGTGTTTTGCAGATGTTTACCAAGAGCAAATATTAAAACAATGGTCATCCATAAATAATCAGAACTACTCTAAAGAGGTCATTTTATTGGCTCATGAGTAAGACAGACAAAATAGGACCATTTTTTTAAAAGGAAAAAAATATTCATTCCTATGAGTTTCTTGCAGAGTCTTTCTAATTCCTTATATTTTAGTAACAATAGAATCATCAGAATGGAGTTTTTCAATTAATAAAGGCTGACAATCACTCATCCTTATACCACCAATTTCTGCTTCACTTAGCCTATGAAGAGTTAGATTTTATCATCTTCCTCATCACAAACCTTCATACGGACAATCAAGAACTTAATTTTGTGTGACACCAAAGCTAAGAAGACACAAAATCCCAAGTACTGACCCTTACATACAGTCCTCTTTGGCTAGCCCAGCCGAAATACTGGATAGTTAACTCCTGTGGTTAACCTTCTCTTAAATATATATATATATATGCATGCATGTTGTGTGTCCATATGTCTGCTTGCATAGGTGTGTTTATTTTAGAAAAAAAGATTCTACAGTCTCTGAGAGTACAAGAAACAGTGTTGATGATGAAACATTATAAGAAATGTCTTAGTAAGGAGGAAAGCATTATACTTCAAAGTGATCAAAACAGTGAGAAACTGCAGGATGGCAAATACATTGCAGTACAATATAACAAGCTAAACATACAGAGCAAGCATTGCATTGAAGTGTTGAAATCCTAAGGAAGCTAATATAAAATTTCTTTGCACCAGTGGATATCATTCAGTGCAAAAAAAGCAATCTTCTGAATAATGGGAATAACATTAAGGAAAAGCCATAAGTACATGGATGGATACCTCACACCACAAATCCTACAGGGTCACCTAGTTCTTCTGTGATACATATTATATGTACTATGGGAGAATGCCTTTCTAAAAAATAAATATACAGCCAAAGTGCAGAAAAAGGAGACCACAATGCAACAGCATTGAAATATTTAGTCTCTCACTGCTCTGTGTCTGGAAAGTGACTGGGATGCTTCAGGCAGCATTGAATAATGTTAGGAGGTAGCAATGGGTGAATGTGCCTTTGCTGAACTCATTTAATATGGTAATGGGAAACATACTGCTAGAAAAAACGTTTGTGAAGTAGTATTAAAGTCCACAAAGTGGCAAAAACAATGGCAAAAACTAGATTTATTCTTATTCCAAAATGATAAAGTTACTATTAAGCAGCTTTTGTTCTCTCTTTTATAAAACCAGCTTGAACATCTGGAAGCTCACAGTTCATGTACTGCTGAAGCCTGGCTTGGAGAATTTTGAGCATTATTTTACTAGCACGTGAGATGAGTGCAATTGTGTGGTAGTTTGAGCATTCTTTTGCATTGCCTTTCCTTGGGATTGGAATGAAAACTGACTCTTTCCAGTCCTGTGGCCACTGCTGAGTTTTCCAAATTTGCCGGCATATTGAGTGCAGCACTTTCACAGCATCATCTTTCAGGATTTGAAATACCTCTACTGGAATTCCATCACCTCCAGTAGCTTTGTTCGTAGTGATACTTTCTAAGGCCCACTTGACTTCACATTCCAGGATGTCTGGCTTTAGGTCAGTGATCACACCATCATGATTATCTTGGTCGTGAAGATTTTTTTCTACAGTTTCTCTGTGTATTCTTGCCACCTCTTTTTTTTTTTTTTCCCACCTCTTCTTCATATCTTCTGCTTCTGTTAGGTCCATACCATTTCTGTTTATTGAGCCCATCTTTGCATGAAATGTTCCCTTGGTATCTCTAATTTTCTTGAAGAGATCTCTAGTCTTTCCCATTCTGTTGTTTTCCTCTATTTCTTTGCATTGATTGCTGAGGAAGGCTTTCTTATCTCTCCTTGCTATTCTTCGGAACTCTGCATTCAGCTGCTTATATCGTTCCTTTTCTCCTTTGCTTTTCACTGCTCTTCTTTTCACAGCTATTTGTAAGACCACCCCAAACAGCCATTTTGCTTTTTTGCATTTCTTTTCCATGGGATGGTCTTGATCCCTGCCTCCTGTACAATGACACGAACCTCCATTCATAGTTCATTAGGCACTATATCTATCAGATATAGTCCCTTAAATCTATTTCTCACTCCCACTGTGTAATTGCAAAGGATTTGATTTAGGTCATACCTGAATGGTCTAGTGGTTCTCCTTACTTTCTTCAATTTAAGTATGAATTTGGCAATAAGAAGCTCATCATCTGAGCCACAGTCATCTCCCAGTCTTGTTTTTGCTGACTGTATAGAGCTTCTCCATCTTTGGCTTCAAAGAATATAATCAATCTGATTTCAGTGTTGACCAAAGGCAGAGGAATCAGAGAACAAATTGCCAACATCCGCTGGATCATGGAAAAAGCAAGAGAGTTCCAGAAAAACATCTATTTCTGCTTTATTGACTATGCCAAAGCCTTTAACTGTGTGGATCACAATAAACTGTGGACAATTCTAAAAGAGAGGGGAATACCAGACCACCTGACCTGCCTCTTGAGAAACCTATATGCAGGTCAGGAAGCAGCAGTTAGAACTGGACATGGAACAACAGACTGGTTCTAAATAGGAAAAGGAGTATATCAAGGCTGTATATTGTCACCCTGCTTATTTAACTTCTATGCAGAGTACATCATGAGAAATGCTGAGCTGAAAGAAGGACAAGCTCGAATCAAGATTGCTGGGAGAAATATCAATAACCTCAGATATGCAGATGACACCACACTTATGGCAGAAAGTGAAGATGAACTAAAAAGCCTCTTGATGAAAATGAAAGAGGAGTGTGAAAAAGTTGGCTTAAAGCTCAACATTCAGAAAATGAAGATCATGGCATCTGGTCCCATCACTTCGTGGGAAATAGATGGGAAACAGTGGAAACAGTGTCAGACTTTATTTTTGGGGACTCCAAAATCACTGCAGATGGTGACTGCAACCATGAAATTAAAAGACGCTTACTCCTTGGAAGGAAAGTTATAACCAACGTAGATAACATATTGAAAAGCAGAGATATTACTTTGTCAACAAAGGTCCATCTAGTCAAGGCTATGGTTTTCCCAGTAGTCATGTATGGATGTGAGAGTTAGACTGTGAAGAAAGCTGAGCACCGAAGAATTGATGCTTTTGAACAGTGGTGTTGAAGAAGACTCTTGAGAGTCCCTTGGACTGCAAGAAGATCCAACCAGTCCATTCTGAAGGGGATCAGTCCTGGCTGTTCTTTGGAAGGAATGATGCTATAGCTGAAACTCCAGTACTTTGGATACCTCATGCGAAGAGTTGACTCATTGAAAAAGACTCTGATGCTGGGAGGAATTGGGGGCAGGAGGAGAAGGGGAGGACAGAGGATGAGATGGCTGGATGGCATCACCGACTCGATGGATCTGAGTTTGAGTGAACTCTGGGAGTTGGTGATGGACAGGGAGGCCTGGTGTGCTGCAATTCATGGGGTCGCAAAGAGTCAGACACGACTGAGCAACTGAACTAAACTGAACTGAACTGTTCCCTCTACATAGAATTAAAATTAATGCAAATCATCAAAATATATAGAAGTGCTATTTTGGACAATTATTTCTAGTTATTGACCAAACAATATTGCCATCCCATCAGCCCACAGACTTTGCATAATGAAAATGTGTTTGCTCAAAGGTGTCAGAAATAATCACAGCAACTATAATAATGTTTTATTCGACCCATAAAATAGGTATTAATTTTGAGTTATGTTTTTCCCACACTTACTACAGATCAAAGTAAGATATTACTTCTAAAGAAAGAACATGTATTGTTTTAAAATAAACATGTATTGTTTTCAGTTCAGTTCAGTTCAGTCCAGTCGCTCAGTAGTGTCCGACTCTTTGTGACCCCAGAAATTACAGCACGCCAGGCCTTCCTGTCTTTCACCAACTCCCAGAGTTCACTCAAATTCTTGTCCGTCATGTCGGTGATGCCATCCAGCCATCTCATCCTCTGTTGTCCCCTTCTCCTCCTGCCCCCAATCCCTCCTAGCATCAGTGTCTTTTCCAAAGAGTCAACTCTTCACATGATGTGGCCAAAGTATTGGAGTTTCAGCTCCAACATCAGTCCTTCTAATGAACACCCAGGACTGATATCCTCTAGGATGGACTTGTTGGATCTCCTTGCAGTCCAAGGGACTCTCAAGAGTCTTCTCCAACACCGCAGTTCAAAAGCATCAATCTTCGGTGCTCAGCTTTCTTCACAGTCCAACTTGCACATCCATACCTGACTGCTGGAAAAACCATACCCTTGACTAGATGGACCTTTGGGTAATTCTATAATACATCAAAGTAAATGTTAAACTCATAATCTTTAGCTACTTCCTTGGTGTAAGAATATGATAACTTTTAAACTGGCAGTGGGAAAGTATATTTTCAAATCAATTTGTAAGCAAGTTTTGTATTGATCTCTTCCCTGATTTTATAAATTTCAATGGATAAATAGTCTAAAATCAATTTCTATTGTTTTATTTTCAATCATTTCCTCTTCAGCCTTTTGACATCTCATGTTCATTTTAAAATGTTGATAAAGTTGCCTTTTCAGTGATCACAGAAAGACTTATTCAATAATTGTTCTTGAAACACTTACCATCAGCCATCTTAAGCCTCTTCCTTAGCTTCAGCAGCACAGATCTTTCCTGGTATTTCTCTAAATTCACTGCAGGCCATATTCTTGATTCCTTCAGTCAAGTCTCTCTCTTTCCCCAATATTTTGTCTAGTTATGTCAGTTTTCTCTCCTTAATCCACATCTCTTCCATGTCACTCTCTCATCCCCTTACTTGAATTCCAGACTCATGTTTTTGCAAATGATTTCCAAAATTGGCATATCAGACTTCGTATAATATGCATTACTTTTACAAACTGAAGTTTTGTGGCAATTGTGGGGCAAGCAAGTGTATTGATGACATTTTTCCAACAGGCTTTGCATCACATTTTGGTAATTCTTGCAATATTTTTTTTCACTGTTATTATATTTGTTATGGTGATCCATGATCATTGATCTTTGATGTTACTATTGCATGAAAAAGTATGATTGGTTGAGCTTGATTAACACTTTTTAGCAATAAAACGGAAAATCCCCATGGACAGAGGAGCCTGGAGGGATACAGACCATGGGGTCACAGAAGAGTTCGATACAATTCAGCAACTAAACAGCAACAATCATGATATATATTTATGTATATTTAATGCTGTGGCACCATTAATAAAAGACAATATTATAATATTAACATAACATTTTATGTAATAGGAAACAAAAAACTGTAACTAGCTTCATTGCAATTTGCTTAATCATAATGGTCTGGAATCAAACCCAAAATAGCTCTGAGATGAGCGTATATACATGGTTTCTCTCCCAAGTTCCATATTGCAAAGATACATAGTATGCAGTTTTCCTAATCTCAACACATCCCAAAGAAAACTCAGCATTTTCCCTGCTCACTTTCCCTGAGCTCTGTTTCTTAGTGATTTTCCTTTATTCTCAATGGCTTGAATTTGAATATTTCACATCATCAATAAGTCCTTCCATTCTTATAACCTTTGCTTCCCTGGTATCTCAGATGGTAAAGAGCCTGCCTGCAATGCTGGAGACCTGGGTTCAATCCCTGAGTCAGGAAGACTACCCTGGAGAAGGGAAAGACAACCCACTCCAGTATACTTGCCTGGAGAGTCCCATGGACAGAAGAGCCCGGCCAGCTACAGTCCATGGGGTCGCAAAGAGTTGGACACAACTGAGAGACTTTCACTTCCCCAATTCCTGAAATTTTATGCTGGTTATTATGTCTGTTCAGAATTGTACAATCATTCCCAACTGGATTCCACAATTCAAAAAATTTCTTTGTGGTTTTGTTGACATTTTCTTTATAAAAACCTGAATCTGAAAGTGTCACACCTCTACTAACAACCTAAATTCAGTGAAGAGTAAAGATGAATTTTTCTAGATTTCTATCATCTGACTTCAGTTACTAGTACAGTCTTATCTCCTCAAGACATTGATACTAATTGTCCTTTCTTTCTAGCACAGTTATAATAAATATTGTCTTTCAACTGGCATTTGCTTTCTATTAATAGAACTCATTTCACTATCTATAGTGAAAGTGTTATATGTATGTGTGTATATATATATATATATATATGAATAAATATATATGCATAATATATATGTATATATTTCTATGGAAGTTTTTCCCAAGGCTCAGCTTTCAAGGCTCAGCTCATTAATGTTACTAAGGGAAAGACCACAGAGAGGATTAATAAGGTTAAATTCCTTTATCCTTACCTTTCTATAATCTTTCCTATATATCTGATTCATGCTGCTGCAGCTGCTAAGTCACTTCAGTCTTGTCGGACTCTGTGCAACCCCCTAGATGGCAGCCCACCAGGTTTCCCCATCCCTGGGATTCTCTAGGCAAGGACACTGGAGTGCATTGCCATTTCCTTCTCCAATGCAGGAAAGTGAAAAGTGAAAGTGGGGTCACTCAATTGTGTCCGACTCAGCGACCCCATGGACTGCAGCCCACCAGGCTCTTCCGTCCATGGGATTTTCCAGGCCAGAGTACTGGAGTGGGGTGCCATTACCATCTCTGATATCTGATTCATAGCCTTAGTGAAATAATAGTATGAGAATACACCAATGTCACAACTTTTCACTAAATTGTGACCTCCTCAAAACTATACTGATTTTTTAATTTCTATCATTTTGACTAGTTATGGATAGCAAACAATCAATAAATATTTTTAATTGAGTTAATGAGTCAGTATCAGTTAGTTAAACAATAAAAATATAACTTTTAACCACCATCTTGTTTCTAATATACCATAGTATTCTAATGTCTGAGGAGGCCTTACAAATAGCTGTGAAAAGAAGAGAAGCGAAAAGCAAAGGAGAAAACGAAAGATAAAGCATCTGAATGCACAGTTCCAAAGAAAAGCAAAGAGAGATAAGAAAGCCTTCCTTAGTGATCAATGCAAAGAAAGAGAAGAAAACAATAGGATTAGAAAGACCAGAGATTTCTTCAAGAAAATCAAAGATACCAAGGGAAGATTTCATGCAAACATGGGCTCAATAAAGGACAGAAATGGTATGGACTTAAAAGAAGCTGAAGATATTAAGTAGAGGTGGCAAGAATATATAGGAGAACTGTAGAAAAAAGAGCTCACGACCCAGATAATCACAATGGTGTGATCACTCATCTAGAGCCAGACATCCTGGAATGTGAAGTCAAGTGGGCCTTAGAAAGAATCACTGCGAACAAAGCTAGTGGAGGTGATGGAATTCCAGTTGAGCTGTTTCAAATCCTGAAAGATGATGCTGTGAAAGTGCTGCACTCAATATGCTGGCAAATTTGGAAAACTCAGCAGTGGCCACAGGACTAGAAAAGGTCCGTTTTCATTACAATCCCAAAGAAAGGCAATGCAAAAGAATGCTCAAACTACCACAAAATTGCACTCATCTCACACGCTAGTAAAGTAATGCTCAAAATTCTCCAAGCCAGGCTTCAGCAGTACGTGAACCGTGAACTTCCTGATGTTCAAGCTGGTTTTAGAAAAGGCAGAGGAACCAGAGATCAAATTGCCAACATCCGCTGGATCATGGAAAAAGCAAGAGTTCCAGAAAAACATCTATTTCTGCTTTATTGACTATGCCAAAGCCTTGGACAGTGTGGATCACAATAAACTGTGGAAAATTCTGAAAGAGATGGGAATACCAGACCACCTGACCTGCCTCTTGAGAAATCTGTATGCAGGTCAGGAAGCAACAGTTAGAACTGGACATGGATCAACAGACTGGTTCCAAATAGTAAAAGGAGTAGGTCAAGGCTGTATATTGTCACCCTGCTTATTTAACTTATATGCAGAGTACATCATGAGAAATGCTGGACTGGAAGAAACACAAGCTGGAATCAAGATTGCCAGGAGAAATATCAATAACCTCAGATATGTAGATGACACCACCCTTATGGCAGAAAGTGAAGAGGAACTAAAAAGCCTCTTGATGAAAGTGAAAGAGGAGAGTGAAAAAGTTGGCTTAAAGCTCAACATTCAGAAAACAAAGATCATGGCATCTGGTCCCATCACTTCATGGGAAATAGATGGGTAAACAGTGGAAACAGTGTCAGACTTTATTTTGGGGGACTCCAAAATCACTGCAGATGTTGACTGCAGCCATGAAATTAAAAGACGTTTACTCCTTGGAAGGAAAGTTATGACCAACTTAGATAGCATATTGAAAAGCAGAGACATTACTTTGCCAACAAATGTCCATCTAGTCAAGGTTATGGCTTTTCCAGTAGTCATGTATGGATGTGAGAGTTGGACTGTGAAGAAAGCTGAGTGCTAAAGAATTGATGCTTTTGAACTTTGGTGTTGAAGAAGACTCTTGACAGTCCCTTGGATTACAACGAAATCCAACCAGTCCATACTAAAGGAGACCAGTCCTGGGTGTTCATTGGAAGGATTGATGCTGAAGCTGAAACTCCAATACCTTGGCCACCTCATGTGAGGAGTTGACTTATTGGAAAAGACCCTAATGCTGGGTGGGATTGGGGGCAGGAGGAAAAGAGTTTGACAGAGGATGAGATGGCTGGATGGCATCACCGATTCGATTGACAGGTTTGGGTGAACTCTGGGAGTTGGTGATGGACAGGGAGGCCTGGCATGCTGCAATTCATGGGGTCGCAAAGAGTCGGACACGACTGAGCAACTGAACTGAACTGAACTGAACTGACTGAATATCTGTTCACTAGTATTGCTATGTATGCTTCTCCTTTATTGAATAGCCTTCGTACCAAATTCGCTCAATTTTCTATTGTGGTGTCTCAATGGATAAAGAATCCACCTGTAATGCAGGAGACACAGGAGACTCAAGTTCGATCCCTGGGTCTGGAAAATACCCTGGAGGAAGGCATGGCAACCTACTCCAGTATTCTTGCCTAGAGAATCCCATGGACAGAGTCTATAAGGTTGCAAAGTGTCAGACACAACTGAACAGATTCAGTACACACACATTTGTGTTTTCAATGACTTTTCAAGGTCTGTCAGGTATGAAGTATTCAGCTCTATCCTCTGTCCCTGTTACATGTGTGAGGAAGGAAAATGTAGCAGTGATGCAAGCATGAATTTAATAAAATTTAAACTCACTTAAGCAACTAGCATTCACATTACGGCACTTCAAAATATTCAGTGGCAATCTAGAGAAAAATATGATTTTATTTGTAATGTGTCAGGGAAAACAAGAAAATTTTCAGTTTGAAATGCTGTATAGTCAATCTCTTTTATTTAAAACGTGTTTTATAATACTGCCTAAAAGTGCAAATCTCTTCCAAAATGAACGTATTGCCTTGTTCACTAACTGGTGTTTAAAGTAACTACCCAGAAAGAATAGAACTGTCATATAGTGAATGGTATATCATATAGCAACTGTACTTAGTGTTATCTATTTTTATACTACTTTTTTCCATGATGCACTGTTTTTCTTTTTCCCTTCTGTAATTTTTCAGCATTTCAGTATGGAAATCTGAATGTCAGAGGGTGAAAATATGGCTGTCTCTGTACATTTGAAGTCTGCATTTACTACTCTTATGTTAACCATGCTATCATCCCACAAGGACATACCAATTGTAAACCTCCCTATGTCTTAGTTTTTATGTAAAAAATGTATAATGCAAAGTGATGAATTAGCAGCCAAGAGGTAAATGCTGCTAAATGTCACTTGATGATATCATGAGCCCTTGTACATGGGAAACTATATTTTCCCATGTAGCGGTGTATTAACTGCAAGAATATCTCTCTGTACTCTGATGTCTTGGAAGCAAGACTCTTTAGCAGAACAAAAATTGACTGCATGCAAACTTTTCTCACACTAATTAGGGAAAGTTGTCTACATTTTAATAACATAATCCAGGGTTGTTACTAAATCATCACATTTATACATTTTGGAAGAAGCATTATATATAGAAGAAAGTACTAAATGTCTCATAAAAATGTTAAACTGTGATAATCACTGTGAGAGATTAAAGACAAATATATGATTTCTGCCCATAAAAAAAATATTCAGTTAAACAAGTGAAAAATGCATGAATAAATATGCTTTCTAAATAATTATAAAAATCCCAATCTAATAATCAGCCACATTTCCATTCCAGTTCTTTGGGAATTTCAGTTTTGTCTAATTTAGAAATGCTTATAACATGCTAAGTAACATACAAGATACAGAATGAAAGAATTATTCACCAATGACAAATTTATCATAAAATCAGTCCCTTGGACTGCAAGGAGATCAAACCAGTCAATCCTAAAGGAAATCAATCCTGAATATTCATTGGAAGGGCTGATTCTGAAGCTGAAGCTTCAATACTTGGACCATCTGATGCAAAGAACCAACTCATTGGAAAAGACCCTGATGCTGGGAAAAATTGAGGGCAGGAGGAGAAGGGGACAACAGAGGATGAGATAGCTGAATGGCATCACTGACACAATGGATGTGAGTCTGAGTAAACTCTGGGAGTTGATGAACAGGGAAACCTGGTGTGTTGCAGTCCTTAAGTTTGCAAAGAGTCAGACATGACTGAGTGACTGAACAACAACAACACTTATGCAAGCTGAGATCTTTTTCTGTATTTTCACTTTAGTTTTATTACCATGGTTGTGTTTTATAGTGCTAGTATCATACTCTCCTAAATTATTTAAAGTTTAGAATACATTTAATTATCTGACCTTACAGTTCTCCATTAACTTTCTTTTACAATATTTTTTTTTCATTTGGATTTCACTTTTTTTTTTCCCATGTGAGATATTTCTATCAGTTAAAAAATAGAACTTGGGTTTTATTGAAATTGCATGAAAAGGTGATATTCATCCAAAGAGAATTTTGTTCTAGTTATCAATTAGTGTATAACTAACTACCTCCAATCTTAATGGCCTAGAGTGACATACATCTTATCATATCCTATGATGGACATGGGGGATCAAAAATTTGTGCCAGGCTTGGTGAGGCAATTCTGTGCCACACAGGTTCAATTAAGGTCACTTGGTGATATTCCAGTCTGACTGAGCTGGTTTGAAGTTTCCAAGACAGTTTCATTCACATATCTATCACCTAATAATTCACATATAAAATAATTCCCTTACCTATAATTCCAACATGGAGAGCTGGAAAGGTCCCCTTCCATTTAATCTCAGGGCTTCTCCACATGGTTTCTTTAGAAGTTTTTGAATTTCATGCATGTCATCTCAGGGTTCAAGAAATCAAAGCTTAAGCTTCCAGCTTCTTAATGGCTTGGTTTCGGAAAGTCATTTTTGCTATACTCTATTGTTCAAAGCCATCACAGGCAGTCAAGATTCAAGAGGAAGATTACTAGATTCCACTGCATGAAAGAAAAGGGGCAAAGCACCTATGTCTATTTTTAATTTATCAGAGTTGGTCCCCTTCCCACAAATCATTTACATTCTTTCAACACACCAAATACAATTACCCCATCCAAGTTTTCCAAACTCTTGGTTCTGTTATAGCTTCAGATCAAAATAATGAAAACAGGGAAGTTTCCCTAAGATATAGGATGTAACAACAACAACAACAACAAACACTGATATCTGTCCAGCTGAACATTTTCTGGCTGGTAGAACTGTTCCCAGGGCATAGGTATGCATCCCAGGATTTCTCCTGGACCAGATGTCTCAAGCAAAAGAGAAACTAGGCATTCCCTAGCTCATACTAGGCTGGTAATTTACAAATATGTAACGTTTTTCCTGCTCGGTGTTGGGAGTTTTTCCTGCTCTTTCCCATGGTGTGCTTTGGTCCCATGCCTAACTTTTGAGTTGAAGCTGGCTCCACTCTGCTGAAACCTTGGTGATGACATGTAGCAAACAGCTCTGTGTCTATCCATAGAGTGAAAAGTTGGCAATTTAGAGGGCAGTAGGTTTTCTCTTCCTTCTTTGCATGTAAGTTATCCACACTCAAAATGGAAGCAGCAGTATATATCAGTGAGCCCCTTCCACCATTATGCAACATTATCATTCAATGAAAATATGCTGTCATTTTTAGATCCATTTAAAATAATTTGCTTTATCTGGAAATTGAAGAAATAGCATGTTACATGAAAATCTAAAATTTATAGATTCTAGCAGAAATAATGCATTTGCTCTACCAGTTCTTTCACAAAAATTCAGACTTTGCAAAATTCACTGGTTTTCATTAAAAATTTTAAAAAATCAATCGAATCAATAATGCAACTTGCTTACCAGGAAATACTGCATTAAGTCTGTAACAAAATAATTTTTCAACTGAATTTATTTTCACAGCATCTGCATAAAACCACAGAGAGGGATAAAGAGTACTTTTGAAAATATGTATTTATAATCTTATCAACTTAACTACAACTTTGTTTTTAGCATTCCTGCTTTGGTCTATATAGCTGGAGTTTCTCAAGTCAAAAATTCAAAGTCTATGTCCCTGGAAATGTATGGCATTTGGGGGCAATTTGAGGTAGCTTCTGACAGAGCCATTTACAATTCCTTAATTACAACCCACACAGCCCATATCGTTATGTGAATTGTGCTGAAAAGCCTTACCACCTGCTCATCTGTACAGAGCAGACCACATCCATGTGACTCACTGAGAACTTCATTATTCTTCCATTATTACAAACTTAGGACTTCAAAAATGAACCATCTTTGAAAAACACCATTTAGAAAAGCTTCCAGTGCCTGAATCCTACTGGAATTTAGATTTCTGGCTAAACACTTTTTAAATTTATATTTTTGGTTAATTATGAAAAGGGGCTCCTACTCTATTATTCTACTTAACAAATTATTGTCAATTATGGGAAAAATCATTGCTTTTTAAAATTTTTATTTTAAAGCAGTCTTATTAATTAATCTATTATTTCTGAGACCGTTTGAATCAATATTTTGGCCTTTTCTAGAGGGAACATTTATTTTTAAAATAAAAAGCATTAGGGACTTTTTTTTAACAATAGTTGTGTTACTTTATATTTTATTACATAGGATGAAAATTCAAGATTAATGCAATAGCTGAAAAAGTTCTTATAAATTAAATGGAAGTATTAATAACTATACTTATGATATACAAAATAATATTCTTCTGTTCCTATTCCATTAACAAATTTTATCATTGTCTATTTAATTTTATCCAATTTGTATCTACCATGTAGTTACATTTTTCCCTTTGACCTATGATTAAATGAATTATATTAATACATTGAAACATTAGTAGACTGATTACATTATCCTTTCTAAGAACTCCCAGAAAATAGTCCTTCTTGATTATGTTTTCCTAGTTTTGTTTTGTTAGTTTACACATACATTAAACTAAGATGTTCACTTCATTTTTCAAATGTGGAATGTATCTTTAATATTATTTTTATACTATTTTTGTGTTGTTTTGGTAACAGAGGTTTCCTAGCCTCATAAAATAATTCAGAAATCTGGTATCCTATTTTATACATTGGAACACCTTGAAGATATATGTTTAAAAAAAATCACAGCAAATTTTAAAGAATTTACTTTAAAAATATATATATGATCTTGGTGTTTTCTATTTAAGATAGCTATTGGGCATGTTATTTCATTACATCCTTGCTGTCAGTCTAACTTTATTCTCTGCTTCTTCTTTAAGACCTACTGATCTTTATATATTCTAAAAATCTTCTAATCTATTCTGATTTTTTCAGTGTTTTCTGAAACTATATTTACTGAATAGTTCAGTTGTAAATATTAAAACTTTGACTTAATTTTGTAGCTGTAACTGTTATCCTCAAATTAACTAGGAATTTATCTTTTAATGATTTTTTTAAAACTTTTAACTTTGCTATTTAATTTCCTAATGTTTTATTTTATCTTTATCCTTCTTATTTCTTATTTTTATTTTATGTTGTCTGTCTTATACTGCATTCATCCTCTGTGGATGCCTAATTTTTGTTGCTATTTTAATTGAGTCTTTCAGTACTTCATTACATGGTTAAGTATGTGGCAGCAGGCTTTTTGAATCATTCACATTTTAAAATCTCTTTACCACTGTGCTACTACCACAGTGCTTATGAGAAGAGCAAATTGCCTACTATTAATTTGTTCAGTTATACATTTCCATCTTAAGTTCTTTAGTTTGGCCTATTTACCCATTAATGGGTGGGGAAATTTTAGTTCAATCAGTTCAGTTCAGTCACTCAGATGTGTCTATTTGTGATCCCATGGACAGCAGCATGCCAGGCCTCCCTGTCCATCACCAACTTCGAGTTTTTTTCAAACTCATGTCCATTGAGTCAGTGATGCTATCCAACTGTCTCATCCTCTGTAGTCCCTTTCTCCTCCCGCCTTCAATCTTTCCCATCATCAGAGTCTTTTCCAATGAGACAGTTCTTCATATCAGGTGGCCAAAATATTGAAGTTTCAGCTTCAGCATCAGTCCTCCCAATGGATATTCAGGACTGATTTCCTTTAGGATGGACTGGTTAGATCTCCTTGCAGTCCAAGGGACTCGCAAGAGTCTTCTCCAACATCACAGTTCAAAAGCATCAATTCTTCAGTGCTCAGCTTCTTTATAGTCCAACTCTTACATCCATACATGACTACTGGACCATAGCTTTGATTAGATGGACCTTTGTTGACAAAGTAATGTCTCTGCTTAATAATATGCTGTCTAGGTTAGTCATAACTTTTCTTTCAATGAGCAAGCATCTTTTAATTTCATGGCTGCAGTCACCATCTGCAGTGATTTTGGAGCCTAAGAAAATAAAGTCTGTCATTATTTCCATTGTTTCCCCATCTATTTGTCATGAAGTGAAGTCATGGGACCAGATGCCATGATCTTAGTTTTCTGAATGTTGAGTTTTAAGCCAACTTTTTAACTCTCCTCTTTCACTTTCATCAAGAGCCTCTTTAGATCTTCTTCACTTTCTGCCATAAGGATAGTGTCATCTGAATATGTGAAGATATTGATATTTCTCCCAACAATCTTGATTTCAGCTTGTGCTTCATCCAGCCTAGCGTTTCTCATAATGTACTCTGCATAGGAATTAATAATTTATTTTCAAATTATTTTCTTCCACACAGTATATCTTGATTTATGAAAAATCTTCATGTAAAAAATTCTTTTTTTCCCATTGTATCTTTGAGTGTTTGTGCCCAGGTTTTCCCTTCTACACAAGAGAAGACTCTACACATGGACATCACCAGATGATCAACACCGAAATCAGATTGATTATATTCTTTGCAGCCAAAGATGGAGAAGCTCTATACAGTCAACAAAAACAAGACCAGGAGCTGACTGTGGCTCAGATCGTGAACTCCTTATTACCAAATTCAGACTTAAATTGAGGGAAGTAGGGAAAACTGCTAGACCATTCAGGTATAACCTAAATCAAATCCCTTATGATTATACAGTGGAAGTGAGAAATAGATTTAAGGGCCTATATCTGATAGATAGACTGCCTGATGAACTATGGAATGAGGTTCATGACATTGTACAGGAGACAGGGATCAAGACCATCCTCATGGAAAAGAAATGCAAAAAAGCAAAATGGCTAACTGGGGAGGCCTTACAAGTAGCTGTGAAAAGAAGAGAGGTGAAAAACAAAGGAGAAAAGGAAAGATATAAGCATCTGAATGCAGAGTTCCAAAGAATAGCAAGGAGAGATAAGAAAGCTTTCTTCAGTGATCAATGCAAAGAAATACAGGAAAAGAACAAAATGGGAAAGACTAGAGATCTCTTCAAGAAAATTAGAGATATCAAGGAAACATTTCATGCAAAGATGGGCTCGATAAAGGACAGAAATGGTATGGACCTAACAGAAGCAGAAGATATGAAGAAGAGGTGGCAAGAATACACAGAAGATCTGTACAAAAAAGATCTTCACAACCCAGATAATCACGATGGTGTGATCCCTCATCTAGAGCCAGATATCCTGGAATGTGAAGTCAAGTGGGCCATAGAAAGCATCACTACAAAGCTAGTGGAGGTAATGGAATTCCAGTTGGGCTATTTCAAATCCTGAAAGATGATTCTGTGAAAGTGCTACACTCAATATGCCAGCAAATTTGGAAACTCAGCAGTGGCCACAGGATGGGAAAAAGTCAGTTTTCATTCCAATCCCAAAGAAAGGCAATGCCAAAGAATATTCAAGCTACCGCACAATTGCACTCATCTCACATGCTAGTAAAGTAATGCTCAAAATTCTCCAAGCCAGGCTTCAGCAATACGTGAACCATGAACTTCCTGAAGTTCGAGCTGGTTTTAGAAAAGGCAGAGGAACCAGAGATCAAATTGCCAATATCCTCTGGATCATGGAAAAAGCAAGAGTTCCAGAAAAACATTTATTTCTGCTTTATTGACTCTGCCAAAGCCTTTGATTGTGTGGATCACAATAAACCGTGGAAAATTCTTCAAGAGATGGGAATACCAGACCACCTGACCTGCCTCTTGAGAAATCTGCATGTAGGTCAGGAAGCAACAGTTAGAACTGGACATGAAATACAGACTGGTTCCAAATAGGAAAAGGAGTACGTCAAGGCTGTATATTGTCACCCTGCTTATTTAACTTCTATGCAGAGTACATCATGAGAAACGCTGGACTGGAAGAAACACAAGCTGGAATCAAGATTTGCGGGAGAAATATCAATAACCTCAGATATGCAGATGACACCACCCTTATGGCAGAAAGTGAAAAGGAACTAAAAAGCCTCTTGATGAAAGTGAAAGAGGAGAGTGAAAAAGTTGGCTTAAAGCTCAACATTCAGAATATGAAGATCATGGCATCTGGTCCCATCACTTCATGGGAAATAGATGGGGAAACAGTGGAAACAGTGGCAGACTTTATTTTTGGGGACTCCAAAATCACTGCAGATGGCGATTGCAGCCATGAAATTAAAAGACGCTTACTCCTTGGAAGAAAAGTTATGACCAACCTAGAAAGCATATTCAAAAGCAGCGACATTACTTTGCCGACTAAGGTCTGTCTCGTCAGGACTATAGTTTTTCCAGTAGTCATGTATGGTTGTGAGAGTTATACTGTGAAGAAGGTTGAGCGCCAAGGAATTGATGCGTTTGAACTGTGGTGTTGGAGAAGACTCTTGAGAGTCCCTTGGACTGCAAGGAGGTCCAACCAGTCCATTCTGAAGGAGATCAGCCCTGGGATTTCTTTGGAAGGAATGATGGTGAAGCTGAAACTCCAGTACTTTGGCCACCTCAGGCGAAGAGTTGACTCATTGGAGAAGACTTTGATGCTGGAAGGGATTGGGGGCAGGAGGAGAAGGGGACGACAGAGGATTAGATGGCTGGATGGCATCAGGGACTCAATGGATGCGAGTCTGAGTGAACTCCAGGAGCTGGTGATGGACAGGGAGGCCTGGCGTGCTGCACTTCATGGGGTCGCAAAGATTCGGACAGGACTGAGCGACTGAACTGAACTGAAGAGAGTTCAAAACTTAGCAAGAAAAATACTATTAAGAATAATCCTTTTCGATTTGAGGCTCTGCCTTCTTGACCTAAAGGGATGGCAGCTCTGTTTTTCAGACCCAGTTGGTCTATCATACTATGCTTGCACGTCTTCTAGGCAGGATTGGTAGCCCCAAGACTCTAGGACACCCTTTTCCCACAGCTCAGTTGGCCCTGTTCTATGATTCCAGATAGCCATCATCTGGTCTGCTGAAACTGGGGAAATGGACCCCCATCCCCACCTTTAAAACCACAGAGGCAGCCCTGAAGATCTCTGAATAATGTTCAGGGTCATTCCTCTTTGTATTAAAGAATAAGGCACATTTGTGGCTAAAAAATGTTGATGATATGGTCTGGTATAGTGTAAGAAATCTGACAGTCTTTCTTCATTTTGTTATTATTGTTTAGTTCACTAAGTCAGGTCTAATTCTGTTGAAACCTGATGGACTATAGCCCTCCAGACTCCTCTCTCCATGGGATTTCCCAGGCAAATATACTGGAGTGTGTTGCCATTTCCTTCTTCAGGGGATCTTCCTGACACAGGGATCGAACACACATCCCATTCGTTGGCAGGCAGATTCTTTACCCCTGAGCCACCAGAGAAACCCCTCCATTTTTCTTCTCTCTGTTCCCTTCAGTTCATAGTGCAGTTTTGTTGTTTTGTCTTTTCCTGGACAGGCTGATTTAGTCCAGTATTCACACCCACACCTGTTTCCTTCTCTTATGACTTTGTAGTCAATAC
The DNA here is from genome assembly GCF_014754425.2 of Oryx dammah. NCBI lineage: Eukaryota > Metazoa > Chordata > Mammalia > Artiodactyla > Bovidae > Oryx > Oryx dammah. The sequence goes on along the minus strand of NW_024070208.1, from coordinate 5,444,597 downwards.
TTAGTTCTCTCTTCTGAACAGGCTTTCTCGTTTTTTGACATAAGAATAGGCTGAAAGTTTGCAAACCTCCAAGTTATGTTTCCTTTTTGCTTAACAATTCCATCTTTAGTTTCACTTTCTACTGTCACATTTGATTATAAGCTGTCAGGAGGAGACAAGACTATCCTTCAAAGTTTTGTTTAGAAATCTCCTCAGCTAAATATACAAAATTTTTGCTTTCAAGTTCTACCTTTCACAAAAACACTAGAACACTGTCCAGCCAAGAATTCATAACATTTTAACAAGAATTACCTTTCCTCCAGTTCCTGATAACATCATTCTCATTTGAATCTAAGACCTCATCACAATCATCATTAACAGGTATATATTTACCAATATCCTATTCGTGACTATTTATGGAAGCTTTTTCTATAACTCTCTTCTTTCCTTCTTGAGCCTTCACCAGAAACATTTAATAGTTGCTTCATAGAAAAGTAGGGCTTTTGTACCTCAAAACTCTTTCAACCTCTCCCCATTACCTAGTTTCAAAGCTGTTTCCACATTTTTAGATATTTGTTACAGCAACACCTCACTTCCAGTTGCCAAAGTGTGTCTTAGTCAGTTTAGTTTTCCATAACAAAATGGTAAAACACAGAAATCTATGTTTCATAAATCTAGAGCCTAGAAATCCAAAATGAGAGTGCCATCAGGGTCACATTCTGATGAGAACTTTCTCCCTGACCTGTAGATGGCCACCTTCTTGCTATCACATGGCAGAGAGCCATGATCTCGTCTTCTTATTATAAGGACATAAATACTATCACAGGGGTTCACTTTCATGACTCAGTTTAAACTTAATTACCTTCCTGAGGCCCTAAATACAAATTCCTTCAAATTGGGGTTAGGGCATCAATATATGAATTCAAGGGATACACAAACACTCATTCCCCAAAATGTAGGTTTATTCTGTCCCTTGGTTAGGGTCAACATTCTCCTTTTCTGTTTTAAGCTCCTATGGCTGGGAGGTACATATATATTTCAGTGATTATTGTCATTAAATAAATTAAAGGTGTTTTGTGACAAAACCCTCTTCTATGGACCCTTTAAATCAGTCAATAGAATTCCACTGAATTATTGGCACATATATAAGTAATTTGTTTGCTTTACTGAAAAACTGATGCAATGATCCCTAAAGACGAAGTAGTAGTAAAAATTCTTACCTCACATTCTCCACATACACACACATACACATATGCCAAAGTTCTTGATTTGAATTTATATACCTCTAATTAGCATATACTGCTGAGTGTAAATTTATTACTTTTCCTAAGATCTTTTTTTCCCCCAAATGTCTTAACTCCAAATCCTTGGAATAACTCTCTCATATACTCACCACCTAAAAGGTAATCACACAAATTTTCACAAAAATATATTCTTGTACACCAGAAAAATAAAATATAAAGAATATAATTTTAAATGTATTAAAATATAATATAAAATGTGAAAAAGTAACACAATTGTTAGATTTTTTCTACCAATACACTACTTGTGTAATAGAACTGTTTTACCCCCAAAGGAGCAAACACTGCCATACTTAACAAGGTTCTTTGTGGAAAATGTTAGTATCATTTTTTATGCAGCCTTCCAAGTTTCAAATTTTTGGCTAATCTCCACTATATGGTATTTAATATCTCCATGTTTTGTAGTCCCATCTTTCTACTCATCTAGTCACTAATTTTCAGTCCAATTACTGCTAATATGAAAAACCTTGATGCAGTATACATTTTACTGTTTCAACATTTTTGTCTTTGAAGCAAATGGCTCATATTCCAACTTTCTTACATCTAGACTTAACATATATACACACACACACACACACACACATATGTATATATACATATATACACATATATACTTTTCTGTAGGTCTTTGCTAGTAGCTCAGATGGTAAAGAATCTGCCTGCAAGGTGGGAGACCTGGATTCAATCCCTGGGTCAGGAAGATCAGCTGGACAAGAGAATGACAATCCACTCCAGTATTCTTGTTTGGAGAAATCCATGGAAAGAGGAGCCTGGCAGGCTACAGTCCATGGGTTGCAAAGAGTCAGACATGGTTGAGTGACTAATACTAACATGCTTTGCTATAAGTATCATTTGCAAAATATTTTCAGTCTAAGTTCACAATTTTTTTTTTTCTGATTATTTTCTTAACATTCTTGCTATCATCACTCAGGTAGACTTTACCAGTATACTTGTAGGGCCACCGCTGTATTATTTATATGAAATTTACTTGCATGTTTTATCTCTCCAGTATTTTGTGGATAGGGATCACATCTCATTCACGTTTGTGCCATTTGGTGTGTGGTTTGCCACTGAAAACTTTTAAATGATCTAGAAAGCTTCATGAAACATATGCTACAGGCTATAGGCCCTTTATTATCCTGAACCTAGGGCTATTTGTGGAAAGAATTGATTTCAGTCCCTCAACAGTAAGTGACAGCTTGCAGCAAGCCCCAGCAAGCAGTAAGCTGGAAGCAAAGTCTTAGTTTTCTGGACAAGGGATCCTAAGCACTGGACTGCAGGAGCCAGCAGTTAGGGATAGAGTCCCCAATCCTTACCTCTTTAGTCAAGAATGAATTCAGGTGAGGAAGCAGAAGGTAAAATAAGTAAAGTAAGAAATTTATTGAAAAGAAAAGCACATGCAGAGAGGTGCACAGGTGAGCTCAGACAGAGAGTTGTGCCTTTGGGAAGTTAAAATCCTTTATAAAGGGGCAGTTTTCTGGGTCTTTGTCTTTTTTCAAGCCAATCATTTTGCTTTCCACCCCTCCCCCTTTTCCTGGTTAATGTATATTATGACTCACCCCAGCCAAGATAAATCTTAAATTGAAAGCTTTGGGGAGGAGAAAGATTCATTATGGTCTCAAATTATCCTCTGATTTTGACTCCAAGGAGTCTTTCTGGGTATGTGTAGTGTCTCCCTTATCCTAAAGATGGGGGAGTAGAGATCCCTTAATCCTTTACTCAGACAGTTTTGCCTCTCCTTCCTTGCCATGATTATTTCCTTAAGATGTTTACAAGAGACAAAGACTGGGCATTTACCCAATCTTTCTGTTTCTGTTGTTACTTCCATTTTGGAGGGCAAATAGGAGGCTGATTGTAAATTCCAAAACTGGAGCCCACCTATTTCTTGTCTCAGGAAATGCAAAGAGGAGACTGGCTGATTGTAAACGTCCAACCTGAAAGCCCATCTGTCTCTTACCTCAGAATCAATGATAAAGATCTGGTTCAAGTCCCTGTGCCACTATGGGCCTATGGATCTTCAGACAAATTCAAGTCTACAAAGCCAAATGACAATTTTTGCATATCTGAAAGAGTTGTTCAAGAATTAGCTGAGTTACGGTATGTAAGTCACATAGCAAATACTGAATAAGTATTAATCATTGTTATTGCTAAGTAGTTAGAATAGGAAAAAGGAGTCCATATGGTGGTGGCTAAAAGACAAAGAAAGAAAAAACCCATGAAACTAGAACAAAGGAAGGTCCAAGGACCAGAGTGAGAACCTCAGGTAAAACAAACAGCCCTCCTGGCCATCCCAATTTACATAGGGCAGGCTCAAGGGGAGGATAAAAAGCATATAAAAAGAGGAGCCAAAATTGAACCATGGGCTTCTCTTCTCTTCGAGTCTTTTAGATTGGCCTGCCCTCACATTGAGTTATAACACTGGTCCATCTGTCACATCAAATTTTTCTGTGATGAGACAGAACCAAGGAAATTACACACTCCCTGGACATTTTTATCTGGGTATGTCAATTTGAGAGTAAGCAGCATTCTGAAGGGCAGCATTAATATTAGCAGAATTACTTTGCAGAGAGTTGTGGTCAAAAATGAAGTTAGATATTTTAGCTATTAGTAACCAAATTCTAGCAATTAACTTTAAATAGAGTTTAGGAAAAGATCAGTGGTAGATTTATATGATGCAGCCATAAGGAAGATTTGAAACTCTCTGTTTTTAGTGCAAAAACTCAATAGCTCATGTGAGTGTTACTGAGTCTGAGCTTGCTCTACTTGCTGTGCAAGAGGACAATGAATCTAAGAGATGAGGTATTAAGACAAGCATTAAGACTTTATTCTGAAACTAGGTTTTCAGAGTAGATGGCAGACTAACATCTCAAAATAACCATTTTGTAAGTGTCTGGATGCTAGGTTCTTTAATGGTTCGGGGAAGGGGAAAGGTGAGGAAAGAAAGTAAAAAGCCCACTTAATCTTGCAAATATCTCCTAAAATCGCAAGCCTCAGGCAGGGGGATGTGCTAATTTTGTCTTTCTTGCCATCTACAGGTGACAGGGTGCTGAACAAAGGCACTTTAGCTTAAAAGCCAGGCAGAGGGGCAGGATTCTCTGAGGCAGGCCATTATGTGCAATTATAATAGCAAAAGATGACAAAAACACACCTCTAGAGTGGAAGAGTCAACACTAACTCTGGTTACAAAAGCTCATTAGCAAATCCACATATTTGTAAGGAGAATATGGCGATCTGGATATCTATTATTCTATCAATGTTTACTTCTCTATTTAGTGCATCTCTGTGGGCTATCACTTTACATTTAAATCTCTCATACTGGACACATATACATGTGGATGAATGGATGTGATTCTGTTCCATTATTTACAAAAACAGGAATTGGGTTATAGTTTCCCAAGTCCTGTTTTAATGTTTGGGTAAAAAAAGTTTTTAAGTATCATCAAATTTTACCAAGGAAGTATTATGTGGAAAACAATTTGAAAACATTAACTTAAACCTTTACTTCATCCTCCTTTTGTACCTATCTTAGCCTATCCATTACCCATGTAGTGGCTGGACCAGCCCTCGTGGGCCTTACTTTGATTGGATGATACCTTCAGCAATAAAATCAGTGAATTTTAGGGAAGAAAAAGAACAAGAGTTTGTTAAAATTCCTGGAGGGTACAAGGCACATGTGGAATCACACAGTAAGGTCACAGGTAGTTTGTGTTAAGTCTCTTTAGTTGTGTACAAATCTTTGCCAGTCTCCTCTGTCCATGGAATTCCCCAAGCAAATGTTGACTAACAAAAAAAAAAAAAAAAGTGCTCAACCTAAAAGTTGAGAGTTAGGTTTTGTTTTGTGGGAATGTTAGGACTTGAGCATGGGAAACAGCATCTCATGTGACCCCAAGGGAGCAGACTCCAAGGAAGCAGGGGAGGAGCCAGGCTAGATACAAGTTTGTAGCAGTTGAGTTCAGTTCAGTAGCTCAGTGGTGTCTGACTCCTTGTGACCCCATGGACTGAGCATTCTAGGCTTCCCTGTCCATCACCAATTCCCACAGGTTACTCAAACTCATGTCCATCAAGTCCACAATACCATCCAACAATTCCATCCTCCGCTGTCCCCTTCTCCTCCTGCTTTCAATCTTTCCCAGCATCAAGGTCTTTTCAAATGGGTCAGTTCTTCACATCAAGTGGCCAAAGTATGGGAGCTTCAGCTTCAGCATCAGTCCTTCCAATGAGTACTCAGGACTGATTTCCTTTATGATGGACTGGTTGGATCCTGTTGCAGTCCAAGGGACCCTCGAGAGTCTTCTCCAACACCACAGTTCAAAAGCATCAATTCTTTGGCACTCAGCTTTCTTTGTAGTACAACTCTCACATCCATTCATGACTACTGGAAAAAACATAGCTTAGACGAGATGGACCTTTTTTGGCAAAGTAATGTCTCTGCTTTTTAGTATGTTGTCTGTGTTGGTCATAAATTTGCTTCCAAGGAGGAAACGTCTTTTAATTTTATGGCTGCAGTCACCATCTGTAGTGATGATGGAGCCCCCAAAATAAGGTTTCCCACTGTTTCCACTGTTTCCTCATCTATTTGCCATGAAGTGATGGGACCAGTTGCCATGTTTTGGTTTTCAATGCCATGGAAACCATGTAAACCATGGTTTAGTAACCCATGCCATGATTAATTTTCTGAATGTTGAGTTTTAAGCCAGTTTTTTCACTCTCTTCTTTCACTTTCATCAAGAGGCTCTTTTGTTCTTCTTTGCTTTCTGCCGGAAGGGTGGTATCATTGGCATATCTGAGGTTATTGATATTTCTCCCGGCAATCTTGTTTCCAGCTTGTACTTCATCCAGCCCAGAATTTCACATGATGTACTCTGCATATAAGTTAAATAAGCATAGGGACAATATACAGCCTTGATGTACTCTTTTCCTCATTTGGAACCAGTCTGTTGATCCATGTCCAGTTCTAACTGTTGCTTCCTGGCCTGCATACAGATTTCTCAATAGGCAGGTCAGGCGTTCTGGTATTCCCATCTCTTATAGAATATTCCACAGTTTGTTATGATTCACACAAAGTCTTGGGTATAGTCAATAAAGCAGAAACAGATGCTTTTCTGGAACTCTCTTGCTTTTTCGATGATTCGAGGGGTGTTGGAATTTGATCTCTGGTTCCTCTGCCTTCTGTAAATCCAGCTTGAACATCTGGAAGTTCATGGTTCATATGTTGTTGAAGCCTGGCTTGGAGAATTTTGAGCATTACTTTGCTATCATGCGTGATGAGTGCAATTGTGCAGTAGTTTGAACATTCTTTGGTGATGTTTGCAGTAAGGGACAAGTAATCTGAATATGAAAATATTACAGTTAGAACTGGATATGGAACAATGGACTGGTTCCAAATCGGGAAAAGAGTATGTCAAGAGTGTGTATTGTCACACTTCTTATTGAATTTATATGCAGAGTACATCACACAAAATGTCAGACTGGATGAAACATAAGCTGGAATCAACATTGCAGGCACAAATATCAATAAACTCAGATATGCAGATGACATCACCCTTATGGCAGAAAGCAAAGAACTAAAGAGCCTCTTGATGAGTGTGAAAGAAGAGAGTGAAAAAGCTGGCTTAAAACTCAACAAACTAAGATCATGACATCTGGTCCCATCACTTCATGGCAAATAGATGAGGAAATAGTGGAAACAATGAGAGACCTTATTTTGAGGGGTTCGAAAATTGCTGCAGATGGTACTGCAGCCATGAAATTAAAATATGCTTGCTCCTTGGATGCAAAGCTATGACCAACCTAGATAGCATACTTAAAAGCAGAGACATTATTTGCCAACAAAAGTCCATCTACTCAAAGCTGTGTTTTTTCAATAGTCATATGGATGTGAGAGTTGGACTATAAAGAAAGCTGAGCACCAAAGAATTGATGTTTTTGAACTGTGGTGTTGGAGAAGGCTCTTGAGAGTTCCTTGGACCACAATGAGATCAAACCAGTCCATCCTAAAGGGAATCAGTCCTGAATATTCATTGGAAGGACTGATGCTGAAGATGAAACTCCAATAATTTGGCCACCTGATGGGAAGAACTGATTCATCGGAAAAGACCCTGATGCTGGGAAAGATTGAAGGCAAGAGGAGAAGAGGATAACAGAGGATGAGACGATCAAATGACATCACCGACTTGATGGACATGAGTTTGAGTAAGCTCCGGGAATTGGTGATGGACAGGGAAGCCTGGAATGCTCTAGTCCATGGAGTTGCAAAGATTCGGACACGACTGAGTAACTGAACTGAATTCAAGTATCCGTATCCGGGCCTGCTGAAATTATTTCTTTCAGATGCATCTAGGTCTCTGGGGCCAATCCTGCTTTCTTTATTATTCACATACTAATTCCTTGTTTACCATAAGAGATGGTGAATGTGGGGATGGCTGCCCCTCACATTCCTTCAGTTCCTCATGCTTAGCAGGGAGAAAGTAGCCCATGGCTTCCAAATAGCTGGGTTTGTTTCCCCTGGTTTCAGAAATTTGCATTTGGAAAAGGCTTGTTTACTGATAGAATGTACAGCAGAAAATATTTCATTTCACACAAGAATACTGGAATGGATTGCTATGCCCTCCTCCAGGGAATCTCTCTCCCTGCCCTCCTCCCCCTAGAGATTAGCTTCACATCTCTTATGTGTCCTGCATTGGCATGCCGGTACTTTACCACTAGCACCCCCTGGGAAGACCCTTAAAGTCACAGGTAGAGAGAGAGAGAGAATTGGGGGATCTAGAATTCTGTTTTTACTGGCCTATCTTGGAAGCCTAGGTTTTCTAGAATTGACTCTACTGGTGAATTTGAAATAAAAGAGCGAGAATTAAATCTCTGAAACTAAAAAAATAAAATCAGGGCTACTAACTTGTCATTTATTGAAATCAACCAAGATCTCTAAAACAATGGAGGCTGGGGGGCTGACTCTTTACCTAGTCAGGCATGTGAAAATGTGTTTATTAGAGATAGCTGCCTTTGAAGTGAATGTCTCTTTGAAGTGAATTCTTAGGCAATCAAAGCTTAAGTCAGGCACTTGCATTACAAAGAAGAAAAATCAACTGTCAAGGCTTACACTATAATCCTTTACAATATTTTTTTGCAGCCTTCCACCTCCATCAAGCCAAGAAAGTGATTATCTCAAGAAAGAGGGGGATGTTATCTTGTGTAACAAAAAAGTGAGTAAGCTAAATTTCATTATCATTCTCTCTTTTTTTAATCAGCTAATGATTTCAACTGGCAAACTTGATAATAAACTTTTAGATAAGGGAAGACCTAATCAGGCCGGAAGTAGAAAACAAAAAAGCAGATCACTTCTAAGGATCTAACTTAAGGATTGTGTTAAAAATAGAGGAGAGAGAGTATGTTTCTATATTTCATTGCTGCTGCTGCTGCTGCTGCTGCTAAGTCGCTTCAGTCGTGTCCGACTCTTTGTGACCTCATAGACAGCAGCCCACCAGGCTCCACCGTCCCTGGGATTCTCCAGGCAAGAACACTGGAGTGGGTTGCCATTTCTTTCTCCAATGCATGAAAAGTGAAAAGTGAAAGTGAAAGTGAAGTCGTGTCCGACTCTTGGCGACCCCATGGACTACAGCCCACCAGGCTCCTCCGTCCCAAAAAAAAAAAAAAAAAAAAGAGGGTGAGAGAGAAGAAACAGAAGTTCAAATTGCTCAGAATGTACCCATCACACCTTCAGGAAAAAAATAAAAGAAACCTGTACATTTCATTAGACTCTAGGATTCCATAGGGATGTTGTGCTGAAGACAAAGGTTACTGTCTACCACTCATGTATGGGATGAGTGATCAGCCTCTAGGCTATACCCTCACACCATCTCAGAGGATAGCCTCATCACAATACAGTTCTGTGTTGACTGGAAAAATAAAATAAAATAAAAAGCACAACTTAAAAGTTGAGAATTGTGGTTGATTTGACAGAGTTACTGAAGACTATAGCTAGGGACATAGCCTCTCAATTAGCTCTGAGGGACTGTTTCAAAGAGTAAAGGAAAATCCAGGATATATATATAAGAGCTTTTTCTGGGAAAAAAACATAGTTGAACATCAAAAAATTAAAGCTAATTACAAAAAGCAGACATCTCAAGTTAATGACTTTCCATGCATGTTAACAAAAGGGTTTCCAGGTGGCACAGTGATAAAGAATCCACCTGCCAAGGCAGGAGACCTGGGATCCATCCCTGGTTTAGGAAGATCCCCTGGAGGAGGAAATGGCAACCCGTTTTAATATTCTTGCTGGAGAGTCCCATGGGCGGAGGAGTCTGGCTGGCAACAGTCCACAGTGTTGCAAGGAATTGGACATGACTTAGTGACTGAGCAAACATGTATGTATGGTAATGATCTCAGTTGGCCTCAGCCTGCAGTGGGTTAAAGCAGGGTTTGAGTTCCAGGCCAGAGACTGAGGTTCACTGGAGCAGTGAGAAAGCTGAATCTTAGCCAATGGTCAGTGACAAGGCCCTGGCCCTTCAGCTTTGCAGAAAAAGTATTCCTACAAGGACAGAAAGTATTGAAAGAAGTGAAGTGTTTGTTACGTGGAAAAAGAATACAGTATGAATAAAATCACAAGTGGATTCAGAGAGAGAGTTGCACTCCTGTGTTAGTTTAAATCACTTATATGTGGCATTTTTTCCAGGCTTCTTTGGTCAGTCACATTGATTATTTGATATATTTCAGGATCTTCTGACATGTGTGCATACATCTCTCAGCCAAGATGGATTCCAAAAAAGACGTCTATGGATAGCTTTGACATCACTCCCCTTTTACCTCCAAGGATCTTTCTAGTCAGGGAAGTTTCCTTGACTTCAAGAATGAGAAACACGTGATCTCTTATCTTTTATTTGGGAAAGCCCAGCCTCCTCTCTGGATTGAGCTTCTACTGATAGCTTGGAGTTTCTTTCCTCAATGAATGAACTCAAATTGCTTTCCCTGGGTGTCTGGGTGTGGGGGTAAGTGGGCATCTGATTCAAAAATATGCTAGAATATGTACTTATTGGAATTATTCCTTTGATATGCATCTTAACTATCTAGGGCCAGTATCCTGCTTTTCTCCATCCTGAGTTCTCCTTAATGTACATTCTTGGGGGTGACTGCAGTGACTGATGGTTATAGCCCAACATCCTTTGTTTACTGAAATGGCGGGAGACATATTTTGGCCACAGCTATAGACATCATGGTTACTTGAAATCCAGTTTTGACTTTACCAATTGCCTAGTACTGACAAGCAGCCATTAGTCTGCAGAACCTTCTGGTGCTGCATAGAGGAGACTGAGAAAGTAGTTGATGTCAAGGCTGGCAGTCTACATGATGTCTACTATTTCAAAGGGAAACTTTACCCAGAAGTTGAGACTGCATGGTAAGCAGATGAGTCCAGGATTCAGAAGGAAGACATGGGAGACACTCTGAGAAGCTACTATGTGAGTCAGGAAAGGAGGAGCTGAGTTTATCAGGAACCACCACCAGTACCTGGATGAGGGACTGAACAAGAGTTACTAGAAACAGTATAGCAGAGACCACTGGATCAGCAAGGTTACCCCTGGAGGCCACTAGATTATCCCTCCACATTCTGAGAAAATTCTTTGGGAAGGTAGGAGGGTTTGCCTAAGTAAAAGTAACAGGTAAATAAGTTTCCCCGAAAAAGAATGAACACGTAAAATAGGTTACTTAAATTATTATAAAAATAATTTTCAAAACTGAATAAAACTAGCTTTTTAAATTACATATTAGGTATAAGGACTTATTTATAAGACTGAGTAAAGAACAAGTCCAAAAACTCAATTTTCTTTGCACATTTGAGTGGTTTCTATATAGTGTACTGATTATACAATTCTTACTTTTAGAAAGCTAACCCTGAAGGAAGTAAAAACAAAAACTGGGGCAGGGGAGAGACAGAAAGGAAAAAGTTTCTAAGGCAGGAAGAACAATGAGGAAATTTGGTAAATTATGATGAGATGTACAAAAAAATACGGTAAAAAAGATGAAAAACAGCTGGATTGAAATTGTATTCTAACATTTTATTCTTTTTTATATCATATGGCTTTATGATTTAATGTAATATCATAAAAATAAGTGACTGTGTGATTATTGAAATATTTTTATCTAACCTCATGTTCATTCTTTAAAAGACAGATATAAAAGTATTCTGGAACTTTTTCCAAGTTTGTTTTTCTTTTCTCATTTTTTTGCTTGACTATATGTTCCAAAGTGTAAGTTGAAGTCAGTGTCTTGACAATATCTAGATAACAAATTTAGACTTTAGGAAAACAAAACTTGCCACCCCAAAATGTATCTCTTTTGCTTGAGGATTATTTGGGGCTGATTTTTTTAAGAAGCAAAGGGCTCAGGTAAAGCATTTACCTCCTCTCCTTAACTGCCTAAAATAATTTATATACAGCACAATTTCCAGCAAAGCTATCATCATAAATAACTAATATATAATGAACTAGGTGATGTGGACTTAGGGAAACTTAACAAGGTCTGGTTGATTAAAGACCTGCCTGTCTCCCTTTGTCTCTGCATGGACCAGCAAACACTTTTTACCAAATATTTGCTCTTTTTCATCTTGCAGAAAATTGTATTCCTACCCTTTGAAGTCCCAACTTCTTGCCTCCACTTTTTTTCGATGACACATGAGCTTCAATTGCTTAACTTGTCCTTGGGCTTCCTTATCTCATGGAACCCCAAGAAGTAAAAAATTAAATTTGATTTTCTCCTGTTAACCTGTATCATGCCAATTTAATTATTAGACCAACCAGAAGAAAGATAATGTATTTTTCTTCCCCCCACAAAGCTATATCCTAAAATTATTTAACTGATAAAATAGTAAAACACATTGATAGTGGATACTGATGAAAAGAAAGCAGTTGAGGTTGACTCTATGTTTCTTATTTGTAAAATTCAGTAAATGATAATATCAATAAGCAATGGCATAGGAGGAGTAAGACTTGGAAGTAGAGGCTAATGAATATAGGCTGAATTATGTCAACTTGAAACAATGATCCATAGACTGAAAGTCAGAAAGACAGATGATTCTGAAGATAACTTCACTCTTAAACAGCATCTGGGGCAAAAGGCAGGCCAGCGTCTAACAGAGAGTGCCGAGACCTATTGTGTGTACAAGGATAGGGGTCTGTTCAGAGCCACAGCTACCCTGAACATAGGAGACCCCAGGGGGGTAAGCTCATGAGATGCAAGGAGGGGAGGAGGTCCACAAATACAGCTGAGTGGGCAGAAATGTCAAAACATAACAGTAGATCACAGTAAATGAAAATATGAGAGATGCTTTTGTATAGATGATTTCAATAGCAATAGAAATTTGGAATGTAGATCAAAAGCTGTGACTGAGATATGAATTGATTTGAGAAAATGGAAAACTTCATTCTTATTTTGGGTTAGTTTCATTGAGTCTAAAAATTAAGAGAAATCAAGAGAAACAATACAATAAGGAGGGTGACTGAGGCAAAAGGAATGAAAGGATTCAGATACAGAAATTATCAGGGCACTGAGGGAAGCTAACACTTTAGTCACTGAATTTGTTCTGTCGATTTGCTCCAGAACATGTTGAGTAAGGAGAATATGGAGACTAAAACTTTGGAATAGTTGCTATAGGAAACATGAAAAAGTTTGACTATGGGCAAGTATATATGTGGCAAGTTGGCACTGGTATTGTAGTGATATCTAGAAACCATGCTGTTATAATCATTCCATTTTGCATTACTAATTCATTATCACCCTAGTAGCCTGTCAAATTAAAAAAAAAAAAAAGTCACAACTGAGAACCTTAGAGTTATGCTTTATTTGGTGGGAATTTTTAGAAATTCAAACCTGAGAGACAGCATCTCAGGTGACCCTGAGAGAACTATTCCTTGGAGCAGGGTGGCAAGGGGAGGGTGTGTCAAGGCGTCAGGTTATATAAAACTTTGTAACATGGGGAAAACAAGTCTGAATATCAAAAGTGTTAATTAAGGAAAACCAGATATCTCAAATTAAGGAATTCGGTGCTTTTCTATGTATGGGGAAATGCAAGAGTCTGGGCTTACTGAAATGATTATTTTCATATGCAACTCAGCTATCTTGGGCCATCATCCTGTAATTTTCACATCCTTAGTTCCTCACTCACCATAAGGAGTTGTTGTTGTTCAGTCACTCAACCATGTCCGATTCTTTGTGACCCTCAAGAAGTCTCTCAAGACCGCAGTTCAGTTCAGATCAGTTCAGTCACTCAGTCGTGTCCAACTCTTTGTGACCCCATGGACTGCAACACACCAGGCTTCCCTGTCCTTCACCAACTCCTGGAGGTTGCTCAAACTCATGTTCATCGAGTCCATGATGCCATCCAACCAACTCATCCTCTGTTGTCCCTTTCTCCTCCTGCCTTCAATCTTTCCCAGCATTAGGGTCTTTTCCAGTTAGTCAGTTCTTGACATCAATTGGCCAAAGTATTGGAGTTTCAGTTTCAGTATCAGTCCTTCCAATGAATATTCAGGACTGATTTCCTTTAGGATTGACTGGTTTGATCTCCTTGCTGTCCAAGGGACTCTCAAGAGTCTTCTCCAACATCACAGTTCAAAAGCATAAATTCTTCTGTGCTCAGCTTTCTTTATAGTCCAACTCTCACATCTATACATAACTATGGAAAAACCATAGCTTTGACTAGATGGACGTTTGTAGGCAAAGTGATGTCTCTGCTTTTTAATATCTGTCTAGGTTGGTCATAGCTTTTCTTCCAAGGAGCAAGCATCTTTTAACATTATGGCTGCAGTCACCATCTGCAGTGATTTTGGAGCCCAAGAAAATAAAGTATGTCACTGTTTCCATTGTTTCCCCATCTATTTATACCACAGTTTAAAAGTGTCAGTTCTTCAGTGCTCAGCCTTCTTTGTGGTCCAACTCTGCCATCCGTACATGACCACTGGAAAAACCATAGCCTTGATCACTTCTTCCAGGGCACCCTCCAGTCCCAGAAATTCAAATTTGGAGAGTTGGAATAGCCAATGTATATTGATGTGGTCATTTCACAAGCCTAAAAAGAAAATTTTCATTTTAAGAATCCAAAAATAGGAAAGAAATCTATAGAATTGTTCTTGAATTGATCTCATTTGTTTATAAAAGGAATAGTTCACTGAAATGTTTATTAGCAAGCACTTATGAAAAATCATGCTTTGTAAAAGGCTTTATTATAAAGGACAAAAGTTGTATCAAGGATTTGACAAGCTTCAGTAAAATTAGTATAAAACCAGCTTTATTATTTAGCTAAATTTAAATTAGTTCAAAGCATCTTAGAATTTAAACAAATATTTTTAATCAAGTGTTTCATAAAGCTGGAAGACACATATATTTATATATATATATATATAATTTATTTATATATGTATATTTATATATTTACCACCTGTAGATTTAGATTTCTAGAAATATTACTCTTGATAAGGAGCAGGAAGACTTTAATTTAGGAATAGTTGAAACAAAACTTGAATGATATACAATGTAACTACAATATCATTCTTTCTTTTAATTTGTATTATGAAATATCATCACAATACAGTTTATAATGTTGGGTTTAGCATGAGAGGATCAGAGATTAAATTATGGTTCAGATCCCATTGTACTTTTTTTTAACTTGCAGCCACTTCAGTAGTCGAAATCAATTATTAGCACGGCTCTGTCCACATCAGATCGTAACTAAGACATGGGTTTAGTTTTGCCTTTATCTCTGTTTGAATCAACTACAGTATGAAAGAATTTGTAAGCTATGTTTTGAAACTAGCTGCAGGTGAAAACTGGCACTTATTATTATTATTACTTTTTTGTACATGATTTTATACTAAAGGTTAAGACCTCTTTATACACTCGAGTCTGTATTTCCCAAGATTTAAGTTTATGGTGAAGTTTTGTCATACAACAAAAAATAATAATTACCCCCTTATAGCCCTATATTGATTTATAAAAGAATCCACATATAATGTTTATGATCTATTTAAATGATCAGCTAATGTAAAAAAAAAAATCTATGAATTTACTCTTGCGAAAACAATGAGCCCTATTTTGCTTCTAAGAAATTAAGAAAATCACAGGATTTAGCAAGGAGAGTGGTGTTATAGAAAGAGTAATAACATTAGGAAATTGCATATCTTTAGCAAATGTTTCAAATCATTTCCAAACTACACACAAGCTTTTCTTTACTCAGAAAAAATGCATTAAAATTAAATGAAAAAATAAACCAAACAAACTTACTTTTCATGTAGAGTTGGTATACCTAAAGAGGGTATAATATGACAATAATAATATGATAATTTATTATATTATTATAGTATATACTAAGCTCTTTGTCTGAAACAAACTTATTTTTTTCTTTTTGACAAAACTATATACTGTTTTTAACATGATTTTCTCAGATACAAGAACAATGAGATGTCTACATGAGATTCTCTTTATATTATATTGAAACGTACCAAACACACAGACACGCATACCCCACTTTAGAATGATATTTATTAAATTTCATTTTTGGAACAAAATATAGTTGAGAGCTCTGTAAAAGTAATATTGCAGTTGCAGTTTGTGTTCAAACCACAACAAGGGAATTCTAATTCTCAATATAGGTGGTTATATGGCTGGTAGTACAGATGTTATCCTCTAGTTAGTCATTCTTACAAAAGTTTCTCCCAATATATCTCCTACCTCCCCCAAAGGAAATAGCAGCAGAAACTACAACAAAAACTGGCTGTGGACTGGAAAACAAAGCAATTTCATGTACTTGTGGATAGACAAGTGCCCCAGAGTAGATTGCTTGTTGCAGAAATTTTAAGATGCTGTGTCAAAAACACTGTTGTAAAGTGGATGCAGCAATTCAAAGCAATGCTTCTCTGTTGATTTTTCACTGTTATATATGTGGAATGGCTAGTATAAACACCATGGAAGACTTGAAGTATTTTAGGAGACAAAGTATTAATCAACCACTGGGGAGCTTATCCCATATCAGACCCCCTGATGATTCTGAAAGTATTTTCAGCAGAGCAATTCCAAAGCCTCTGGCAAAGGAAGGGTTTTGGTATGTTAAATTCAACTGCAATTTTCATTGAGTGCAGATAGGATGCTCTGGAATGCTTAATGTTTCAGCATATAGCTGCTAAAAAGGTGTGGCTTCTGTTGTTTATTCTTACATTTATTTTACCTGACAGAATCCTACTTATGTCCTAGGGTTTTAAAGTCATGAAATACAAAGAGTGTCTGCTTTTTGGCAGTTAGGCAGAATGCATATTTACAAATAGAACTGAAAACAAAGGACAACCAAAAGATGTCACAAGTTCTCAAATTCTTTTGTAGTAAACTTGTTTTGAACTTTGTCTAATGTTAAGTGACCACAAAAATGATTGGATTATGTTTTTCCTTCTATTATCAAACACCTGTTGGATTTCTTGAAACAGTTTTTCCATTTTAATAATATTAACTGTCTTCATTACTCCAAACTATCATTTAACTAGGCATATATATTTTTCAAAAATCACTTATTTCCTTCGTTTGGCTTTTGTACTGGTCTTGCCCCCTTAAAGTTAGTCTTTAGTGTACCAATCTTCTTCACCTACCTCTATTCAACTTTGCATATCTATTCTTTCTTTCCTTTCCTCTCAACATATTTGTTATTTTGTTTCATTGCTTTGTTCCCCACCTGCCACCTTACTTCAGTTTTGTTTTCTGTTGTGCTTTAGTTTTGTTCTTAACTGGTATATATTTTTTCATTTCCTGTGTTCGCCAGGTCAGTCTACTGTAGTTGATTTTTGTTGGATTGTTTTGACTTTGCTCATGGGTGTGTCTATGTGTGTGTGTGTGTGTGTGTGTGTGTGTGTGTATTCCATTAATTTAATTATTCCTTGCCAGATTTTGTAACTCACATTTGCCTGGAGTTCATGTATGATCTCTTATTTTGGGATATTTGTTTATATCTCACTTAATGCCATAACAAACCACTTGTGGAATCTTCGTTCCTAACCAGAGATCAAGCCCTGAGCCTTTGGAGTGGGAGTACTGACTAAAGACCCTAGACTAGCAAAGAATTAACCCTAGAGAGTATCAAATACTGAGAACTCACACAAAGGAAACCACTTGAAAACAAGACCCAGGATCACAAAGCCACCAGTAGAACCCTATGCAGGACGCCTCATTTAAACAACAAACAAAACAAAAATACAAACCCAATAATTGGCAGGCAGGATTACCACCCCACTTAGCCTTGCCCATCAGAGGAAAAACAAACAAACAAAATCAGCACAAATTTCACCCCATATGAAGCTTACACAAACCAATGGAGCAACCTTAGAAGGGCAGAAGTCAAAAGGAAGAAAAAATTTAATCTTATTCAGGGCAAGAATTCAACATTCCTTGAAGCCCAGGAAAAGGAGACCTCAAACAGAATAAGTTAAAAGAGAAAAAAAAAATAACAATAATAATGAAAAGGCACAGAAATACTACACAAATGAAGGAACAAACTACAAGCACAGAAGTTCAAATAAATGAAGAGGAAATAGGCAAACTACCTGAAAAAGAATTCAGAAAAATGAAGTAAAGATGATCAAAAACCTTGAAAACAAAATGGAGAAAATACGAGAATCAATTAACAAAGATGTAGAAGAATTAAATAATAAAAATAAAGAGACAACATAATTATTGAAATTAAAAATACTCTAGAAGGAATCAATAGCAGAATATCTGAAGGAGAAGAACAAATCAATGAGCTAGAAGATAAAATGGTGGAAATAACTTCTGAAGAGCAGAATAAAGTAAAATGAATGAAAAGAACTGAGGATAATCTCAGAGACCTTTGCAACAATTTCAAATGCAGCAACATTCGAATTATAGGGGTCCCTGAGGAAGAGGAGAAAAAGAAAGACTATGAGAAAATTTTTGAAGAGATTGAGTTGAAAATTAGCCCAACATGGAACAGGAAATAGTCAATCAATCCCAAGAGGCACAGAGTCCCATACAGGATAAACACAAGGAGAAACATGTGAAGACACATACTAATCAAACTAACAAAGAATAAATAACATAAAGAATATTAAAAGCAGCAAGGGAAAAGCAACAAGTAACATACAAGGGAAATCCCATATGCTGAACAGCTGATCTTTCAGCAGAAACTCTGCAGGCCAGAAGGGAATGGCAGGACATATTTAAAGTACTGAAATGGAAAAATCTACAACAAAATTACTGTACCTGGTAAGGATCTCATTGAAAATTGATGGAGAAATCAAAAGCTTTTCAGACAAGCAAAAGTTAAGAGAATTCAGTGCCAACAAACCAGCTTTACAACAAATGTGAAAGGGACTTATATAGTCAAGAAATGCAAGAGAAGACAAAAGATCTACAAAATCAACCCCAAACAATTAAGAAAATGCCAACAGGAACATAGATATCAATAATTACTTTAAATGTAAATGAATTAAATGCTACATCCAAAAGACACAGACTGACTGAATGGATATAAAAACAAGAAGACCCATTATATGCTGTCTACAAGAAACCCAGTTCAGACCTAAAGACACATTATAGAATGAAAGTAAGAGGATGGAAATATATATTCCATTCAAGTGTGAAGAGAACAAAAGCTGGAGTAACAATCCTCATGTCACACAAAATAGACCTTAAAATAAAGATATTGCAAAAGATAAGGAAGTACACTGCATAATGATCAAGGGATGAATCCAAGAGGAAGACAAAACAATTGTAAATATCTATGCACCCAACGTAGGAGCACCTCAATACGTAAGACAAACACTAACCAACATAAAAGGAGAAACTGATAGTAGCACAATTATAGTAGGAGACTTTAACACCCCACTCACACCAATGGACAGATCATCAAAACAGAAAACTAATAAGGAAACACAAGTCTTAAATAATACATTAGATGAGATGGATCTCATTGATATCTTCAGGATATTCCATTCAAATGCAGAAGAATACAACTTCTCACATTCACATGGAACATTCTCCAGGACAGACCACATCTTGGGTCACAAATCAAACCTCAGTAAATTTAAGAAAATGGAAATGGTATCAAGCATCTTCTCTGACAACAATGCTATGAGACTAGATATCAATTACAAGAAAACAAATGTAAGAAAAACAATCACATGGAGACTAAACAACACGTTTCTAAACAACCAACAGGTTACTGAAGAAATCAAAAGGGAAATAAAAACATTTCTAGAAAAAAACAATGGCACTGAAAACATGACAACTCAAAACCTATTGGATGTAGCAAAACCAGTTCTAAGATGGAATTTTATAGCAATAAAATTCTACCTCAAGAAAAAAGAAATGCATTGAATAGACACCCTAACTTTATACCTAAAACAACTAAAAAAAGAAGAACACACCCCCAAAATTAGTATAAGGAAATAAATAATAAATATCCATGCAAAAATAAATGAAATAACTAATATTAAAGATTAATAAAACTAAAAACAGGTTATTTGAGTAAGTAAACAAAGTTGACAAACCTTTAGCCAGACTCATCAAGAATAAAAGAGAGAAGAATCAGATCAACAAAATTAGAAATGGAAAAGGAGAGGTTACAACAGACAATGCAGAAATACAAAGGATTATAAAAGACTATTATGGCAATAAAATAGATAACCTGGAAGAAATGGACAGATGTTTAGAAAAGTTCAATCTTCCAAAACTTAACCAGGAAGAAATAGAAATTATGAACGTCCCAGATACAATCACTGAAATTGAAACTGTGATCAAAATCTCCAAAAAACGAAAGCCCAGAACCAGATGGCTTCACAGGAGAATTCTATCAAATATTTAGAGAAGAGCTAATGCCTCCTTTTCTAAAACTCTTTCAAAAGATTGCAGAGGAAGGGACACTTCAAAACTCATTCATGAGGCCACACCACCCTGATACCAAAATCAGATGAAGACAACACAAAAAAATGAAAACTACAGGCCAATATCACTGATGAACATAGATGCAAAATTCCTCAACAAAACTTTAGCAAACAAAATTCAGCAAGACACCAAAAAGCTCATACACCATGATCAAGTTGGGTTTATTTCAGGAATGCAAGGATTCTTCATTATATGCAAATCAATCAATGTGATACAGCATATTAACAAATTGAAAGATAAAAACCATATCATCATCACAATAGATGCAGAAAAGACCTTTGACAAAATTCAGCACCCATTTATGATTAAAACTCTTCAAAAAAATGGGCATAGAAGGAGCCTACCTCAACACAGTAAAGGCCATATATGATAAGCCGAGAGCAAACACTATTCTCAAAGTGAAAAACTGAAAGCATTCCCCTAAGATCAGAAAAAAACACATAGATGTGCACTTTTGACACCATTACTCTATATGGTTCTGGAAATTCTAGTTTCTGCAATCAGAGAAGAAAAAGAAATAAGTAAATCCAGATCAGAAAAGAAGCAAAGCTCTCATTGTTTGAAGATGACGTGATACTGTAAGTAGAAAACCCTAAAGATAGTATCAGAATATTACTAGAGCCAATCAGCGAATTTAGCAAATCACAGGATACAAAATTAATACACAGAAATCACTTGTATTTCTATATACTAAAAATGAAAAATCAGAAAGAAGAATCAATACCATTCTCCACTTCAACAAAAAGAATCAAGTATCTAGGGATAAACTTACCTAAGGAGACAAAAGAACTGTACATAGAAAATTTTAAGGCACTGATGAAGGAAATCAAAGATGTTATAAACAGATGGAGAGATATTCCATGGTCCTGAGTTGGAAGAATAAATATTGTGAAAATGACTATACTATAAAAAGCAATCTACAGATTCAATGTGATCCCTATCAAATTACTAAAGACATTTTTCACAGAACTAGAACAAAAATTGCAGAAATTTTCAGGAAACACAAAAGATCCCGAATAGCCAAAGCAGTCTTGAGAAACAAGAATGGAGCTGGACAAATCAATCTTCTTGACTTCAGATTATACTAAAAAGCTACAGTCATCAAGACAGTGTGATACTGGCATAAAAACAGAAATATAGACCAATTGAAAAAGATAGAAAGCCCAGAAATAATCCCATGAACCTATGGTTATCTTATTTTTGACAAAGGAGACAAGAATATACAATCGGGGAAAATAGCCTCTTCAATAAAATGATGCTGGGAAAATTGGACAGATACGTGTAAAAGAATGAAATTAGAACACTTCCTAACATCATACACAAAGATAAACTAAAAATGGATTAAAGGCCTAAACAAAAAGTATGAAACTCTTAGAGGAAAACATAACCATAACACCTGTTGACATAAATCAAAGCAAGACCCTCTATGACCATCTCCTAGAGTAGTGGAAATAAAAACAAAAGTAAACAAGTGGGACCTGATTAAACTTAAAAGCTTTTGCACAGCACAGGAAACTATAAGCAAGGTGAAAAGACAACCTTCAGAATGGGAGACAATAATAGCAAATGAAACAACTGACAAAGGGTTAATTTCCAAAATATACAAGCAGCTCATAAAGCTCAATATCAGAAAAACAAACACCCTGATCAAAAAGTGGGAAAAAGACCTAAACAGTCATTTCTTCAAAGACATACAGATGGCTAACAAACACCTGAAAAGATGCTCCAACATTGGTCATTATTAGAGAAATGCAAATCAAAGCTACAATTAGATATCACCTCACACCGGTCAGAATGGCCATCATCAAAAAGTCTACAAACAATTAATGCTGAAAATGCTGTGGAGAAAAGGGAACACTCATGCACTGTTGGTGGGAATATAAATTGATACAGCCAGTATGGAAGATGGTGTGGAGATTCCTTAAAAAACTAGGAATGAAACCGCCATATGAGCCAGCAATCCCACACCTAGGCATATACCCAGAGGAAACCAAAATCGAAATAGACACATGTATCCCATTGTTCATTGCAGCACTATTTACAATAGCTAGAACATGGAAGCAACCTAGATGTCCATAGACAGATGAATGGATAAAGAAGTTGTTTTACTATACACAACAGAATATTACTCAGCCATAGAAAGGAACACATTTGAGTCATGTATGATGAGGTGGATGAACCTCAGTTCAGTTCAGTCACTCAGTCATGTCTGACTCTGCAACCCCATGAACTGCAGCACTCCAGGCCTGCTTGCCCATCACCAACTCCTAGAGTCTACCCAAACTCATGTCCATTGAGTCAGGATAAACCTAGAACCTGTTATAGTGAGTGAAGTAAGTCAGGAAGAGAAATTACCTAGTCTTTTTTCATGCCCTCGTTGTTTTATGTACATAAAATTTTTTGTATGCATGTTTCAAGAAAAAAACAATATCATTTAATACCAGGTATTGACACAGGTTTGGCTCTATAAGTCTGTTTCCTAAAGAAGTCATTTTCTAGTAAAGAAGCCTAAGACTGATGAGCTACTTCACCTAAGAGGTTGGTTGTGGACAGGACACTACCCTGCAGAGTGCCTGAACATAGCATGACTGCCAGAGTTCAGAAACTCTGCTCTTTGATCACAAATGAAGTCCAGGTGGTCTTACATGTTTCTAAATTTTTCCTCTCGAAGCTATGATTTCTTTCTCTTGAGCTCCAGCACCCAAACTTGAAGCTATCCATGACCTGTCAAGTAATTTAAGGATTGGGTCTTAGTTATAAATCTCGGCATGAGAGTGCTCCCTGTGCTTTGTATGTAGGGTAAGAGGATAAAAGAAAGGAAGCTCAGGTCAACTGAGATTTTCATTAAACTGGGGCAAAAAATTACCTAGACAATACTTTATTCTCATCTTTTGCTCTTTGAATTAATTGATCCTGAACTTAGGGCTTCTTTGAGGATGCTTGGGAAGAAAATTTTATGTCTATTGTTTGCAGGTGCTGGTTGCTTTCCTCTTTTATCTTCCTAAGTCCAACACAAGGTACTTTTCTATATTCAAGGAATTTTCTCATTGAATGTTATATAATTTTTTGGCATATAATGGTTGCACTATTTTATTATTTTAATATAAGAACTCATTATCTGAGGATAATCAGTTCCAGGAAAAATAGTCAAAGTAAATCCAACTAAAGCAAAGATCAAAATCTTATGTGAAGGGAAAAGCTTCACATAAGGTTTAGGAAATTAATTTAAAAATAAAATAAATAAATAAATACTGTCAAGATCCCTTGTAATTTTTTAATGGTGGTTATCATTTTCTTATTACCTGTTTTGTATTATTTTGCATTGGATTCTAGCAGTTGCAGTTCTCTGACATCACTCCCATTTCTTTCATGAAATCTTGCATCTTTCTTCAGATTTTAGTTTGATTGTTAAAAACATGCATTTTTATTATATTGTGGGATGTTTGAAATAAAGGATTTTGAAGGAGAAAATAGCTGAATCAGTTTTGATGTGATAAACCAAAGAACAGCTGATACTAAATAGGAAGAAATATCCATGGTCATACTATAAGTGGTCCTTTTGTAATGACAATTTTACCTTCCATATGCAGCCTCATGGGGGTCTCCACCACCTGAATACTTTGAGAAAGAGAACACTGCCGTGTATACTCTATCAACTCAACAGAATGAATAAAAAGGCTTTTGCAATTTTTGTTGTTCATTTTTTGTTTTGAATTTTTGAACTTTTACTCTTTTCTATGGAACAAACTCTGCTTTCCGGATTCTATAAAAATCAGTATCTCAAATATTTACTAGCTAAATTGCTAATTATATTTAAATCTTAATGAGTATTCTTGGCTTATTATCCTTTTTTAATACTGTTTCAAATTAAATAAATAATAAGTATTCAATATAAGAATTCAGAGGTAAATTCTTAAGATAGTAGTCTGTAAATTTAATGAGGTAATCAAACATTAATGTTCACTCTATTAATATGTAATTTCTATCTATTCTGATAAACATACATACACATTTTTTATGCTCACTTAATTTAAACTGTCTTCACTGGCAGAAGAAGAAACACCAAGATGCTGTTTTTTGAAAAAGAATTCTGGATATTTCCTCAACATAAGCTCTTTGTAATAGAGTAAGTCTTGAATGGGGAAATAATGGTAACAATGACAGATTTTATTTTCTTGGGCTTCAAAATCACTGCAGATGGTGCAGCCACGAAATTAAAAGATGCTTGCTACTTGGAAGAAAACTCATGATCAACCTAGACAGCATACTAAAAAGAAGAGACATTACTTTGCCAACAAATGTCTAGTCAATACTATGGTTTTTCCAGTAGTCATGTATGGATGTGAGAGTTAGACTATAAAGAAAGCTGAGCGCTGAAGAATTGATGCTTTTGAACTGTGGTGTTGGAGAAGACTCTTGAGAGTCCCTTATACTGCAAGGAAACCCAACCAGTCCATCCTAAAGGAGATCAGTCCTGAATGTTCATTGGAAGGACTGATGCTAAAGCTGAAACTCCAACACTTTGGCCACCTGATGCAAAGAACTGACTCATTGGAAAAGACCCTGATGCTGGGAAAGATTGAAGGCAGGAGGAGAAAGGGATGACAGAGGATGAGATGGTTGGATGGCATCACCAATTGAATGGATGTGAGTTTGAGTAAACTCCGGGAGTTGGTGATGGACAAGGAGGCCAGGAGTGCTTCAGTCCATGGGGTCGCAAAGAGTCAGATACGACTAAGTGACTGAACTGAACTGAAGGCTTGAATGATTGCTTTTTTCTACACAAAACCCATTATAAAACTTTCTAATCTTTGTGCTGGTTGTTGGGTATTTTCAGGAGATGTGGGACAAATCTGAACTCTTTTTGTCAAATCTTTTTAATTATTTCTTGATTGAAATATATCTTGTTCCTATCTACAGGTGTTCTCTGCTTACATATTTTCAAGAGTGCAGTAAAGATCTTAGTTTAGCTACTGTATTTTCAATATATATTATATTGAATAGTATATATTCAATGTAGTATATTAGTATATAGTATATTCAATATATACTATATAATATATACTATAATACTTTTACAAAAATGAGATTGTTCCATATATAATCCAGGGTCCTTCCTGGTATAAACCCATAGTCAATTGATACCAAATATTATTCTTTCAAGGTGCAATACACAGTAAAATTTCTCTGATACCTACAGTATATTTAAAACTTAATAAATTATCTCTGTTATTCAAGAAACAAACCTATCCTATTAATAAAATATGTGCAAATGATTTAAACTAAAATATTTTATATTAACAATTTCAGTGATTATTACAAAGACTAAAGGTAAAATATAATTTAAGTTTGAATCTTTATTAATCTATTTAATATTATTCACAAGTAATTTCACCTATGAGCAGTGTATATAGATACGGAGTATAAACGTTCAGTTCAGTTCAGTTGCTCAGTCGTGTCCGACTCTTTGCGACCCCATGAACGGAAGCACACCAGGCCTCCCTGTCCGTCACCAACACCCGGAGTCCACCCAAACCCATTCCATTGAGTCAGTGATGCCACCCAACCATCTCATCCTCTGTATAAATGTTCAGTTCAGTTCAGTTCAGTTCAGTTACTCAGTCGTGTCCGACTCTTTGCAACCCCATGAATCGCAGCACACCAGGCCTCCCTGTCCATCACCAGCTTCCGGAGTTCAATGAAACGGACGTCCATCGAGTTGGTGATGCCATCCAGCCAGCTCATCCTCTGTCCTCCCCTTCTCCTCCTGCCCCCAATCCCTCCCAGCATCAGAGTCTTTTCCAATGAGTCAACTCTTCACATGAGGTGGCCAAAGTACTGGAGTTTCAGCTTTAGCATCATTCCTTCCAAAGAACATCCAGGACTGATCTGCTAAATGTTAAGTCTCCTCTTTTCCTATAAAATTCCAGTTTGATTGTGTTCATCCTTGCAGTGGGGAAGAAACTGAAGTAATACTGTTATTCATTAACTTAGATGAGAAAATGATTGATTGATTGCTTAATATTTAAGCTTTTCTTCCATGTGCATTGAATTAACTCCTCTACTGATAGGTAACTGTCACACATAATGCTTAGACAGCTTAAATAACAAATTATTTCATTAAAAGACCTGCAGTATCATCATTGTTATTTGTTATTCATACAAATTATACTAATGATTACCATGTCATATTTCAAGATGCTTAAATGGAATCCTTTAAAATTAAGCAATAATTTAGGACTATAAAGTAATGCAAAATACAGATTATGTGAGCTATGATTTTAGAAAATGACCGTTAATGATAACTGTATGTCTCATTTGTTTATGTATCCTAGATATTTTATTATGTACATATATCAAATATTTATATAAATAAATATATGCTTGGATACTAAATATATCCATATCTATTTGATGTCATTTATTTATGATGATTCATAAATGATAAGGCTTTTATCCTTTTTTCTTTCTTAATTTATGGGCTCAGTTGTTAACTGTACTAAGTGTTGTTCAGATCCAGACTAGCAGAAGTCAGTGGAGAGGCAGAAATTTCATAGTTCTTGTATTTATTGTGTACTAAGATAAGTGAAGAATCATA
This sequence comes from Oryx dammah, assembly GCF_014754425.2. Taxonomy (NCBI): domain Eukaryota; kingdom Metazoa; phylum Chordata; class Mammalia; order Artiodactyla; family Bovidae; genus Oryx; species Oryx dammah. The sequence goes on along the minus strand of NW_024070208.1, from coordinate 5,417,795 downwards.
TTCTTGAATTTCTAGGTGTTCAGTTAATTTTCTGTCAGAAGGAATATAACATGGTTACAGGCACTATTAGAAAAGAGTAGACTAAGTCATTTAAACTTTTATTCAAGGGACGCTTTTTGCAAAACACTGGATGAGACACTGTGGGGTATTCTTCTCTAGGTCTTTATTATTTCAGATGGAGAAGAGTGATACAGTAATTAAGCAGAGAATAATTCAGAACAAAATAAAATATGTGTCATAAAAGTTATATATAAATCATCATAACAGCTTTAAAAGGAGAAATCATAATCTATTGTAAGGAATCAAGAGAGTATTCACAAAGATGCGGGTTTTTAAGAGGAACTTAAAGGATATTAAATGATGACCTTATAGAATATCAATATAAAGGTCTGATTTTGACAGAAGAAGTATCTCCAAAGTCCATACTCATATCACTATACCAAGGGGAAAAAATGACAAAGGAAACTGGAAAGGATAAGGAATAGTAATTTATAATGTTTAAAACATACATCACCAAACTGTATTTATGAACAGAGCAAGAAACACCAACTAGTCTGTTATTATCATAGTACATTTGTGGAAAGCAGTTTTGAAGTAAAAATTAATATATGTAGCAAGGTTCTGTGTCAGCAAAAACACACATTAGAAAGTATTCAATAATACAATACAGGGATCATGGAGCAAAGATTTAGAAGATGATGTTTCTCTTCTTATTCCTCAATGACAACCTCTGTAGGTTGGAAGAAACTATAAAAAGTCATGTGGACTAGCTCCAGCTACCACAGTTTTACATATACCTTTTTAGATAATTATTCTGAGACAACAATTTAAGTAGTGTTTTTTCTATATCATGAGTCAACATCTTCTGAACAATGTGTTTCAATGTCTGTCATCATAAAGATATTCAAGAAGTTGTTCTTAAATTATAGCTTATTGTGCACATTTTCAGGTAATTAATATTCAGAACATTATGATTTAGTTATTTCTGAAAACAGCACATATTAATGTATAACATAATCTTGTACATTCTTGAAGTCAAAGAACACTACAAAATAATGTTACAGACTTTTTAGAGTAGTTATAAGAACAATCAGATTGAAAAGGAAAAAAATCTGGGACTTAGAGTAAAATAATGTTTAATACATGATATGTTTGCTCTACTAGTATTCCAGTTCTTGGTCCTACTATTCTTAGATGTCATGACTCTTTTATTTCCTATTCACCCCATGCATTACATTTAATGTGATACATTGTGACTTTATTTGAATTCATTAAACCATATGATTAACTGCATATATTAATGTTTTTACCTGCCTTTTTTCCCAAAATGATTCTCAAGAGATTTACATGTTAAAAGCAAATGAAGTGTCCTTGAGAAAGTTTCAGTACCTGGGCCTTAACAAATATTATAAAAACAATAATTTCTTCATAAGTATGGGGAACCAGTTCTAAAAAGCCTGAAGAATATGAATTAAATGTTCTCTGGGAAAAATGGAGAAGGTTAAAATTCATCATTTTAACTTATATCCTTTCTACAGGAAAATAAGCAATGCAAAGAATACCAAATAGTTTTAATTTTATATGTCTTTTAAGAGGAAAATTATTTAATTAATCAATTGCAAATAAATTTCTTATAATAATTATTGATTTTATATTTAATTGCCTTTAATAAGATATATTTGAGTTTAAAAAACATTAAATGAAAAAAATGTGTCATCTTTCTTTTAAATGCACCACAACCCATGAATTGCAATTTTAACTCTATCATGTCAAATGTGCTAAATCTCATATTTTTATTAGTCTTGAGCCTGTCTTTCAGGAGTACAAGGAACAGAATTTACTTCAATCACAATGTTCTCTTGGGAGTATGAAGTCAGGTTGTTGTTTTTTTTTTAACTTCAATTATTCTTATCTTTTAGCTACCTGGTGGGTTATAGTCCATGGCGTTGCAAAAATTCAGACAAGACTGAGCCACTGACCACACACAAAGTAAGAGAAAGTTTAAGGTCCTCATCATTCTGCTTGTGGCTTAGGAGGAAAAAAAAAGAGAGAGAGAGAGGAATAGTAATAGTAAAGTATGACACCAAGATAAAAATTTTTCTTAGGTTCCAACCTTCATCTGACTTAATGCCATGCCAAAGATTGTTCCTGTCAGAGAGTAGCTCTGGCTTTATTCCTTTTACTTAGAAGAGAAATAAAATTGTCCTCACCCAGAGACTAAATATTGCACTTCAGACCAAGAGAAGTCCAAGAATAGGTATACTGAATGGGCATTTTTGTTGCATTTGCTCATCTTGTTGCTTAGTTTCTCAATGTAGTGGCCAAGGGGTTCTTCAGGAGGCCCATGAACTGTGATTCTAGAATAAAAGAACACACATTTTCTGAAAATAGCTATTAAAAGGGATGTGACTTTAAGGGGTATTAATGTAAAATCCTTGATTTTGTTTAACTATGGGGGGCTTGCTTTGGGAACTTGTAAGATCTGGAAGAGGAATCTAGACAGCAGGGCTGACGTAAGGGCCCAAGGATACAGTATTCCCTTCACATCAGTTAACCAAACTGAGCTGTAGGATTATTTAAGGGTGAAAGAAAAACTGGAGGCTTGGTTTTTCCTGAAGTATCTTTGTGTATGTGAGTGAGAGAAACAGATTTGAGAGAACATCCTTGATTCTGATACTTGGCCAAAAACCAAATTGGGTCCCAAGGGCTAAGGTTGGCTAGGAAGTACTGAAGCAAAGGTTGGGCTGCACAGATGCTCAAGCGAAGAATCCTCAGTTTTACTTGTGGACCTTCAATGTAAAAACATTCCCAATGCCTATTTTATCCCCATATTTCTTCATCTTTCCCAGTATTTTTCTATCTAGCTTTTCATATCTTCTATGATACCTCAACATTTAAGAGAAATGGAATCCACATATTAAAATACCAAATGGATTAATGTCAATCTATGCCAAAACCAATACAGAATTGTAAAGTAAAAATTAAAAATAAATAAATAAATAAATTAAAAAAAAATAAAATAAAATACCAAATGGAGCATCTAAACCTAATCTTTTTCCAATCTTAGTTTTAAACCTTAGACTTGTTTTCCAGATATGACTATGATTTAAATACTAATTAGTCCATTATGAACCATGTCATATTGGAAAGTATTGTAGCCCCTCTGAATTTCTCATTTGTAAAATGAGCATAATCATCTATCAAAATGTTATTGGAATGATTAAGTAACACATAATAAACTACCTAAAATCAGCAATTAGGCTTCCCAAGTAGTGCTAGTGGTAAAGAACCCACCTACTAATGCAGGAGACATGAAAGATTCAGGTTGGATCCTTGCATCCTCTGGAGGAGGACACGCCAACCTACTCCAGTGTTCCTGCCTGGAGAATCCCCATGGATAGAGGAGCCAGGTGGGCTACAATCCATATGGTTGCAAAGAGTCGGACATGACTGAAGCAACTTGGCAGACACACATGCAAGGTCAGAAATAAATAAATAATTATTATCAACACATGTAAAGCTTCAGCCATGTTCTCTTAATCTCGCACTTCTTTAATTCTGCAGCATGCTAGGAAACCCAACTATATATTTTCAGTTTTAGTGATATTTGGAGTGTGTAACCATGGCACAGTCCATTTTTAAGTTTATCTTAGAAAATTTGGCACTGTAGCTGCTGCCCTTTGCTGTGGGGCCAGATTATTTTATTCCAGTGCTGGGAAATAGAGAAGTGAGATCAATAAAATCTTACCTCTCTCAAGCTACTTACCATTATGAGCAATTATTACTCCTGGAAGTTTTCATATTAAGTTTCCATTGGACATGAAAATGGCATAAAATATGATGTTTTAGCTAATAAAAAGTCTAAATAAATATATATCAGGCAACACAGATTAGCTCCTCCTAGGACTTCCCTGGTGGCTCAGACGGTAGAGTGTCTGTCTACAATGCAGGAGACCTGGGTTTGATCCCTGGGTCAGGAAGATCCCCTGGAGAAGGAAATGGCAATCCACTCCAGTACTATTGCCTGGAAAATCCCATGGACAGAGGAGCCTGGTAGGCTACAGTCCATGGGGTCGCAGAGTCGGACATGACTGAGCCACTTCACTTCACTTCACTTCATAAAATTATAGTTACAATTTTTATTTTATTAGAAATTGAAGTGGCCTCAGTTATTGATATTATTTAAGTAATTTTTGCTATTGTGAAAGATTTTAGTGGATTAACTTTTACACTTAATCTAATAAAGGGAAAATTAATCATTATATTTTCAGTACTCAGTAGTACATATTCTTTGGTCATTATTTTTTGTTCAGTTGCTAAATCCTATCCAATTCTTTGCGACTCCATGGACTACAGCATGCCAGGCTTCCCTGTCCTTCACTATCTCCCAGAGTTTGCTCAAACTCATGTCCATTGAGTCAGTGATGCCATCCAACCATCTCATCCTCTGTCATCCCCTTCTCCTTCTGCCCTCAATCTTTCCCAGCATCAGGGTCTTTTCAAATGAGTCAGCTCTTCACATCAGTTCAGTTCAGTTCAGTCGCTCAGTCGTGTCCATCTCTTTGTGACCCCATGAATCGCAGCACGCCAGGCCTCCCTGTCCATCACCAACTCCCAAGAGTTCACTCAAACTCACATCTATCGAGCCCGTGATGCCATCCAGCCATCTCATCCTCAGTTGTCCCCTTCTCCTCCTGCCCCCAATCCCTTCCAGCATCAAAGTCTTTTCCAATGAGTCAACTCTTTGCATGAGGTGGCCAAAGTACTGGAGTTTCAGCTTTAGCATCATTCCTTCCAAAGAAATCCCAGGGTTGATCTCCTTCAGAATGGACTGGTTGGTTCTCCTTGCAGTCCAAGGGACTCTCAAGAGTCTTCTCCAACACCACAGTTCAAAAGCATCAGGTGGCCAAAATATTGGAGCTTCAGCTTCAGCATCTGTCCTTCCAAAGAATATTCGGGGTGATTTCCTGGTTTGATCTCCTTGCTGTCCAAGGGACTCTTTGTTCATACAACCATTATTTTTAAAGTTCTTTTTTTTTGTTATCACTGTATCTATTTAACTCAGTTGATTATCACATGCTGCTAATGAAGTTGAGGGCATGGGTGATGTTGGCGTTCAGGCCAGTTAGTTTTACTCTATCCACAGACCATAATCCTAACCTAAGGCAAATTGTACTAAAATTGAATGCCCTCCATTACAAGGCAGTCAGCCCAGGGATATATGTGATTCTCTTATACAAACTGGAAAAATAATTTAGTTTCTATGTCTGAACAAGTTAAAACACTGTAGTCATACATAAACATACCACATTGTTATTTTCTTAAATTACTATTCATGTATAAGTACTTTCTTCTCAGATTCTTTTGAAACAAATAGTTCATTGATATTTGCATCCTTTTTAAAAAAATTATCCCTTGCATATGTTATACTCTGAATGACAGATGAATAATCGTTCCCACTCTGAGTATCCTAGTTGCCGTTAGAGTTATCACCTTACAAAAATAATTTCAATATTCATGTTATTCTCCATGAATCCACAAACATTATTTGACCACTCTGTTTTAGCATTAATATTGATTGATGACCTATATCATTGCAGTCATATTTTTTTAGCCAGATTTATGAATCCCAGAAGGGTCTTGAACATTTAGAACTGCACATATACATACTACCATTCAGTCAGTTAAGTTGAGTCGCTCAGTCGTGTCCGACTCTTTGCGACCCCATGAATTGCAGCACGCCAGGCCTCCCTGTCCATCGCCAACTCCGGAGTTCACACAAACTCATGTCCATCGAGTTGGTGATGCCATCCAGCCATCTCATCCTCTGTTGTCTTTTCTCCTCCTGACTCCAATCCCTCCCAGCATCAAGGACTTTTCCAATGAGTCAAATCTTTGCATGAGGTGGCGAAAGTATGAGAGTTTCAGCTTTAGCATCAGTCCTTGCAAAGGACACCCAGGACTGATCTCCTTTAGAATGGACTAGTTGGATCTCCTTGCAGTCCAAGGGACACTCAAGAGTCTTCTTCAACACCACAGTTGAAAGCATCAATTCGTTGGTGCTCAGCTTTCTTCACAGCCCAAATTACTGCGGTCCATACATGACCACTGGAAAAACCATAGCTTTGACTAGACGGACCTTTGTTGGCAAAGTAATATCTCTGCTTTTCAATATACTATCTAGGTTGGTCATAACTTTCTTTCCAAGGAGTAAGCGTCTTTTAATTTCATGGTTGCAATTACCATCTGCAGTGATTTTGGAGCCCCCCAAAATAAAGTTTGCCACTGTTTCCCCATCTATTTGCTTGGGTATGCATCTATGAAGCTTGGGTACCAGTGGTAAATGCCATTATCTTAGCTTTCTGAATGTTGAGCTTTAAGCCAACTTTTTCACTCTCCTCTTTCACTTTCATCAAGAGGCTTTTTAGTTCCTCTTCACTTTCTGCCATAAGGGTGGTGTCATCTGCATATCTGAGGTTATCAATATTCTCCTGGCAATCTTGATTCCAGCTTGTGCCTCTTCCAGCCCAGCATTTCTCATGATATACTCTGCATAGAAGTTAAATAAGCAGGGTGACAATATACAGCCTTGACGTACTCTTTTTCCTATTTGGAACCAGTCTGTTGTTCCATGTCCAGTTCTAACTGTTGCTTTCTGACCTGCATACAGGTGTCTCAAGAGGCAGGTCTGGTGGTTTGGTATTCTCATCTCTTTCAGAATTTTCCACAATTTATTGTGATCCACACAATCAAAGGCTTTGGCATAGTCAAAGCAGAAATAGATGTTTTTCTGGAACTCTTTTGCTTTTTCCATGATCCAGCAGATATTGGCAATTTGATCTCTGGTTCCTCTGCCTTTTCTAAAACCAACTTGAACATCTGGAAGTTCACGGTTCACATATTGCTTATAGAATTTTGAGCATTACTTTACTAGCATGTGAGATGAGTGCAACTGTGCGGTAGTTTGAGCATTCTTTGGCATTGCCTTTGTTTGGGATTGGAATGAAAACTGACTTTTTCCAGTCCTGTGGCCTCTGCCGAGTTTTCCAATTTTGCTGGCATATTGAGTGCAGCACCTTCACAGCATCATCTTTCAGGATTTGAAATACCTCAACAGGAATTCCATCATCTCCCCTAGCTTTGTTCGTAGTGATCCTTTCCAAGGCCCACTTGGCTTGACATTACAGGATATTTGTCTCCTTGCTATTCTTTGACACACTGCATTCAGATGTTTATATCTTTCCTTTTCTCTGTTGCTTTTTCACTTCTCTTCTTTTGACAGCTACTTGTAAGTCTTCCTCAGACAGTCATTTTGCTTTTTTGCATTTCTTTTCCATGGGGATTTTGTTGATCCCTGTCTCCTGTACAATGTCATGAACCTTCGTCCATAGTTCATCAGGTACTCTATCAGATCTAGTCCCTTAAATCTATTTCTCATTTCCACTGTATAATCATAAGGGATTTAATTTAGGTCATACCTGAGTGGTCTAGTGGTTTTCCCCACTTTCTTCAATTTATGTCTGAATTTGGCAATAAGGAGTTCATGTTCTGAGCCACAGTCAGCTCCCAGTCTTGTTTTTGTTGACTGTATAGAGCTTCTCCATCTTTGGCTGCAAAGAATATAATCAATCTGATTTCAGTGTTGACCATCTGATGATGTTCTTGTGTGGAGTCTTCTTTTCTGTTGTTGGAAGAGAGTGTTTTTTATGACCAGTGCATTCTCTTGGCAAAACTCTATTAGCCTTTGCCCTGCTTCATTCCGTACTCCAAGGCCAAATTTGCCTGTTACTCCAGGTGTTTCTTGACTTCCTACTTTTGCATTCCACTCCCCTATAATGAAAAGGACATCTTTTTGGGGTGTTAGTTCTAAAAGGTCTTGTATGTCTTCATAGAACCGTTCAACTTCAGCTCCTTCAGTGTTACTGGTTGAGACATAGACTTGGATTACAGTGATATTGAATGTTTTGCCTTGGAAATGAACAGAGATCATTCTGTCACTTTTGAGATTGCATCCAAGTACTTCATTTCAGACTCTTTTGTTGACCATGATGGCTACTCCATTTCTCCTAAGGGATTCCTGCCCACAGTAGTAGATATAACAGTCATCTGAGTTAACTTCACCCATTCCAGTCCATTTTAGTTCTTTGATTCCTAGAATCTTGACGTTCACTCTTGCCATCTCTTGTTTGACCACTTCCAATTTGCCTTGATTCATGGACCTGACATTCCAGGTTCCTATTCAATATTGCTCTTTACAGCGTCTGGCCTTGCCTCTATCACCAGTCACATCCACAGTTGTGTATTGTTTTTGCTTTGGCTCCATCCCTTCATTCTTTCTGGTGTTATTTCTCCACTGATCTCCAGTAGCATATTGGGCACCTACCAACCCAGAGAGTTCCCCTTTCAGTATCCTATCATTTTGCCTTTTCATACTGTTCATGGGGTTCTCAAGGCAAGAATACTAAAGTGGCTTGCCTTTCCCTTCTCCAGTGAGTTACATTCTGTCAGACCTCTCCACCATGACCCTCCTGTCTTGGGTGGCCTCACACAGTATGGCTTAGTTTCATTGAGTTAGACAAGACTCTGGTCCATGTGATCAGATTGGCTAATTTTCTGTGATTATAGTTTTAGTGTGTTTGCCCTCTGATGCCCTCTCGCAACACCTACCCTCTTATTTGGGTAAGTAAGTTATCGTACCATTAGTTAGTCCCTAAAAATGTAGCTGAACATTTTAAAACAGCTTATAAATCATTACAATTAACAACTTTCCCACTGCCCATCCAAAGCAACTGGCTTGACATGCCATCTGTTATTTTTCCTTTAAAACCCTCTAGTCTGTTTATCTAAGGCAGCCATTTAATATTTAAAATGATGTTCTTTTTTAAGGTATGCGATGGGCTGCTGAAGACAAGCTTTTGTTTTAATTATCAACAATTTCTGTGATACGATATAATTTTTGCAGTGCTCAGGGCCTTTTACAAATCAAAAGGAATTCAAGTAAAACAGTAATTAATGTCAAATGACTAATCACAAAAGGCCCTATTTAATTAAAAAGTTCTAATCTTTGATTAAACCTCATCACATATTCTCTTGATTGCAAACTGTTGTCTGAAAAAGGAATGTAATTGGGTACATAGTCTATTGTGTCTCTAAAATGACACCTGCAAATTATATGAACATGGCTTGTTTAAAATTTGAAAATGATTTGTAAGTTATATTTTTATATTGACTGTTTTTCTCCTTTGCCACTATAATTGGAAGTCTCCTCTTTTGTTAAATACATCAGCTAAAAAATAAAGTCAAGTAAATTTAGGTATGATTTATTAAAAATCAGTTATTAAGAATATGTTGGACTTTTTTCTTTTGAAGTTCAAACTAAACTTTATTCTTACAAAATCAATAGAAAAGTGAGAAAATGTAATTTGGGGTCAAATAACTATGATGTATTTTGTGCTTACTTTAGAAATATTTAAAAATCTAAGTGATTTTTTTTTAAGTTCCCATACTTTTTTTTTAATTTTAATTTTAATTTTTACTTTATTTTGCTTTACAATACTGTATTGGTTTTACCATACATTGACATGAATCAGCCACGAGTGTACATGAGTTCCCAATCCTGAATCCCCCTCCCACCTCCCACCCCATATCATCTCTCTGGATCATCCCTGTGCACCAGCCCCAAGCGTGTCATATCCTGCATCAGACATAGACTGGCAATTCGATTCTTACATGATATTATACATGTTTCAATACCATTCTCCCAAGTCATCTCACCCTCTCCCTCTCCCACTGAGTCCAAAAGTCCGTTATACACATCTGTGTCTTTTTTGCTGTCCTGCATACAGGGTCATCATTGCCATCTTTCTAAATTCCATATATATGTGTTAGTATACTGTATTGGTGTTTTTCTTTCTGGCTTACTTCACTCTGTATAATTGGCTCCAGTTTCATCCACCTCATTAGAACTGATTCAAATTTGCAAACTAGTACAGCCACTATGGAGAACAGTGTGGAGATTCCTTAAAAAACTGCAAATAGAACTACCTTATGACCCAGCAATCCCACTGCTGGGCATACACACTGAGGAAACCAGAATTGAAAGAGACACATGTACCCCAATGTTCATCGCAGCATTGTTTATAATACCATCTTTCTAAATTCCATATATATGTTAGTATACTGTATTGGTGTTTTTCTCTCTGGCTTACTTCACTCTGTATAATAGGCTCCAGTTTCATCCACCTCATTAGAACTGATTCAAATGTATTCTTTTTAATGGCTGAGTAATACTTCATTGTGTATATGTACCACAGCTTTCTTATCCATTCATCTGCTGATGGACATCTAGGTTGTTTCCATGTCCTGGCTATTATAAACAGTGCTGCAATGAACACTGGGGTACACGTCCCTTTCAATTCTGGTTTCCTTGGTGTGTATGTCCAGCAATGGGATTGCTGGGTCATGTGGCAGTTCTATTTGTAGTTTTTTAAGGAATCTCCACACTGTTCTCCATAGTGGCTGTACTAGTTTGCATTCCCACCAACAGTGTAAGAGGGTTCCCTTTTCTCCACACCCTCTCCAGCGTTTATTGCTTGCAGACTTTTTGATTGCTCCCATTCTGACTGGTGTGAAATGGTACCTCACTGTGGTTTTGATTTGCATTTCTCTGATAATGAGTGATGTTGAGAATACTTCTCATATTCTATTTTCTCTTTTACTGCATATTGAAATCACTGATTACTAATTCAGATTTATATATTGCTTTTCATTACATGTATTTATTTTGTGATCATAGTGTTAGATTTAATCCAGTTTAGTTCAGTTGCTCAGTTTTGTCCCACTCTTTGCAACCCATGGACTGCAGCACACCAGGCCTCCCTATCCATCACCAACTCCAGGAGTTTACTCAAACTCAAGTCCACTGAGTCAGTGATGCCATCCAACCATCTCATCCTCTGTTGTCCCCTTATAGACTTAATTATAGTTATATAGATTTAATTATAGTTATAGAACTACAGATTTAATTATAGTTCTCCTATTCTGGGTTTGATCCCTTGATTGGGAAGATTCCCTGGAGAAGAGAATGGCTCCCCACTCCAATATTCTGGCCTGGGGAATTCCATGGACAGAGGAACATAGCAGGCTACAGTCCATGGTGTTGCAAAGAGTCAGACAAGACTGAGCAACTTTCACTTTTTCACTTATTTGGAATATAAAATGTACTATATTAATTAGATCATTAAAAGATAAGGATGGGGGATTCCCTGTTGGCCTAGCAGTTAGAACTTGGTGCTTTCACTGTTGGGCCCAGGCTTTATTCCTGGGTTCAATCCCTGGCCAGGGAACTAAGAACCACAAGACATGTGGCATGGCAAAAAAAAAAAAAAAATCAATGATTTTGGTAAAGTTTCAGGACACAAAATTAATGCACACAATTATCTTATATGTTTATATACTAACAGGAAAAGATCAGAAAGAGAAATCAAGGAAACAATCCCATTACTATTTCATCAAAAGAATAAAATTCCTAGGAATAAACCTACCTAACAAGGCAAAAGACCTGTACTCAGAAAACTGAAAGATACTGATGAAAGAAATCAAAGGTGACACAGTTAGAGATATAAACCATGTGGTTGGATTGGAAGAATCAATACTGTGAAAATGACTACATTACCCAAAGCAATCTACAGAATCAGTGCTGCTGCTGCTGCTGCTGCTGCTAAGTGCAGTATCTATCAAATTACCAATGGCATTTATCATAGAATTATAAAATTATGGTTTAATCACAATTAATATAATTCCCTGTGATTACAGTCAGACCTTGTTGTTTATCTATCCTATGTATAATATTTTGCATCTGCTAGTCCTAAATTCCAATTTGTTTCTCCCCAACCCTCCTCACACTTGACAATCACAAATCTGTTCTCTGAATCTGGGAGTCTATTTCTGTTTCATAGATATGTTCATTTGCGTCAGAGTTTCAATTCCACATACAAGTGGCATGATATGATATTTGCCTTTCTGACTTACTTCATTTAGTATGATAATATCTAGGCCTACTCATGTTGCTGCAAATGGTATTACTTTATTCTTTTTAATGATGGAGAAATATTTTATTATATATATATACATATATATCTGTGTGTATATACATAATATATACGCATGGAAATTTCACTATATACAAATCTTCAAGTTACAAACTTAAAGATGCGAATGTGCAAACGCACATTGCATGTCCAATCTCACAAAGTAGTTCATGTGTCTGGTGTACATTGTATGTGTCTGGCGCATGTATCATCTACACTTCTCCATGCTTTTGTGTATGGTGTTGTATGGAGCAGCAATCCCCAACCTTTGTAGCTCCAGGGACCAGTTTCATGGAAGACAATTTTTCCACAGGATGGTGAGGGGATGGTTCATGTGGGAAACTTCACTGGACCGTCTAACTCCTTCTGTGCACCCTGGTTCCTAACCAGCTATGGGGGGTGGGGACACTGGTATAGAGTGCAGTAGTACAGTTTTTTTTTTTTTTTTTTTTTTTTCAAGTCCAGGATGTCTGGAAGCAAATATGAAAGCAACAGTGATGTAGCTAGTACTGCTAAGAAGTGCCAAGAGATAACAATGGAAACAAAGGTGAAAATGAGTGGAACAAGGTGAAAAGATAGTATATGTCACTTGGTCTTATAACATTAATCATTCAACCAATGGCAGGATTCCAAAGAACAAAGACAAAATCATTGTGCCACTGATGTTGACGATAATATTGAAGAAGCATGGAAAAGTGACAGAGGAGATGGAGAAACTTCTCAATGTGTGGATGCAGGATCAGCATCGAGTCACACTTAGTTCAATGCTAATTCAAGAGAAAGCTAAAAACCTATATGAAGACTTGAAGAAGAAACACAAGAAAGAATCGGAAGGTTTATCTTTTAATGCTAGCCATGATTGATTTCATTAGTTCAAGACTAGAGCCAATCTTCATAATATTACAATATTGATAGGTAGTGAGGCAGCAATTTAAGATATGGTAACTTCCTGGGAATTTACTAAAACACTTTGACAAATTATTGATGAAAGTGCATCTTTACCCAGAGAGGTTTTTAATGTGGATAAGACAAGACTGTACCAGAAGAGGATACCAGACCGAAGTTACATCAGTAAGAAGGAAAAGTTGATGCCAGGTTAAAAAGTAGCAAAGGATAGACTAACTTTGTTGCTTGATGGCAATGCTTCCAGCAATATGAAGCAGAAGGCTGTCTTAGTTTATCATTCAGAGAACCCAAGAACCCTTAAAAACATAGCTAAGAGCTCTTTTCTTCTTATGTGGAAGAGCAACTCCAAAACCTGGGTTATACAAGCTATTTTCCAGGACTGATTTTTTCAACACTTTATCCTGGAGGTAGAGGAATATTGCTTGGAGAAAGAAATCCCATTCAACATTCATTTGCTGCTCCATAATGCTTTGGATCACCCCCTATTCCTGGACGACTTTCATCTCAAGTTAAATTAGTACATCTGCCACTGAATACCACATTGTTCATCTAACCTATGGACCAGGGAGTTATAGCGACTCTCAAGAAATATTATTTACTTCACAATTTTCATCAGACAGTAAAGGTGAGTGATGAATCAAGAACAACCTTGTGACAATGTTGGAAGAACTATAGCAGCTACAAGGCCATAAAGACATTGACTTTGCTTGGCATGAGGTTGCAGCTGTCACTGTGAATGGGGTTTGGAAGAACATTTGCCCACCATTTGTTCATGATTTTTGTGGCTTTGAGACAGTGAAAGAGGAGTCCAAAGAGGGCTTCAGCAACTTGGTAACCTTCATGACCAGCTGGAGTAGGATCTCCAAGAGGTCAACTTCATTGAACTCCTTGTTGTACAACACTAGGAGCTTACTAATGACCTGATGGAATTGGGGGCCCAGAGAAAGGACAAAGAGAGGCAAGAGGAAGAAGTAAACTGAAGAACCTAAGAGATTCATATCACAGAAAATGGAGGAGAAGGAGGAGACACTGTTAGTTATTCGAGATGGTACTATTATTTTTTGAAGCACAGGAACCTAATATAGAATTGTACACAGAGGTTGCAGCAGTCATTCAGAATGCAATCCAGTACTACAGTGCCATCTATGATGAGAAAAAAGTAAAAAAAAAAATTTAAGCTACTACCCAGACATCACTGGATCATTTTTTCAAGAGGGTAGATAGAACTGAATCCAGCAAGGAATCAGAACCTGTGCCATCAACATCAGGCATGAGTGATATCTCAGCTTGCCCTCCATCTCCTTTTGCTAATAACCCTTCAGCTCTACCATCTCCCACTTCCTTTTCCTCCTCCAGTCCATAACTCTTCTCGCCAGCCCCTGTATGCCAGCTGTTCTACTGTATTATCTTACTTTTCAAGGTACTGTACTGTGAGATTTAAAATGTTTGCTTTATTTTTTGGCTGCTTTCTTATGTATTATTTATGTGAAAAATATTTTAAACCTACTATACTGCAGTATTATAAAGGCAATCTGGGCTTCCCAGGTGGCACTAGTGGTAAAGAATACACTTTCAAGAAACATGGGTTTGATCCTTGGGTGGGGAAGATCCCCTGGGGTAGGGAACGTCAACCCACTCCAGTATTCTTGCCTGGAATATCCCATGGACAGAGGAGCCTGGAGGGCTACAGTCCATGGGGCTGCAAATGTCAAACATGCCTGAGTGATTGAGCATAGCACAAAGAGCTGATTGTGCTAGTTGGGTACCTAGGCTAACTTTGTTGGCCGTAGGAAAAATTTGGACTTATGAACACTCTCTAAGAAGGGAACTCATTCGTCTGTAGGAGACTTACTGTCCCACATCTTTATCTATTCATCTGTCACTGGACACTTAAGTTGTTTTTGTGGGTTGGCTATTGCAACTAGTGCTGCTATGAACATAGGTGATGCATGTAACTTTTTAAATTATAGTTTCATCTGGATATATGCCTGGGAGTGGGGTTGTTGGATCATATGGCAACTCTATTTTTAGTTTTTTGAGGGACCTCCACACTGTTCTCCATACCAGATGCACCAATTTACATTCCCACTAACTATATAGGTGGGTTACCTTTCCTCCACACCCTCTCCAGCATTTGTTATTTGTAGGTTTTTTTTTAAAGTATGGCCATTCTGTCAGGTGTGAGTGATATTTCATTGTAGTTTTGATTTGCATTTCTCTAATAATTTATGACATCTACACTTTTAAAAAAACTTTTTTTGTATACTTATCACATGAAATATGTATAAAAGTAGTGTTATGCCCAAGTCACAAAATCTCCCAGTGACCACCAGGGAGCCGATATTCGATGCAAAAGCAAGCTCAGGCTGGGACTCCCACCGATACTGACTCAGCAGCTATTGGGAGGAGCCCTGAGCTCTGGGTTACATTGCTTATATAGGGTATTCTCGCGTGAAAATTTCAAAAAAATGGGAGTCTCCGGGTGTGATTGGTCACTTCTGGTGAAGGGTTAGGTGTTGAGCTCTGATTGGTTCCCATTTCCTGGGCTGGCCATGGGTGCTGATTGGTTCCCATTTCCCAGGCTTGATTCGAATTTCCCGGGCTGGCCAAGGGTTCTGATTGGTTCGCAGGTGGTGGGGTGAGGTCAGGAGATTTCCAAAGGCTCTTTTCCCGGAACCTTACAAAATGGAGTAGCTTAGATTCTTCATTCCCCCCTTCTCTAGGATCCAGGACAGACCTAATCATGGGTCTGGGGTCAGCTCTATATTGTCTCCCACTAAGGGGACCATTGGTAGGGCCGCATGTTGGGATAGGAGTACCATGAGCTGCACCATGTTGATGCGGCTTTTAATGAAGGCTACCAATTTGTTTAGTAAGCATGGCCCAAAGGTGAGCAGTAGTAACAAGATAATCAGGGGCCCCACCAAGGAGGATATGAGAGTTGCGAACCAGGGGGATGAATTGAACCAGGATTCAAACCAGGTTTGAGACATTTCTCTCTCTTTTTTTTTTTTTTTTACTGAGCCCTTCTCTTATCTTGGCCAGGGATTCCTTGACTACCCCTGAGTGATTCACATAAAAACAATGTTCTTCCCCTAATGCAGCACATAAGCCCCCTGAGAGACTTAATACTAAAGATACTTCTTGGGAATTGGGGCGGAGGTCTCTTTCTTCTGTAACTTCTTCCTGCTGTGCATGGGCATAGGCCTGCCTAGGAGAGCAGAAGTCTCTCTCTCTACCTGATCTAAGTTGGGGTTTTCCACATCTGAAGCCAGCTTCTACCCTTGTAGTAACAGCAATTTAGTTGGCCCCTCTCAGAGATTAAATAGGAGGGCCAAACAGGAGACTTAACAGGATGGTCATCTCTGGTCCCCGGAAACAGAAGGCAACATTTGGGGTGAAGGGTGCAGGGTTTGTGACCCCTTCTGATTGGTTGGTGGTGAAGCAACAGAGCTGTGCTCCAGGAATCTTGTGTTCAGTCTGAAGTTACCATCTTCCACCTGGGTGGGGGCTCAAAGACATTGTTATGCATATTTCTTTGAGTAGGAACCAAGACTCTGTCTGGAGGCTGTACCAACTTTGATTGTTTTTGTTTTTGTATCCTCTCCCTTCCCTGATTAGCAATTGTTTGAATCCAAGCTTTGGAATTCAGGGAAGGTCAAGGAGGCTGAACAAAGTCTATATCCTACAGATAAGAAATGGAGAACACAGAACAGATCTGTACTCCAGAGCCCCACAGAGTCCCGCTCAGTTTTAATTTTAGGGAACTAGGCAACTATGACTGTGATAACTTCCTGTCAAAATGGGGCATAGGACTGCCCCAGCTTGGAGCAATACAAGCTCTAATCTGAAAGTACACCCATAGCATCACCTAGTTATTTCCCAGGATATCTGAAACATAGCTACTCTATTTTGACTTTTAATTGTAAACTTTTCCGTAATAGCTAAAGCAGATTTCACCGTTAATGAAGTCAGTGTTTCTCTAAGTATGAGAAGATGCAAGAATTGGGACTCATAAAATCTTCTCCTGAAAAGATCTAACTATCTGAAGGCCTGTTCTGCCAGTTTTTCCTCAGAGCACAGAGTGCCTCATTCCTGATTTTCACCCTGGACTCCTTTCAGGGGTGTTGAAAGTCAGCAGTTGCAGCGGCCATGATTTAATCTTTGTAGATGCAGATGGCGAGTGTCAGTCTTCAGTTGGCAGAGCCCCTTTATTCTCATAAACTTGACCATGATTATGAGGGGGGCACTTCATGACCATTTTATCCCATGGTGCTAAGAATGTCCATTCTCAGGTTTGGCAAAGATTCTGTTGACAGGCCACTCAATGTGCTGTTACTGGACTAGGCCATAAAACAGTATCCAAAATTCTCTGGATCACCTATCTTACTAGCTTCTTGGTCCAGGAAAATATTCCCTCTTGTTGCTTCTTGCCATATCTAGAGTTACACTGTTACCATCATCGATCTCATATGGGACTATATATTATTCTATTAGAGGCCTCACACACATATTTGACAGTGTAAGATATAGCAATTTTGTAAAACAGGTGAAATACAAATAACATAGCCAGCAGTATTAGTAAAGCCACAAGTAAGACTTATGTTAAGAACTTCCATTAGATGTAGCCCAGTATATCTTCAGGTTATCTGACTTAGTCTGCCCTGTAGAATCTTTATCTTCCAAGGAAATTATATATTGGTACCATCTATAAGGCACATAGCCCAGTTTTCTAGTGTTACTAGACTGATTATCTTCAGTATGATTTAATTTTTTTTTTTCAACATAGAGGAGACTTTAAACCTAAATTACTGTAGCCTGGTGTTATCTATATAAATCCATCCCATAATTGTGGGAGATTTTCCCCTCCTTTGTGGAAACTTTTCTTGTTCTGATTGAGCTTGGGTAATAGAAAAAAGCTCAAATTTATAGCCAGAGTTAGAGCAGGCATTATTAATTGGCCTAGTGAGGGGATCATATCTAGTAATATCATAGTGACCTTAATATGACTATAATTTTTTTAAGTAAATTTTCTCAGGGCCAACCAGTTAGAGTCTAGTAGCAGAGAAATTTACCAAGGTAACCCAGAACTAGATACAGGTTGTTGGCCACAAACCCAACAATTGGATTGATTTTTAAAACTAGCATAGGATCAGGCCTATGATAGAAAAGCATTTGACTTATATGCAAAGGTCTAAGAAGTCAAGAAAACATAAATGATCATACAAATCAGGTCCAGCATTTTGGGGAAGC
>NW_024070208.1:5393955-5399537 GCF_014754425.2 Oryx dammah | reverse complement strand
CATCTTCTCATCCTGGTATAGTGTAGTTTCTCCTGATTAAAAAAAAACAAAAACAAAAAAAGTCCTTCCATCCATGTTGGAGACAGTCCCTTAAATTATGTCTTTTTCCAGTCCTGATTGCAGGTCACGAGGCATCTGGTCTTCATCCAAAGAGAGATTACTGAGATAAGCTTCAGAAACAAACTTAGGGTGTTCTTCAAGAATTCAATTAAATTTTACATTAACATAACATAACAGCAAAGAACTAAGAGATGAGTCTTACTAGATGCAGACCTCCATTAACAAACTGGTATTTAACATTTTGAAACATCTTTTTTTTCCTTAAAGTTACCCTTCCCAGTCAGGGAACCAAATATAACCAAATTAAGGCTAGTTTGTTTGCAAAATAGGTCTGTTCTCACTAATTTTGGTCTGATGATTTTTATAACCATAATTGATTATAGGCTTTTTATTTTGCTGAAACATTTATAGAGTCTCAGACTGAACTTTTAAAATAAAACAGGGCTGGGAAACTCACACAAAAGGCTTATCACAGATTTTGCCTAACAAATCTAGGTGAATTCTTCCCTTTTTAAGGTCTCAAAAATTTCTTGAGATTTTTGTATCTGTGAGATAACCTTCCTAATTCATTTGATAAACTTACTGGAAACCTAAGAACTTCCAATTTTTGGAGGAGTCAGATAGAAAATATAATTGTTTTGTTTATAACGTTTAATTTTACCAAAGTATTGTCATAATTAGTTTGAGAGGAAGATTACCCTACTCCCTGAAAACATAAGATTCAAACCCATAATTTTTCAGATAGAAACCATAAAAATTATAAGCATATTCACTGGTTCATTCAGTCCTTTTGCTAACTTTTGTGAAGTCATCAGGTTTTCCATTAAAATACCAGGACATATCAGAATGTTAAAAACTCCATATAATTTTTAGGATATCTGTATTAGTTATTTTACCATACATTATAACATGAGCAGATTAATTACTCATTTGATAATCTTTTCCATGTAATTTAACCAACCAAATAAACAGTTTAATATCTCTCTTTTGGATGTTCCAGGGGCCCTCTGAAGCACCCCAAAGTTAGCTAGAGATCAAAAGAACTTTAAAAGAGTTCTATTTAGGAAGTTTTATCAAAAAGATCAATTAAAAGCATTTAAAACATTTGGTCAGATTTAGTCAATGTTGACGGGTGTATCATTTAGCTTGTTGATATGTCACAATAGGCCTAAAACCAAGGCTCAAGGTCTAGTGAAAGTCAGCTCCACCATCTTGGACCTAGTTGACTCTAATTTCCTTGTTGACAAACTTGTAACAGATATAATATTTAACTTATATTAAACCTAGGTAAAATGAAAATATTCTACTTAATGTCAATTACTCTAAGATGTCTATATTAGATAGGTCAACTACAAACATTAATATCAGGTATTTAACATTGAATATTTCCCAGTTCACATGAACCTGGAATTTATTGTTTAATTTAGAATTACTTCATTTGTAAGCGCTTACCTTTTTTAAGCCAAATAAATAGAGCTCATATACAAATTAACCTCAAAATATTACCCAGAGACCAAGACATACCAAGACATATTTAGACAGACACAGTGCAAGATCTAGCTTCAAGTCTTTTTTTTCCCTTTTTCCTCAGTGTCAGGAGTTAGAGATGGTCTAGATAAGTGTTCCTGAAAGCCCTGGTCTCAAGGCACAGGGAAAGAAAATCAAGTTCTAACAAAATGGCGGCAGGTCTAAACCACATGGTGGCCAGACAAAGCAAAATTTTCTTCTCCAGGGGATCTTCTCGACCCAGGGATCGAACCCAGGTCTCCCATATTGCAGGCAGACGCTTTAACCTTGGCTCCACCAGGGAAGCCCTTAAATACAAAATTACAGTCTCCCAGAAAACCTCCTATAGAGACACAGAACTTCAGATCTAAGTACTAACATCAAAGATTTCAAGGGAGGAAAAGGAGCCAGGTTGAAAGAAGAAGGGGGAGGAGGTGGAAGAGGGGGGCATAATGGGTGGCCTTACAGATGTCTCCTGCCACCTACAGATACCCAGGCATTACGGGACTTTTCCCTGGGCCTCCAGAGAAGGGAGGACTGGAACTCAGCCCTACCAGAAATCAGAACCAGAATTCGAGTTCTCTGCCAAGAGGAGGTGATCAGTCTCCAATCCTCAGCTCAGGCTGAGGGCCCTTCGACTAGATTCCTGCATCCAGGACAAGGGGACTAGAAAAACAGGGAAGGATAGGAAGGGTTAAGGAGAGGACACAGAGAGAGAAGGGGAGAGAGGTCAATAAAGTCTCTTGTTCCTTACCGGCCGGGGCACTCTGGCCAGTTGTCTGCGTCAGGAGGAGACCAGGGAGAAAAGGGTCCCAGTTGTGGCCTCTGGGTCTGGTCCATTGGCAGGCAGGCTGGCCCCTGAGTACCCCGAGTGGTTAGGATGTCAGTCTCGGCAAAGAAGAGTCCCCGCCAGAGTCGACATTTGTTGCAGGAAGAGGGACCTCTTCCAGGGCCCGAAACTGGGCTCTTGTCTAACACTCAGAAATGAATTGTCCGAGGAGACACATGTGCTGACAAAGGGAACTTGGTCAGGGTGTCCGATCCACGGTCAGAAGATGATATCTCAGACTCGGTGTACAGTTCCCAAGTCAAAGGTGCCTTCTGAGGGCCAGCCTACATGGAAGGTCAGCCATTCTGTGCTGCAAAAAGTGATTAATTTATTCCTTTTAATTTCTACACTGAGGTCATGAGCGTGCATCTTGACCTCCTTAAAATTATCAATAACCAAGGATAGAGGTGTGGGGCTAGAATGGTGTTGCCCCATCGTCCCTGGATCAGTCAGATGTTGGTAAACTAACACAGACAATATGAATAGCCACACAGACAGACAGAGAGACAGGAGAAATACACCTCCAGGAGTCCGGAGGTAAAACCAAACGACGACCGCCTCTGGCAGTTCAGCGGGAGCGACCCACTATAGTCTACAGAGAACAGGGGCACTCCAGCCCCCTCCCCCCCCGCCCAGGTCAGGGACGTCTCCCAACGACCCCCACCGGTGACTCTCCGGCGTGTCCGCCTGAGTCGTATACCCGTCTCAGAAACCAGGCACTGCCAGAAAGGAAAAGGAAGACAGAAAAAAAGCTTACTGGCTGCAGATGACTCTCCAGATCGGTCTTCCCGTGGAGCCGGTGGGAGATCCCAGATGAGCCCCCAAATATTATGCCCAAGTCGCGAAATCTCCCAATGACCACCAGGGAGCTGATATCCGATGCAAAAGCAGAGTTTTTATTACCAAGCTCGAGCTGGGGCTCCCACTGATACAGACGAAGCAGCTATAGGGAGGAGCCCTGAGCTCTGGGTTACATTGCTTATATAGGGTATTCTCCCGCAAAAAATTCAAAAAACAGTAGTCTCCGGGTCTGATTGG
Source organism: Oryx dammah (assembly GCF_014754425.2). Taxonomy (NCBI): domain Eukaryota; kingdom Metazoa; phylum Chordata; class Mammalia; order Artiodactyla; family Bovidae; genus Oryx; species Oryx dammah. The sequence continues at coordinate 5,396,104 of NW_024070208.1, read as the reverse complement.
TCACCTTCTGGTGAAGGGTTAGGTGTTGAGTTCTGATTGGTTCTCATTTCCCTGGCTGGCTACGGGTGCTGATTGGTTCCCATTTCCTAGGCTGGCCATGGGTGCTGATTGGTTCCCATTTCCCAGGCTTGATTCGAATTTCCAGGGCTGGCCAAGGGTTCTGATTGGTTTGCAGGTGGTGGGGTGAGGTCAGGGGATTTCCAAAGGCTCTTGGATTTCCAAAGGCTCTTTTCCCGGAACCTTACAAAATGGAGTAGCTTAGATTCTTCAGTAGAATATATAAATATTTTTATTATATTGATTAACACTATATATTAATAAATTGTAACTGAAACTTTAACAGTAAGCTTTTGTACTTATGACAGTTTGTTATCTCATAAATTATTTTTAATTCTAGGATCAAGCTAATGATTAAAGAAATAGAAATGCTTTCTTGAGTCTTCATCTTAAAGTAGAATTAAGCTCTTTTGATTAATTACCATAACAGGTCTTAAACTATAGCATCAAGTCAATTATATGCATGACACATATGAGTGAAGCAATTTGCTAAAATTTGTGGATCTGACACATCAGTACAAAATGAAATTAACTTCATAAGGATAATTGAAACAATAAAGCAAGTTAAAAGACATATTATAAAATGATTCAAAAATTAATCCTGTCAAGTATTTAACATGGTGTCAAAATTGATATCTATGGAAAATGAAAATATAAATATAAATTCTTATTGAATTTTTATGACTTTCTTCTCTGAAAACTTAACAGACTACTATAATTCTTTATACACAATAATGTAATAAATTCTCTAACTCTGGAGACAGTTCCTGTGATAACAAAAAAATTCTACCAGTTAAACAGTCAATAAGACTATATCAAAGACCATTGCAATAAGAGAGAAAGACTGAACTCAACTTCATGGGGAAAAAAAAAAAAAAGCAAGAGAGTTGTTAAATGCTGGGATGAATTGGTACAAAAGTACTAGAGAACATTAGTGGGGAGGTTTGGTCACTGAGGTTATCTGTATTTGCTAATTATCACTATAGAAGTTAGCCAGAAGATTGGGGGATAATTACATTTCAAAGATATGACTCTCAGGTATTCCAGAAATACATTCCTTTGTGGTCAAAGATTTACATTTCAAAGAGGCAGAGAAAGAATTTGCAATTGCAAGTTTGCTAGGTAAATATCTTATGAAAAGTCAGAGGCCTGGAGTCAGGCCAGAGCCTGTCTGTAGTTGAGTTAAGCAGAAAGTGAAGGCCTTCTTGGTAAGATGAATTTTCTTTTCATGTTTTACTTAAAGTGAGCATTTTGTGAAGAGTGGAGATGACACTAATAATAGTTTGTCAGTTTTTTTATTGCTTACTTTGAACTCCAATGAGTCCTTGTTAATTAATATATCTTAAATATGAGGAATTTTTTTTAATTAGGATTCTTCCAAATGTGATATCAATGACACCAGCAGTAAAGTGGTGTGTTATTTCATTTGCCATTGACATTTAATCTCATCATACCACCCTAAAGCAGACATTTGTATTATCTCCATATTATTGTTGAGGAAATGGAAGTATAGAAACGTTAAATAACTTACCCAAGGTCAGACATCTAACATTTGCTTGGGCTGAGATACAAACACAGGTAGAATTATCTGAAAAACTGGTTCACGTCTTGATGGAAGTTAAAGTCACAAGCAAGGCAAAGAGTAGGATACTTGAAGCAAATAAGAACACCTGGGATCCTTCCCAAAGCAGTGTCTCCATGAACAGCAAAATTAGGAAAGTTTGAAGCTAAAGGTCCATGCATATTTGTCAGGGGAGTGTGTAATTTCCTGAGTTCTGTCTCATCACAACAAAAATTTGAAGCAGCGGGCCAGTGTTACAGCCCTCAGATGGACTAGGTTGTAGCCCGTGAATAGACTGGTGTTATAGCTTCATGGTCGGCTGTAGTTTTATATATCCTTGTTGAACTGGCACTGCATGTTGTAGCTTATTGACCTGAGCAGAGACAAAATGGATTAGATAATCAATAAAACATGGAGCAATCATAAGCAGCATCAATATGGTGATAACAAGGACTAGGAGGGGCATTAGCCAACTCCAAATTCCCATCACCAGGAATATTCCCCAAAGAGAGACTGTAGCCACCCCAAGAA